>NW_020447974.1:1364049-1502949 GCF_003343035.1 Apteryx rowi
GGCTGTGCTGCCATTCAGAGAGACCTGGACAGGCCAGAGAGGTGGGTGGAGAGGAACCTCATGAAGTTCAACAAAGGCAAGTGCAGGGTCCTGCACCTAGGGAGGAATAACCCCATGCACCAGTACAGGCTGGGGGCYGACCTGCTGGAAAGCAGCTCTGCGGAGAAGGACCTGGGAGTGCTGGTGGACACCAAGTTAACCATGAGCCGGCAATGTGCCCTTGTGGCCAAGAAGGCCAATGGTATCCTGGGGTGCATTAGGAAGGGTGTTGCCAGCAGGTCGAGGGAGGTGATCCTCCCCCTCTACTCAGCCCTGGTGAGGCCACATCTGGAGTGCTGTGTCCAGTTCTGGGCTCCCCAGTACAAGAGGGATGTGGCACTACTGGAGAGAGTCCAGTGAAGGGCTACAAAGATGATTAGGGGACTGGAGCATCTCTCTTATGAGGAAAGGCTGAGAGAGCTGGGCCTGTTTAGCCTGGAGAAGAGAAGACTGAGAGGAGATTTTATTAATGTGTATAAATATCTTAAGGGAGGGTGTCAAGAGAATGGAGCCACTCTTTTCAGTGGTGCCCAGCGACAGGACGTGAGGCAACGGGCACAAACAGAAACACAGGAAGCTCCATCTGAACATGAGAAAACTTCTTCACTGTGAGGGTGACAGAGCACTGAAACAGGTTGCTCWGAGAGGTTGTGGAGTCTCCTTCTCTGGAGATATTCAAAACCTGCCTGGATGTGATCCTGTGCAATGTGCTCTTGGTGACCCTGCTTGAGCAGGGGGGTTGGACTAGATGATCTCCAGAGGTCCCTTCCAACCTCAACCATTCTGTGATTCTATGAGTCAGTATTTCTCAACAGAACTTCATGTGATGCTGAGGATGAGAGAGAGATTGGATAATGGGTCTGATTCTGTTCAGCTGCTTTTGTGCTCTGATGGCTTACAGTTCTTAGAATAGCATCTTGCAGAATCCCCTCTGTTTAATGGGATTCCCTCTACTGCTTGACAGCTGGTGGCAAAATCAAACAATGGGATAAAAGGCTGGTGTGTGTGTGTATGTGTGAGTGTGTGACGGCATGTGTGTGGATGTTACTGTACTCCAGCTATTCTGGGCAACCATACAGATTCAAGCAGCTGCCCAGAACCCTAATTCAGGCCACTTTGGGTTTGTCCCCAGTCTTCTAGAGGTTTATCCCATAATTCAGAGGACAGATAAAATCATCTTTGCTCTTCCTTAGTCTAACTTCCATTTATTCCATGGTGTAGCATTCAGTTTTGTCCAGTGTTTCTGCCTTTAGAGAGTAAGGCTGATTCCAGGAAAAAGCTATTTTACAAGCAAAAGGATTCAACATGTAGCAAGAATATTGATATTAAGAGGAGTTGCTATGTCACTATTTAGCAGACGGAGGAATATCCATTGCAACAGAAATGTACATTGATTTTTACAGCTCCTTGCAGACTTTAGCATGAATGTGTTCTCCAGTGCTTTTCAGAGGGAAGACCTCAGAGAATTCTCATTCCATTCTAGAGTACTGCAAGTGACCTGTAAGTGGGTCTATCAAAATAAATGCCATACCAGGAATGCATATCAAATGTTCCACCTGACAACATAATGTTCATCATAATCATTTAAAACTTTCAATAAAATTTTTTTCCCATTTCTGGTATGATGTGCCCCTGTTCTCATTCAACAATGCTTCATTTCTAGTATAGTGTGGATGATATTTGATACATTTTCAGGTGTGTATGGCCAATGGGTTTTGGTACATAATGTTTAAAATTTCAGTTTCAATTTCATCAAATTCATCCATGTTTTTTTTTTAATAATTCCATAAATTACTTCATAATCCAGGCAAATTGAGTGTTAGTTTAAATTATCACAAATTATGCATTTTGGAAAAAATAGCAGAAAGAAACCATGTAGTACAATTGTGGCAGCATGGAACAAGAAGTGAATTTTAAAAATTTGAGTTTAAAATGAGTTAATCACTCAGTAACTATGCTTTGGCAGTGGGGCATTTGGAACATTACTTATTTATTGTCATAATCATTTATTAATAAACAATATTATTTATTTATGAGGTATCCATGCGTGTGCTAGGCAACCCGTAAAATAAGGCTGATATTTACCCAGAAGAGCTTACATGATTAGACAGGAGAAAAATCTCTCACACATGAATGGCAATATTCCAAATGACACCTGTAAGTCCAGGATTTTGGTGATGAAAGGCAGTGGGAAATAATGTACTTTTTTTCCAAAACAATATTGTGGAATTTTATTAATTTGCTTTTGGGTCTCTGTTTCAACACTGTCTTTTTCTACTGTTCTTATTTGATCTCTTTTGACATTTTTTCTAATAAAATACTTGCTTGTCATCTTTAATATATACTTTATCAGGGGCATATGAGAGAACAGTCATTTTTGTATTTGCTGTTAGAAGTGATACATATTTTGATGAAAAGTGAGTTTGAATGATATTTTATCCAATACTTATAAATCTTATGACTTTTGGGGGCAAAAATTTAAGAGAAAGTGTATTGATTTTTGTTCTGTTCAAAACAAAAAAGTTTAAAAGTTGTCAGATTTTTCCTTTTTGTGTGCTACTATTTATTTTGGAAAAGAGATGGGAAAAATGGAAGTAAATGTGTATGATAATTCTCTTGAATTTGAAATATATATGTTCTATTTTGTTTAGTAGAAACATCTATAAAAAGTCCTCCCCAAAGGCCCCCAGCCCCAGATACCATGTTTTCACTGTATTCTAAGTATTTCAGTTAATACAGTTTTCTTTTCTTAAGCCAAATTTGTTTCAGTGAAATGAATGCTGTGAGCATATACTTGAGCTTTATGCATCTGTTATTTTCAGCTGGTGAGAACTTTTGGACTGCTAAAATCAGACTTCGCTTCCTGTGGCTCAAGAAATTTCCTGTAATAACAGATCTCTACCTTGATGGGATTAATTCTTTGTGTCTGTCAAAAATCCCATTAGAAAATGCTACTTGAAACTAAGGCTAGGAATGTAAGTTTTTTTTGTTTGTTTGTTTGTTTTGAGGATTTCTTAAACCCACAATGCAGTTTGTGGTGAAAAGCAGACAGAAAGGAGAGACCACAGCACAGACTAGTCGGTAGCTTTCAGACATACAGTCTGGGATCAAACCATTTTATTTCTGCCTCATGTGGGTATCTTTAACCCAGGTCTCCACATTCCAAGTAAATCCTACAACTTTTGGGCTGTGAGGTCAGTTCCTCTGTAACCTATAGGATACTTGTTTATAAAGGCACTGAAAGAATGATTCATCTGACCTATTAGGTATGTTTACTTTAGGGTAAAGTGTATTACTCACTAGACTCCATTGACTTTTGGCCAGATTTCTATTGATTATGAGGGAAGCCTACAGTGAATATATCTGTAGCCTGTAACAGAAGATTAAAATTATCCTTAGAGTTCCTCACTAAAGTGTGAATTTTATTGTGTAAGAAACATGACATATTTTAAACCATAGAAATCTCCCGTTCTTTCCTTCAGATGGACAGCCATGTAAATATCTAGCAATGTGTGTATGTATTGAGAAAACTTTAATTCAGCAGCTACCTCATGACCTACTGACAGAATCAAACCTTACAGAACAGTTCATCCATCCTGCTTTCTGGCATCCTCTTGTTCCGCAATCCTCTCCCATTAGGTAACCCAAATTAAAGTTTTAGTGGTGTAGACACACGTATGTTGGTAGTATGACTGGAAAGCCTGTGCAACTTCAACTATGGGGTGATGTAGTGCTTGGTCATATTTTGATGATGTGAGCTACCACCTTTGGTCTCAAAAAGGCAGTTCCATCCTCAGCTGACCTGGCACCTTCACTTTTTTCATGACAGCCTATGTGAGGGTATATAGCTAGCCTGGCAGGGAAAAGGCAGACATTATTTTGATTTTGGAAGAGACTGGAGGATGGAGGCTGCTGAAAAGGCATCAGACTTTGTCCTTCAGTAGATAAGTATTAACGGTATTGCAATTGTTTGCCCTGTTTCTCATCTGTCAGTATGGCCAAAAGTTTTATTTTTTGATTTTATTCAAATTAGATGATAAGACAAATTGAAGTCAACAGACCTGCCCTTGCTTTTTTCTTTCCTGAAGTTAAATTAATCAAGAACTGGAGAGATATACAGTTAAATGCAATCTTATTCTAAATTCTAAGTGCTTTTGCAAATGGGAATTTGTTTTCATGACCAAAGTGGTTGCCTGAAGCCCAAGCTGATCATCATCTGAAATGAAAGAGTAGTTCCTTTCTTATTGAGATGGAAATTCATTAACACTATTAATAGACCTTGCTGCCTACTTACCTTACTTTGTTAAAATGATAAACTCTTTTAAATGCTCTCCTTAACACATGAATGCATGACACAATCTGATTTTAAAGGCATTCAAGTGAAAGAAAATTCCAGTTTACTAGATTGTTTCTTATGAACAAGTGACTATAATAAACTGATGTATTGTATATTGTATGAATTTAAACATGTGTAACATTATGAAATAAGTTAGAACCCAAATGGAGGAGAAAACAATGTTAAGGGGTAAATGAGGAATAGAATCTGCAATATCAGAGAAAGAAGGAATATGCATTTTGTGTAGCTTTCTTTACATTTGACATAGATTTTGATTGTTTTCTGACACTTATGCAGATACTAGCCACCTCACATTATTTACAACGTAACACTCAATGGAGAACTTAAATGCTAAATGTAATTCATTTAATCATTGACTATGCTAATACCAAAACAAATCCACTTTACTACCCTGAATCACAAACCCACTGGGATGTGTCAATCTGTCTCTGCCACAAATGCTCACAGAAAAGATGGAAAAAAAGATGGATTTGCAAAGTGCCTGGAATATTAATGAATGAAGCCCTGAATTATCTGAAGCTAGAGCAATTGGAAACAAGCATCATCCTCAGCTGATAAATCTCTTCAGCCTTGGAAGTCCATTCACACCAAATGAGAATTTGACATCTTGAACATTGTGACCTAACATCTCATTTGCTGCATAAAAAATGAGTGTCCTRCCTTCCTGATGCTAGGGGCTACCCTAGCAATTTTTCCCTGACATAGCGCCGTCCTTCAAATGCTTATAGGTGGACCAAAATCATCTCATTTAATCTAAAGGCTTGTCTGGCAGTTGCCATAACCAGTGTTGTTCTGGTGTGAAACAAAACTAGGGAAGTGAAATAGAAAGAATGGGATTAGCTGGTTTTACACTCTACACTAAAATGTGCTTCAGGGGAGTTTGATGTAGAAGGAAAAGAGAGGAAAAACTACTACTGCTTAGGTTTCTAGGGCACAAAAGAATGGGAAATTGAAAGGTATTTAACAGATTTCTGCCTCTGCCTCATAAATTGTAAGAATCGTTAAATGTCAGCATGATTCAGGATTCTATTTTATCAAAGCATTCTTCACTTTTGTGTTGCTTCTGTGAACAAAAGTGTTCATTACTGCCACAGTGACATTGGTACTTCAGATGTGGCAGGGCTGCATGATGAGCTTGACCAGAGTATGCACAGTGTGAAGGAAACTGCATCCCTCATTACACACTGAATTTCACATTACAGGGTTGTTTCTTGGTGGTTTCTCTCTTCCTTCTTACAGTCAGCATAGGGTCATAAGGTTGTTTTTAGGTGTGGTAGTTTGCAAGAGGGATCCATTCTAACTGTAGAAGAATTTGTCTGTATTTAAACAGCGGTCTTAATAGTAGTATATGATTTCTTGGTGGTGCTCTTGCAGGTCATTCTTTTTTCCTTGGTTGTTCATTTTTGCTTTAGAATGACAGTCCTATCTGAGATGTAAATTAGATGCAAAGGAAGTACAGCATAATTTCTAAATTCCTGACTGGCAAGAAGAGTGAAAATGCAGTGGGTAAGAAGTTTTGAGGGCTGTGACTTTGAGAGTCTTCTGGGGCCTCTGTCAGTGCTTCACAGTGTTAGCTGACAAGAATGCAAATCTGGTTGTTGTAGCCTTTGGTCCTGAGTCCAGACAGAACTAGGTGGTACAGGAAAATGAAAACAATTGGGTTTTCTGTGCTTAAGTCATGATAGGATTAAATAATCTTCGCTCTTCCTGCTCTGTGCAGGCRTTTATATTGCTTTCAGCCTTGTACTATCTGAGTATACCAAGAGAACATAGACTCAGATGACAAAATTCTCTGGTGAGAGCATGTGTACTACTGAAATGCATGTTGTAATTAGAACAAGTCTGCCTGCACTGAAGTCCCTCAAGTGCAAAACAAAAGCTAATGATATGAACATTTGCCTTTATTGCATCATTCATTCATGGCCTCAGCCTCAGCCTAGCGGAGTCAGGGATAAGAGCCAGGATGCAGAAAGAGGGGATGTTAACAGAGACATCGTGAAAAGTTTTTTTTCATTCCTTGGTCTTTTCACAGTGAGCCTAAAAGGCTGGGTCTTATTTTTTAGGCAGGTGAGACAACATTTTGTCAATGGGGGATGAGATTGTACAATTTGCCACTTAAAAAATTGTGACATTTGTCTGTCTGGAAAATCTATGCTCATTTTTACCTGCAAGACATGTTTTGGACATTTCTGCCAATGGTCACAATATTCTGTGAAACATGCTG
Organism: Apteryx rowi; assembly: GCF_003343035.1. Lineage (NCBI taxonomy): Eukaryota > Metazoa > Chordata > Aves > Apterygiformes > Apterygidae > Apteryx > Apteryx rowi. The sequence continues at coordinate 1,370,670 of NW_020447974.1, forward strand.
TGGTAATAAGATCGTTTGGCCTAAAGGGACTCAGTTCATGGTAATGCTGACTCCGGCATAACTCCCCTGAAGACACTTTATGGGGCCCTTCTGCTTTTTAGGCCGTATACAAGGCCAGAAAGGCAAGCTGAGAAAGCACTGCTTATCTTTCCTTTCTCACCCAAATGAATAGCATCTCTAATGTCAGCAGCCAAGGCAATGCCAAAATTGTTACAATTAATCATTCTTTCAATCAGTGCTGAAGGAGAGAATGCAATTCAGAGGAAAAAGAGGAAAACAGGGTGGGAGGATGCCTTGAATGAGGACACAGGTTCACTGAGTGATCCTATCTAAGAATCATATTTTAGTGGAAGTGAACCACACTGCAAGAGAAGCAGCATCTGAAATTTTCCTGATCAAGTTTACTGCATAGGGAAGCTTCAACGAACTGTTAGTTTTTATGTAGTACTTTCAGCTTTCCAGCTTTGTTGTTTATTATCATTAATCATTTGTATTATTAAGAGGCCTGAATCAGGGTATAATTAAAGTTGACACAAACATAGACACACAAAAAATGTTCTCTGTTGTGGAAAGAGCTTACAATTAAAATGAAAGCTATGAGACAGCAGATTAGAGACCTAAAAGGAAAAGAGACTATATAGTCAGCCTGTTACACCACTGGTTGTAGTTCGCCTGTAGCCTAACCATCATGCAACATAATATAGGCCTCTGAGCAGGTAAAGTGTTTAGGAAAGGATTAGGTAGAAAATAATGAGGTGGTTTGGTTTATGTGATGTTCATGAGGAATCTTTCCCACCAGAGAAAGCAAAAGCTCAAAGGTTCTTCATTTCAAAATCGATGAGCAGTTACAGCAAGATGGCATCACTCTTTGAAGATGGAAGAGATCTCCCAAGACTCAGTGCAAGATGGTGAAGGCAGATGCACAGTGACACAGTTAATGTGACAAGTTGAGAATGCAGCAGCATCTTCAGTGCACATTGTTTTTGGCGGGGAAAGGTGATATTGCTGTACATGAGACACTGAAAAATGATAACTTGGACAAAGAGTTTGGCTGATGATCAGGAAAGATGGATTCTGCTTATGTTATTTAGAAATAATCTGCAAGACTGTCAAGTAACATGAAACTGTTGTATAGTTCACTAGTGACTTTCTGGATTGAATGAATTCCTGTTGAAGTCAGTGGAATGACCTAATTTGGCCATTTTTGTCTCAGTGCAACAGAACATTGTAACTGCACCATTATCTAAAACTAATCAGCCAGCTCTCCCTGCTCTTGCTGCTAAATAATTTGTCACTTCTGTGTGTGCTCTGGCCATATTCTGTGATTTCATCTCCACACTACTTCAGCAATCCCTTTTGCAGTGGAATGCAACATACTGCAATTAAATCTTTTTTTTTTTCAAATGCAGTGCAGAACTCACCATTTAAGAGTATCTGCAAACATGGCAAGCAGCAGATGTTCTCTCTTTCCTACCAAGAAATTTCATCTCAGACTTTTTCCATTTTTGGAATTTTTTTTCAGGTTTTCTAATTTTCCTCACCCCACACTGCTGTTTTCCAAAGACAGTCAACAGTCAAAAACCTTGGACAAATCCTTCCACAGTCCCAGTGCCACAGACAACTGTGAYAACACCAGAGCCCTGTCTCTGCCTGAGGCAGACAAAAAAAGTAGCTGCACTTCAGCAATGACTGCTCCTGGGACATGGGAAACTATTCTGAGGTGGCTGGGTTTTTTCCTTTACATTTGACTGTTGAGAAACAAGAAAGTTCAGAAAAAATCTAAACGATAAAAGCTTATATGATTTATTGTTCTTGATTCTGAATAAGAAACATATCTTTGGAAGCTTTTCTGAGATACCTGGGGTGGATTTAGCAGTGTTTCTTAGTCTCCTCTGTGTTTTCCAAAAAGAGTGCAGGGCTTGTTTTGCAGTCACGCAGCCTGCATTTTGAACTAGCCGTGCCTAAACCTTCTGTTGAAACTGGGGCGGTCTCCAGATTCTTAGAAGAGCAGCCTCAGTGCTTTCCAAGATAGATATCTTTTCAAGCAGCCCCAGGCAGTGCTTGCTTTGGTTCCCAACTTATCCAAGGTAAGACTCTATTTTCTCCCACTGATACTGTAGAGATCATTCCTGAGGTCAAAGATATTCATTTCATCCTTCAAGTCTTCTTCCTGTTGCTTTCAGTATGTGTCTGTTCCAAGAAAAGCCATATAGAAGTAAAACATACATTTCTTCCTATTGTACCTCACCAGGGAAATCCTGAAATATCCTCCAAGCCTGCCTTTCTCTGATCACACTAGAGAGGATTCTTATGTAACCAGGCAGTACAACAGAGATGATGTTGCCTTCTTAATTGAGCAAATCTGTCTGGTGTTACTGAATTTCCTTAGAAGACAAATCTTTTCAAGAAGTTCATCACGACAATTGCTGACCCAGGTCCTTCTTAGACATCAGATGCATTCACACATGCATCTTCTCAGCATCATGTAAGCAGAAGAAGGACAGGCAGTGTAGACCACTGCTTAGACTTACAGATGAGTTATGAGAATGAGGTAATTTGCAGACTGTGTCCATCGTAGCACCTATTTTACTTTTTGCTTGGAGTCTTTTCTAACATCCATATGGTTCTGTGATGAGGAAAGAGAATTTGGAACTCTTGGATTTGTAATGTGCACTTCTGTACTGTAATTGTATTATTCTAACAATACCTAGTGAAATGTAAATTCAGTTCACTCTATCAGGGTTATTTACAAGACATCTTCATAATGGCATTTTTGCTTTCATGTCTCTATATTTTAATATAGAGACTTTAAGTGAGTTGGTCAGCAAATAAGCCTTATGGCAGCCTTCAATTTTTCTATTTTCTGTGATGTGCTTTTCCCTGCCTAATCTGATACTACTGTTAGATTTACTCTGATGCTGTTATAGTGGCAGCCTGGAACCCACACGTAAAAGTCTATTTTGGAAATTAAAAGCCACAGGTCTAGAATACCATCCCTTTTCCCTTAGGGCTGGATGGGGTTCTTCATTTAATTAAAAATTGGTTTGTTTTACAWTATTTTTTGCCTCATATATATTTGGTGCTTTCAGATTTTGAGGTTCTCCTTGATGTCTGGCTGCACAGTTGTTCTAGAAGCTTACTGTCATTGTTTGAATTCCTTTGTATTTGGGATAACCTAAGGGTGCTTTCTCTGTATAAGGAAGAAGCATCCTCCAATATCATGAATGAGATTGCTCCTTGCCAGCAATTCTTGGATGGTTTATATTGGATCACTTAGTTATCTGAATAGAATTATTCTAGGCTCTGAATTCCAAAACCAAAGTGTCCAGGTAACATTTCCTTTCAGGGCACTGAAAAATCACTCATTTCTGAATTTAAAACATGAATCAAGCAATGGTATTGTACATATAGATAAATGTTACTTACATTATTTCTTTCAGTAGGAGCCCAAACTGTTTTGAGTTTATTAGTAGCCATAAATTCCAGCTTGCCTTACTACAACCACACAACCAGCCAAAATGCCTGCCCATGTTACCTGTCTTTCACATCTGAAGTTTTGTCAAATTTTCTCTTAAATACATTATGTAGAAGAAGCCTTCATTTAAAAAAAAGGGGGAGAGGGGGTTATATTCCAGGAAGTCACAGAGTTTTTGAACATACAGAGCAATATGCTTCAGCTGTGTGTCCCATCTAGTGATGGAGTAGCTTGGTCAAGCTTGAATGGTTGCTGAAGTCAAGGAACTAGATGATCAGCACCAGCTGGAGATACAGCTGAATGGAAGGTTGTWTGATGGTCTCCTCTCCTGCGACAAGGAGTCTGCAATACATGGGTGTAGCTGAGCACAAATCCCCCCTCCATTTATGGATTAACTCTATTCTGTACCTGTTTGGTTTTCTGAGCTAACTCATCCATTGCCTTTCTAGCCTATGTTCTCTCTGTTGCTTTTAACCTGGATCAGACCTGCTGAGAGTCTCCCATCTCTGTCTAAGGTCAGAATGTCAAGTGCGGAGTTTAATTTTTCTGTCCATGCATCCTTCCCTCCCACCCCTTTTATCTGCTTCTGTTGTTCAGAAATATTCCACTGCAGGGCTAGGGAAAAAAAGGAAAATTAGAGACTCTGGATATGTAGATAGTCATCCAGTTTATGTAGCCAGTTCCTGTATTTGGCATTCTAGGCCTCTTCTCTCAGTTGCTTGGAGGTTGGATGAACTGCTTCATAAACTGTATTACACAGTAGTAGTCCTACTGGTAAGCATTAGCTGTAGTCTTTTCTGGTAGTAAGGCCATCTTCTGTGCAATACTTTGTAGTGTGAAATCAGATTATGTAGCTCAGAGCAGTTCTGTAGGAACTGCTCTGTTAATTTATCTTTATTTCATAATCTAGATATCTTTGTAATCTTTGTAAACACAAGTAAGAGCAAGTTTTTGTAATGCTTGTTTTATATTTTGGAGCATAATTTGCTGGCTGTGATATGAGTGGATTTCATAGTGAATTCTATAATTATGTAATCAGGGTATGGGGATGCCCTGCAAGAAGCTGTATCAAAAAATATAAAGGAAGAATGTTGGCTTATTTAAATTTCACTAGAATCCTATTAGTGCCTACAGGCAGAAGAAGAGTCTTAGATTTAATCTTAAATCACTTGTGACCTTGTTGRAAAAAAAAAAGGAAAAGGAAGATGAGTTTTTTATTAGTTTACCAAGAGCGACCTGGTGGCTACATAATTAATAATGTAATTTCTGAACATCAGTCAAATAAAAAAAAAAAATTTAACAATGGCCTTTGATTTTCTAGAATTTTTTCCAGTGTGTCAGTGTCACCTTCAGTCACTGATTACAGGAAAAATGCCAGATGCCCAGCAAGTAAATAATGTGGCTCAGGCTGTGATTGTTAATTACAATCAGTACGAAGGAATTTGATAGAGATGATGATCTCTTCAACCCAAGAGGAGAAAAAAAATCAATCAAAAGGGTTAGACAAAGGATGTTCAGATAAGGAGAATAAAAGAAAAAATCCAAAAACTTTCATCTGTGAAAAATCATTGCAATGAACTTTTTATTATAAAGCATTGAGGGACAAGTGTTAAGGGATAATTTCCTGAAGGACTGGCTCCTGAACTCTGAAGTCTTTATGCAGAAGATAGTGCTAAAAGGTAACAATTAATCATTTCCACTTAAATCTTCCAGGCATTGCATGAACAAGATTTAGCTGCATAACTCCTGTGGCTAAATCCCATGCAATGTTGAAAATGTAGATGGTAATATCTCCATCAAAGAGCTCAATGCCATGGCAGAAATATTGGAGTCAGTCCCTGTGGGAAAATCGTAGTGATCTAATGGCTGTCAGCTATGAGATATCGCTCTCATTTTTGTGTCCTTGCATTACTCCCAGGTTTTGGCTACTGCAGAATGTGGCTCATACTGTCTGTTTACTGAGTAGCATTTAATAACACAGGAAAAGGAAAATGACACTTGTAAAAATATGATGCACATTTGCTTGAATAGACACTTAATTACAGGGTAATATAATTGCATTAAGAACATTTGTTTCATCATGTAATCGCCTGAAAGATTGATGTCATGTGACCTCAGAAATGCTTACAATTGCATAATGTGAAACTGGGAACATTGCTATTTTAATGTGTATTTTTTTCATATTAAAGATTTTTTTCACATTCTAAGAGATGCATACAATTTAATACTGTGGCTAAAATGTCTACAAGTAGTGTTTCTGATATGCTATTGGCTGTCATCTTTACAACTGCTATATTAGAATAATGTGATGCTTCTGTTGATTGTTGAAAAGTCTTACTGTCTTAGCAAAAGCTAAACCTACTATTTCCTGCTGCTGGAGCTTCACTAGCCCCATGCATTCATGAGGAAGGTGCCTCCAGAGAAAACCTAGAGGTATGGACCTGTTCTCAGAAAAACGTCTTTGGATATTTATTGCTTGAATTAACATGGAGAAGGTGTTAATGTAACTTGCTGCCTTTTATACAGACTTTATTCCTGGTATGGGTGCTTCCTTGGCTAGCACAACCAAGACAGTGCCTAATCTGTTTTATTTTAGGAAGAATCATATGAAAAGCATGGGCTTTTTGTAAGGACTTTGAGTGGTTCAGCTGAACATTGCTGGCAGGCAGTCTAGAAGATGTTGATTTTCAACATAATATGAATACATGTTTCAGAGGTCGCTGATGCAAAAAAGATAATAGCAAAGGTGCAGATCTAGAGCAGCCTTGAAACTTTCTGTTCCTTTGGTGAGATCTGGCAGGCAACAAGGATTAAAACAGAAGTGAGTGTCACTGTAGATTTACTAAAAGCTGAATGTTTGTAAGAATGATGCCTRTTTTATCTGAACATATCAACCAGCTCTAGTGTCACAGGCTACACACAGGTTGTTTCAGGAGCAAATGGGGAAGTCCTCCTGCCAACAGTTGGCCTCCCTTTTACAAGCAGAGCTCCCATCTGTATAGTTTCTAGAGTTGAGTTATGGGCCCAAATCTGACTGCATATAAAACTGAGACTGGAGGAGTGAATACTGAAATTTGGGACTACTGTTTTCTTTGCAGGATCAAAACTGCCTTTTTTTTTTTTTTTTTTTGAACCTGCTGAGTTCAGACCTTCCTCCCAGCAATGAAGTTATTCAACTCTGAAATATGGAATTTCTGTGCCACGTTGTGACATGGGAACAGCCATCTGCAAATGTGACAAGTAGGCCTATGCAAGTGTATATGAGCTAAAACGCATGTACTTGCTCCTGCATTTGGGTTCATATACTGGATGACATCATGAGGAAGGACCTGTTGCACTGGACAGCTCTTGGGGAACACATCTTCCAGCACATGTTCCTTTTGCTGTAATTTCTTTTGTGCACTTGCCTGATTCACAAGAAGTCACAGAACGGCTGATCCGCTAGGTTTAGCACATACGGTCCCACAGCAGAGCTGCTCTGTAAGCAGTTTGTTGCCAAAGAGTACCTTCTCTGTCAAAAAGTAAATCTYGCAGTCAGTGCAGGAAACCTGGCAGCTCTATGAGACAGCAGTGAGCTGCAAATCTCCTGAAAATTTTCTTCCTAAAGTATTTACATTTTATTTCATCAATATCTGTCGTCTTATTCAGCCTGTATATAAAACTGCTGTGCTTAGGATGCTGCCTGAAGAATGCTTTAGCTGAAGTCCATGGATGGAATCCTACCCAAGGACAATTTGGCAGTTTCTTTTGGAAGGGTGGGATTATGCTGATTTTATGTTAACTGCAAATGTGGCCTACTTGGTGCTAGGATGGTGTGACACTGATGCAGCTACAATTACAATGAAGCTCAAGTCCTCTGCATGTTGCTTTCTAGAATCCTGTGTGCAGGATTTGGTTTGCTTAGGCTGAATTCTTGATATATTTATTGTCTTTATATTGCAGTATTACATCACCAATTTAGCTAGAAAAGAATGTCCTACTTAAAAAATACTGCACACAGTTAATGCATATACAGGCTGAACTTTGGGCCCAGAGGATCTTAAAATCTCTGTAAAATGTCAGCTTAATATTACTGTCTGACTGCTAATTGCTTATTTAGTATTGAAATACAACCTTGATTATAGATTTCAGTATTTAAATTGACATAACTGTAAAAGAAATAATAATGGGGCTAGCAATGGCAAATAGACCAGATAGCTCACTAAGGGTAGACATCTTATGTTGATGTGGCAGTTAAAATTCAGAACAAACTCCCTCACCACACCTCCCAGACCCTTCGGTCCTCTTTAAAACAATTATTAGCTTACTTTTGGTCATCAGTAAATTTCTAGCCATGTATTGCTCGGTGTCTCTTTTGATACAATATGGCTCATCTTTATGAAGGAAATACATAATAAAGGTTATATTTGCATGGTCTTCAAGTATGCTAATCTGTTTGACTTTAGCATATTCTTCTGCCAATGTACTCACTTCACTTGGAGGATCTTAGAGCCTGCTTTTATGGAATGACTGAGAGGCCTAGTTTGGATTGAATTTAATGGAAGAACACTGCAGTGACTTGATTCTACATGTTGCAGTCCATAGTATGCATGAACAGGTAAGAAAGAATATGTTCTAAGTTATTGCATGCATAATGTTTACAAGGTTCCTTACCTGCCTTTAACCACAGCTTGGCATCCCATGAAGACTGACTGATGTTCTTAGCGGTGTGTCCTTTTCAGCTTGGGATGCTGGTAACAGTATTTATCACTTTGCTGTTTAAGAGCTGATGGGCAGCCAGAATTGGTCCATTTGCCATTCACTGCTCTTGGAGCTGGCATGCAGCTGACATTGCTTCTTAAATTGTACTGTGTGTTTAACAGATACCCAGAGCTCTGCTGGGTGTCTGGAAGGTCTTGGAATGAAAGATTGAAGGGAAGCTGTTCTAGAGGATGTTATAAAAGTGATGATTGAGCCAGGAACAGTACTGTGGGGCTGAGAGTCTCGTACAAGAAAGCAAGGCTTGGCCACTAGCAGTCAAGGCGCTAAGGTAATTGGTGACACTACATCCTGTGCCTCACTTGCTCCTGGCTGAGTGCAGCTGCATGCTGCCCTTGACACTAAGCAGACTGCAGGGGACCAGAAGTTGGACCAAGCTTCAAAGCCTCAACTATCACAGTGGAGTGCCTTGCCCTGAGCAGACATCTATTTGCTGCTTAAATGGAAGATGCAGTCTTCCAAGTTGCGTTCTGCTCTTTTTTCCAGAGTTCCAATCTTAAGACATGTTCTCTAATGAAGTGGCATGCACTATGATGATAGCTGCTGGCACAGCAAGAGAAGAGAGAGTTTAGATTGAAGTCATCAAGTAGAAGAAAACAGTTTAGTAGAAAAGCTTTAACAGTGCTTTTTAATTCATTAGAAGGAAAACACTGTGTCAGCTTTATTTAAACTGTATTTTTGAAAGGATTGCAGGAAACAGACTGGCACTGTTTTTGCAAGTTCTGTCAGAGTAAACTGTGGAACTCGGAGCAGATAAAAGAACTGTGTCTCCATTGTATAAATGTTCTGAACAACATGGGGTTTATATTTTGCAATCAATTTCTCATGTAGTGCATTGAAGGGATAAGAAAGCATGCTAAAGTAAAAGCAGCATGATTGGTTATAACTTCAGATCTCAAGGACCTCAGAGACTGGCTAAAATGCTGCTCAAGGAATTTTGTGTTAAGATATTGTCTGCCCTTCTGATACATCCTCCTATTTTTTTCTGGGCTCTTGAAGGACATGAATCTAAGAAATACTGTATTGATGATTTTTTTWAAAAAAAATTACATAGTTACTTATGCAATAAAAATAATTAAATCTGAGTATTCATCTCAGGATAGATCTGCCAGGCCTTCTGTCTGACAGCTTCTCATATTAGGCTTCAAAGAATATGTACGTAACGGGATCCATTCAAGGTCCTTTTCTGGTGATACACTGCTCCAGAAAGGAGAATCTTGGTTTTAGAGACCCTGTGACTCACTTCACAAGCTCTGTAGAGTTCAGCCTCTGTTGCTGTGCTTGAGGTACAGATTGTATCTGGTTCCAATAAGATTTTGTAGAGCTGTGAGGATTATTGTTCAGTCCCGGTGCCACTGAAAGCCAGAAGTTATTACTTGCTTCAGCTGTAGTCTGTTTCTTCTTGCCACCTTCACCAGCTTTATAAACCTAATAAAATAAGAAAAATCTCATCCTATCACTCAACTGTAGCAAGCTGAGGTGTTCTGAAAATTCAAAGGTCACAGATTTCCATTGGTAGATGGGTAGCTAATTCTCATTTATGCCTTTGAAAACCTCCTTCAAAGACCTTAGAGCAGTTAGAATGTTCCAAAATGGTACTTCTGTTKAAAGCAGAAGATTTGGGAGATGAGGGCTGTAAACCTCTGCAAAGAGATGCATGATGGTAATTTCAACATACCCACTGGCGGTTTGAGATTGCTTCTATCTTTAGCTGTTTACTAAGCTTCATTGCTTTCAAAAAAATTAGACCTGCAGTTTTCCAACTTGTAGAAACAAAAATAATCAGCTTATGTAAAGTGAAATAAAAACCAAAAGTTTAATTGGTAGTCAACTGAAGATTATTAATTGCCAATTGCTATTGGATAAAATTTGTCAGTACCTAAGAGACTAATGAAATCAGATTTAGGCATTTGAATCTCTTAGCTTCTTTTGAAAAGTAGAACWAAAATCAGACTATGGATATGAAAAAACCTTTAATTATTAGGAAACCTCTGACATTGCTGATAGTAAGAATGCAAAAGTGCTAAGGACCATATTGATTAAAAGTGAATATCCAATAGAATGGTACTTGTGACTGAGTGATCTATATTGTGCTTTTTTTAAAAAAGAACCAAACATCTYTGTAGAGAAGTATCCCATTAAAATGGATGGTATCAGTATGGCAAACATCAGAAAGCTTCTGTACTTGCAGAGTAGTGGTTGCTGTTTCAAATGCTAGCACCATTTCCGTTGAGTTCAGCACGTTTCTACGTGTGAATTGCATTGTCCTACATTAAGAGTGACTGCAGTTGCAGAGATAAAGGCAATGAAATAAATGTTATCAAAGCACTTTCTGAGCTCCTGGTAAACTGATTTACATGCAGCAGCTATGGGGCAAACTGAAACAATAACTGACCCCATTGCCCTCTTCTGGTTATTCAAGGTGGAATAATCTCAGGGGAACCCGTTCATCTCTGTACCATAGTGCTAGATGACTGCAGCGTAATTACAGGGAATTCAGGTTTAGACTTACAAAGGTTTGTCACTAGCCAGTGGATATCATTGGGCTCAGTAAAATCAACAAGCTTATAATTAGTCTGAACTATCTAACAGTAACCTAACTTTAAAATGCAAATAATGAAAACATCTACCATAACATTAAGAAAAGTCTTAAAATATTACAGATTCCAGTCACAGAAAAGAGTGCTGATCTTGAAAAGCTTGATGCCAATTATGTGCTTCACTGAATTAAAATGAACTCATGTTATTAATAAAGACTCAGATCATCTTGTCTGCTAGTCCAACCTTTTAACACCTCGCACTTTCATTAGAAATGAACTTTTCAATTAAGAACTGTCTTCTAAAACTTAGTATAGTTCCAAAATTAAGTTTTCCAGACTGTGATTCAGTCACACCAGCTTAAGAAATACAGAACAATCTTGCAAAACTTGGCACTGTGACATGTCATTCTCTCRTATTGTATCATGGGTCCTTTCACATTAAGTGATCACCTTGTTCAGGCCATTGACAATGAAAAATAGATCCAGCTGAGTGGTGAATTTTAGAAAAATAAGGCTCAGAAATAAGCCAGATGTATACAAGCATGACAYCTATCAAAGGCAATATTGAAATATGAGAATTAAAATGCAGCTGTCAGAATTCTTCTGATGAGAACAAGAAGCAATGGATGGAATGAAAAATATTTAAGAAAGCTGTATGCTTGTTGTTTTATTGTTCAAAGAACGTAACTAACTTTGTTTTATTGTTCAAAGAACATTTCCTCATGGAAAGCCTTTATTCTAATAATATTTAAGGAAATCCCATTGATTAACTTGTAAACTTTTGACACCTGGGACATTTCTGGAGTTTGAGGGATGATGGCGTTGTGATTATCAAGGCTGGGAATCAGGAGATGAGGGTTCTGTGGCTGATTCTGTATTGGACTTTTTGTTTGACCTTGAACAAAATTTCTGGAGATTTATATAGATACTCAGGCTAGGTTCTATACTCTCCATGACTTTCAATGATCTTTTTTTTCATCAGAGACCTTTAATATTATGTATCAAAGTGGGGTTTGATTTAAAGGGGTCAGATACCACTGGTCTGGGGATTATTTCAGTTGTAACTAATCTACTGAAAAAATTAAAATAAAGATGATTAACTGGATATCCCATATAGTACTCGTACCTGCTATGATTCTAAGGAATTGTAAAATTAGAATAGAAATGCTATTGTGCTTTGAAAAGAACTTGTCTATGCAGAATGGTTGTACATATTCTTGTGTATTCCTGGCTCTGCAGAAGAAGATGCATTTGTTATCCTAAATCAAGACAGGCATAGTATTTGGGCTAAGTAGATTTACCACAAAATGAATGGTGAACTTTAAAAGAGAAAAGCAAATAGGTTTGTTTGGTTTGTGCCCAGAGGTGTCTTGTTTGAGCTGAGCTGTGCTGACTTCATATGGATGCATGGAAATCAAACTTTTTTATAGAAGGCTTATTTTTTATTTGACTGTCCTCCTTTTATTAAAATAATTATGAGTTTGAACYTTCTTATGTCAGAAAAGTCAAAGGAAAAACTGCAGAAAATATTCAAGTATTTTTCTTTTAAAGGTAAGACAAAAATGCAAATGCTTTGTGTGTAAGCATGCTTTGTTTTTTTAAAAACATTCTTCTTTGGGTTTAGGCTTTGTTATCTGTTAATTAAAATATCATCTTGGTGAGTATTGGGCTTTACAGATATTCAGAAAATAAGGCTTTTGGGAGCAGATGAAGACAGGGCTTTCTGGATATTGGAGTGTGGGTACTAGGTTCAGAGGGATTCAAAGGCTGTTGGGAGTAAAGACCACAAAGCAGAAATGGCTTCACTCTTCAAAGTTCTCAGTGGGATGTAAAATTCCACAATAATTTTGTTCTGCAGAAGATGAGAAGAGCAACAAAGCACAGATCCATAGGTGAGGACCAAACAAGCTCCTATTATCTCCCATTTCAGTGAATTTTGATCAAGCACAAAAATGTAAACAACTACCCTTACAAAATGTGCCCCAGAATAGCTAAATCTCTGAGTATTCAGGGCAAGAGTCTTCTGAAGCATCTCAATATAATAGTGTAGCAGATTGCTTTGGATTTATTACTGGGGAGCAGTCCCTCCAGTAACTTCCCCTTGTGGTGACGAAAATCCTTGGTGATATTATGAAATCATTTGTAATATGTTTGGGAGTGGATATTGTCCCATTTTTTTTTTCTCTTAATGTTTCTGTGTACAGCCTTTATTTTGTAGCATGTGATATTTAAAACATAATTGGTTTGTTTGAATGTTTTATTTCTGCTGTTTCACCTGTAGCAAATGCAAAAGCTTTTGTGAACCTTGTTAATTGTTCCTTCTCCAACCCCTCTTTTTAACAAATAGGTGTCATTAAATTCTCGTCCTCTGATTCACTTACATGTTCTGCTGAGCCTTTGCCTTCTCCATCTCTTACAAGCTGATATTTCGGTCTTGAAAAATCTTCAGCTGTTGTAGCGACAGTATTTAGCTTAATCTTCTGGGTACTAGTGACACCAACAGCTTTTGATAGATAGGAGGGCCTGTGAAAAGTTGTGTGAGGAGTAACTGGGCTGGCATTCACTTTCATTCATTTCTTATGTTTGAAACACAGAACACAAAGGAAAAAGCATGTTATTAGAGAGAGGAAGTATGTCTCTTATTTAAGATGACAAGTGCAGCCATGTTATAAAAAGTTGTTTTTATAAATGGCTACCAGTGCTCTTTGCATGTCAAATTCCAGCTAGCACTTTGAGGTTCATTTCACTGCAGATACTGAAGAACTTCAACAGAGGATGACAAGAGAAAAAAGGATAGCAGGAGACCAACTGAATGACAGTTTCTCTGGGAATCAGACTCCAATAAAGTGCTTTTTTTCTTTGATTTATTTTCTTTTTCTATAAAGAAATTTTCTTTTTCATAACCAAGTGCCACTCACTACAGCCCAGAAACAACACTGAAGAATTTACTAGGGCCCAGAGCAACAGTAACAATCAAAGGCTTGGAAAAATCTCCCTGGAAGAGTGACTGAGAAATTTTGGAATATTTGCTTCAGAGGAAAGTAGTAAAAATATATAAATAATGAACATAATAGGAAATAAGAGAAGGACCATTATACAATGAAATTATATTGCTGGAGAAGCAAAGCCACTTTAGGATTTTGTATTTTGTATTTTCAAGGATTTGGATCATTTTGCCCATGGGTTTCATAGGCATCTGCTGTCAGCAAAGACAGATGAGGCCTGGAGATCTTTGGTTCTGTTCTAGCCTGTGAGAGTATCTCCAACTTGTCCAGTCCTGGATTTCCCCCTCACTGGCTTATGCTTCTTGCTGATCACATCTCAATCTCCATACAGCAAWTTTTTCATCTGCATTGCCTTGCCAATATTCTACTAAGCCTAGTTTATTTACCTGGCTACACTGTCTGACTTCCGTTTCTTCATTTTTCTCTTTCTTTTTCTCCTCCAGGTTCAGGAGTCCTTCTTCAGTAGCATCTTTTCTCCCTTCACCTCTCCAACTTCTACCCTAGTTTCTCTGCTTAGCAAGTGTACGTACTCCTGAGTAGACCTAGTTCCATTTACTCTCCACCTTTTTTCTTCTGACCCAGCTGTTCTGGACCTCAGTCTGTCTTTCTCCCACCTGTCTCTGGTCTCTTTTCTGCTCCTCAGGCTCCTTGTCTCAGTCTGTCCCTTGAAGGATTGGTCTTGTCTGCTTCATATACGAGTTGGGAGCTGCCTTTTCTGTGTTGCTTGAGTCTAGTAAGGAGAGCATAGAAACATCAGAAAAGTCCTCTGGCTTCAGCTCGGATTGTTAGGCTCAGACATGGCACTAAGCTGCAATGGCAGAGAAAGATCTTCTCAGCCTCCAGGAGCATGTCCAGGACAGACAGAACTGTTGGCAAGTACAGCAGCTAAAGCCTAGTAGGTACTGACTGTGTACAAACCACAGACTTGGGGATTTATTTTCAAAGGCTTGCAGCAAGTTGGACAGTTTTGAGTGGCTTTTCAGTGAGAATGCAAAAGACAGAAAACCTACATCTGTGCCAACTTGCAAGTCCTTATTCAAAAGCATGAGATTTCTTATGCTCTCTAAAGAAAGGTGTATTGTGTATTCATGATAATGTTTCATATTATTCTTATATAAATGAATTAAAAATCCAAGAATAAATGGATACATCTTTTGAATAAATTCCATAAATGATAAGACCAACATTTTGATGTCTTTGCATTCGAAGTGCATCAAACAATGATGTAAATGACCTCATCTTTCATAGCAGCAGGTAAGGGAAGTGATAAGTAAGGTATAGTGAACCTCTCCTTTCCTCCTGATTTTTCATAGATATGTTAGCTCTAAGTCATAAGTTTCAAATTCATGTCCTTCAAAGACATTAAATCAACCTTAGGATATTTATAGGAACTTCATAACTGTAGCCAATAGATCAGAGCCTCCTAACCAGGAATAAATATGAGTCTGAAAATTTGCATGCAACGGTATCTTTAAAAAGTTGTGCTAATCTGATTTGTACTCTTCATTGTGTCACAAATTAAATTATTACATTCCTTCAGTGATCCATGTATAAACCAACTGGAAGAAACTTGGTTATCAGAGTCCTTGTAATTAAAAATGATACATGATATGGCTGAAGTTGCTTGGTGATATTTGCCACATGTAAGAGAAGAATCTGGGGAAGGATATTAACAGAGGGTGGAGAGCACATATGCATCATAAACTTTCATAATTTTATGTTTGTCACGTAGAGGAGTCCATCATATAATTTAATGTCATGCAGACTGCAACCGTTGAAAATGCTGTGGTTTTCTTCATTAAAGTGTTTGAGCTTTAATAGCAAGTGGCTGTGTTGATGAGTTATTGCTAGATCTTCTTGGAAATATCTTATGATACAGCAGAATCCGCCACTCGATATAGTCTTGCTTATGGTCTGTTTTGTTCTGTAGGAATAACACTTGTCTTGGGTGGCTGTATGAATGGACTCTTTTAAGAAAGGACATAGTTGTATTTCATAGCTTATCTGCAGTTACTTTTCATAAAAACATTTATTGCAGGATTTACTGTATCAAAGGTACTGAACAGAATTGTCTAAGGAAAATTTCATTATTCACAAAAATTGTTTTTGGTATAGTTTGTGGTCATCCATCCTTTTTTTCTTTATTGTTTACTTTAGAAAGTGTTTGAATATGAAAATGTTGGCACAGTCTGKTTTTTTTTATTCTTGGTCTTTGATGACTGTTTAACCCTGTAATGACATATTCATTGCTTCCTGAAAGATACAGTGTCCCTTGTGAATTGATGACTTCTCATGGCTGGCAGTGTGAAAAAGAGCATGTAAATTGTGTAGCGTCCCCCATGCTCCCATAGAAAACTGCTTCTGTGTGTGGAGTTTTTCATGCTTGCATTGCAGCACGCTGAACTGCCAGACTGATTATTTAAATCATAACTGCTGGTTGATGGGCAGAAGAAACGAAGTTTATGTGTCTATATGAATTATTAAATAGGATACCAATAACACCTAAAAACATTTTGTTAAAATGCCATAATATTCTAAGCAGTTGCCTGAAAAGCATGTTGAAAATGGATCAGTTTGCAAGATTGTTTGGACGTCTATTAGTGACTATTGCTGACAAATCATAATGAATAATTTACTTCATGAACTGTATCTTCTTCATAAAAAAAATMTTCTAAAACCTGTAACTTTCTCAGATTCGGTTGTTTTATTTAGGAGGTCGCTGTGTGACTTGAGCTGAGTGTGGGCAGTCCCATAATGCTGTTTCTGTTACTGGATAGTTGTAAGAGGAGTGCACATATTGCCCTAGGAGTCTGGGCTGGTGCTTGTGTGGGACAGGGAGGCCTAGCCGACGTCAGCGCATGTGAGCACACAGGCAGGGCACTGAGGGTAATTTTCAGTTGGTTTGCTGCATGGACGACATCCCTGTGCGTGTTCATACCCTGACGTACCCAACAGAAAATACCAAGTAGATTGTATTTTTTTCCCTGAGGGATAAGCAACCTCACCCTTTTCTGAGGTAAAAACATGTAGGGTTACCATGGAATAGCTGATGAACTCCAGCTTCCTCTGCAGTAAAGTGTACCTGCTGATAAACTTACTTCAGAATATAATGCCAATTATGGAACAACACATGAGAAGGAAAAGTTTCTCTTTAATCTCTACCAGAGGTTACTTATAGAGCTATGGGACACAAGTTCTGGATTTATTCTCTTAATGCTTTGATGCATAAGGATTCAACTCTCACTAATATAGTTGTATTTCTCCTCAGTATCCATAGATGTCTAAACCYTTCTAGTTTCTGGTATAAATACTTGAAAGAAGTTAAAAATTCAAATGTGTTCATTCATGCTGGTGAAATTCAATAAAGTGAATATTCATGGAAAGCAAATACAAGAAAGAAGTAAACGTAGCCAAGGCAAATTTATTTAAATTTCTTTTTTTTTTCTTTTGCAGTATTTGCTGTCTCTTTTAGTAATCCTGACAGAACAAATGAGTTATCAGAAAATGGATGAATGAGTTACCTCTAGAAGCAGAGTTCAGTTGGGAAAAATGCCAAGGTATCGAGAAGAGGTATCAGAGAGCATAACCAATACTGCTGTGCAGAGAAGAGAGTTGGGATTACTCAAGACTCACATAAGTACATACAGTAAGTACAGTTTGAAAATTAAAGGGGCTCCTTTGGACAGAAAATCATTGAATACTGCAGCTTTAAAGAAAGTGCTTTTCATAAATATTGAATCTGAATCTCAAAGACTTGATCTGTGTAAAATGCAGCCAGAGGATATCCTAGTAAGTTCAAACACAAGGCTTAGTGGAGCTGTACCTTGATGCAGAAATCTTTGGCATATTTTGTGACTAATAGTATTTTAGGACCTATCTAGAATTTAAAAAAAGTGATTGCCGAGGCGTAGAAATTGAACTGTGTTAATTATGAATTTTTCTTTTTTTATGGCCACGCTGAAAAGCAGGCGTGAAAAACATGGCTGAGTTAAACTAAAATAGACATTAGCCAGTGGTTTTGGATTTTTTCAAATTTTAAATAAAATTTGAAACTTTTCTTTTTGAGTCATCAGAAAATCATCTCAGGTCAGTTTTGTAAAGAAATTAAAATATGAGCTGTTTTGTTTGGAAAAAATGAAGAGATTAATAAATATTTTATCTAGAAATGTTAGAAATCAGTATTCAGCATTCTTTTGAAATTTCCTTCATTTTAATTTTTTGGGGCTGATATACACTTTTTCAAGCAGGTCACTGTTTGAAGAGGTTTTTTTGGCCAAAATAGTCTAAAGGCTGAACCAGAGGCTTTATTGTTAAAAGCATGAGTCTTTATAATATGAGCTAAACTTTTTGTGGCTAAGGACATTTTCAGTTTTTGTTGATTTGTAAATGAGGGGGCAAGTATATCGCTAATTAAAGTTGTACAAGAACTTTGTACTTTTTCTAGAGCTGATGTTCATGCTTAGGAGCCTGAAGATCTGTGCTTTCCAGTTTGAAGAACGGTGAGCTATAATCTTGTACTTAGTCAATAAACTAAAACAAATTTATGATCTATGGTCTTTAAAATATTAATTTATTTTGAAACTCTAATGGGAGAAGACATTTGTTTTTGGTATTTTATAAAGGAGATCTCAGTCTCTGTTCCCTTTAACAGTTTTTCATTGGAGCTGTTCTGTTATCAAACTGGTGAGAGCTCAGTGAGATGTGATGATATACTGATGATAAAGTCACTGAGAATAGAAAATGCCAGGTTATTTGATTTCTTGCAGTGCAATTTGTATCAGAACTGTCATTTGAAGGTCTAAGGGAATATTTGTTTTCTATTAGATGTTTGCGTTCTATTTGTTTCCTATTGGATACCTGTTTGTTTTTTATAATCTATTTGCATGCCGTATAAAAGATTGTGTATTTAGGGCCTGCCTTTCCCCCATGCCAGAGTAAATAAGTAATTATTCTGAAGGTGTCATTGACATGTGCTGGTGTTAAACTAGCATGCAATAAGAGCACCAGCAAAACTGTTGCGATAGGTGCAGTGGTTGATCTATGGGTTTTTGTTATTGAAGAACTTTGTTTGCTTTGTGCGGTGAGATAACAGCGCAGAACGTATCTCCTGTGTATGCTCTTCTATGCAACTGCAGCACTTGCATTCCCTGGCTTAGCTCCCTCTAAGGTGCAAACATAGGGGGATACTCTAACAGGCAGGTTCACTTTAGGCTCTCCATTAGCATTTCCCAGACTGGCTTGTGTCCTTTCTTGTGAGGGGCACAGCTTAATTATTTAGTCTTATGCTTTCCCTGGGTGTTGTGGGTGCCATTACTGTGAGTCAGTTTGTTTTTCTAGTTTTTCTGGGAGTCTGTAATGTTTTTCTATGCTTGATAGAGAAATCCGCATCCTGATTTCTGCCAGAGTCATCCAGTTGATTTTTCCAAGCTCTGTACTATGAAGTAGTCCACAATTACAGAGTTCTTAAAAGAGATTTTGATACTGTGTTTTATCTTGCTGCTGTAAGTCATGCAGCCTGTACAGGCTTGCCCTTGAGCTCTTCTGTATGTTAGCTGCTGTGAGAAAGGAGAGAACCTTTCTGCTGCAAAGCGTGTTGTCTGCACTGATGATCTATCTGTAGGTTTCTTAGGAAAAGTCAAATGACAATATGTCAGTTTTTCAGTTCTGGAAAAATTATCCCACGTTACCTTGGCTGTGCCAATAGTTTACAACGGTCATGGTCTGTAATGTTTGCCTTAAAAGGCTTTGACAGTTTTGCTGGACTTAACATGTACTCAGCTAAGAGATGATCTTTCTTTACTACATTACTTTCCATTTGAGTAGGTCACATTTTGATGAGATGTCTTTGATTTGGTGACTGTGAAACTGCTGTGTAAATCTTCCTTTGTGCTTACATATTTCTGGAAAGATCCACTCCATTATTCTGAGAGCGAATACCTAATTATTTGCTGCTGAAAGCCTTGTAAGAACAGCACCCTGTATTTCTGAAATGCTGCAGTGACATCTGCCACAGTAAATTTTCACCCAAAATGAATAATGCAATAGGAAGTGATTTCTTTCCATAGACTTGTTGAACTGGAGTCTGGCTTTGTGCTAAGGCAAAAAAAAGTGAAACCAAAGCATGTGAGAGTTGGCTTTTGGTAGCTCTTTTAAGACTATGCTGTCATGGCTGCGGTAGTGAAGATCTGGTCAATGTATTAGTTTATTTGACTATGTTATAGTCTCCAAGTCTGGACTGAGTACTTGTTGGTGTCATCAACATCAGATGAAGATGTACATGTGCTTCTGCACGTCTCAAATACAGGTCTCCTAAGAGTCTGCCTCTGAAACTGGTTCTCTTTACGATGTATGTCTTCCATTGATAAACTGCTGAGTCATTTACTGGGCTTCCAGGATGAAAGATATGTTAATTACATATTGGAGGAAATGCTGCCCAGAAGAAAAGCTACCTCTGGTATGATGAAAAGAGTTTGCTTAAGCTCTGCTGACTAGGAGGATCAGGAGAAGACAGTATTTGTAGGGCTACCAGGAAGGAGTGTTCTTGGTGAGTCTTGCACTGCAAAATGATCTGGGGTTTTCTGCAGGATCTGGATTTCTCTCACAAATGTCTTCAGACAGTAGTGTACTGGTTATGACAATGGAAGCCAGCAAAATAAGCATATTGACCACTTTGAGCATGTGACGATGCCCATACAGTAGTTTATGAATGTTGAGCTAATTCTATTCCACCTCTAGTTTGGATCTATGAGGAGGAGTTGTCTGAAATTGAGCTTTCAGCCATCAGTGCTCATGCTCATCAGTTCTGAAAAATGGTAACAGTCATTCTGTTTATTGCTTCTAATACTTGCCCATTGCCATGTGTTAGGTGTCAGGTGGAAACTTCCTTACTTCTATACTGTGAATTTCAACCTGGCTATTTTCAGAATCCACTGAGTACAGTCATTTTGGCCAGAGGGTATCCCATTAAGCAGAGTAAGGAAAGTCTCTTGCATTCACTAATGACCCTCTTCTTGTAATCCCTGCTGATCCTGGCAATCTGAGGTGAAAACCAAACCTAAATCTTTTTCTGGCTTTGTACAGTTCTGCAACAATGTCTCCAGGGCTGCTAATGTATTAGGGCTAAATTCTGGCAATAGTATTTTCACAAAGTAACATTTTCTTTCRGAAATGTACTGGCTGGTTTTAATGTGAGATACTGTTGCAGAAACTTAGGGTAGCAGAATTTTGCTTTTTTCACGAGGGGCAGCTGAATAGCTTTAATTCCAGCTGCTTAGAAAAGAGCCATGAAATCAGAAAGTTTTTGCGGATAAATAAAGCACTTGACATTCCCTTCCACTTCTTCCCTGACACCCCTAATGATCTGATATTTGCTGTACCAGACAGGTCATCCCTGTGAGCTGATGGGTGAATTATTTATCCCCATGCCCGTTCACAGTTCTGCACTTGTCTCACCTTTGGTATGTATCTAGTTTTGACAGTGTCAGGTTATAGGCTCCCCCTTGGGATGTTTCATTCCGTATCAGTCTGCCACTTCTGTAGTCATCAGGAATATCTGTAACCTTGGTGGGAGGCCACTTAATTGTTCCTTGATAAGTAATTAATAAATAATACATCAAGTGCTGGAATCTTACTTTACGCTTTTGAATCATATTGGGAAAACTTTAAATGTAGCAAGCATTACTTAATGGATGACTCTGAGGCTTTATGATCCATTTCAATTTCCACAGTTGTCCTGTATATGAGTGAACAGAGGAACATTTCTGTTCTGAAAATTAGTCCTGACATTCATGTCTTTGTTTTCTTTTCTTCTGTGTTTCTGCCACTGCTCACCACTCTTGTGATAGAGCTACCTCCCCCCCCTCCCCCAGCTTTCTGTTTCATGTTTCAGTTAACAGAAAGGCAGTGACGTTCAGTGGAGAGAACATTTGTTTGCTTTTCAGTTTACTGAATGAAGCTACCAACATCTCCAGGTGCATAAACTTCAGTAAGTGAAAAARATAACAGTCTATTGAGCATATCAGGAATGGTGTTACAGCAACAGAGATAACAAGATCACTTGTACCATATTTAATGAAATGCACTTGCAAATGTGCTAACAAAAGGGCTGTTTTAAGTTCTACACCAGTTGTGCTACCACAAGCTATGCTGACTGTGGGGTGATGGCCAATATATACTCTGCAGGCAAATGCTCAACATGTAAGGGCAAACTGTGGTTACCGATTGCAGTGATTTACAGCTGCATCCATTGATTACCTAGTGCACAAATGAGAGATGACATCAGCTGAGCTTTTTGCTACAGACTTGATTAAATTGGATGCTGCACCAGACAGAAAGGATTACAATGATGTTAGAGGTTCTAAGAAAACATGTAGCACAAAAGACTAGACTATACCTCTGCCTGCTGAACCTGACAGCATTGCTCTGTAAGAGAAACCTTTGAAGGTAAAGACTCGCTCTAGTCTGATGTACTTTGTGTCTTTCCACTACATCAAGCTTAAGGTTGTTTAAAATAAGCTTTTCATGCTGCCTAATTTGGATAGAGCAATATGACTGACTTGTACTGTTATTTTTTGAGATTTCAGATTTTGCATTGATATAGATGCTTATTACATTTATGCAATACACCAAGTGCACAGTCTGTTTTAGGTACTGTAAATTAGCAACAGTATGTGAATCTCAGCATGTAATATGATACCATTTTATTCATGTTGGAAGTAATGATCGTATTATGTATGTCATGCCTAAAGAGAAATAGTGTGACTTCAGGCAACAGAAATTAACAGTATGAAACATTATTGTTTGTGATGTTATTGATGTTTTAATTGCTGATCATTAATCTGTGTTCTTCAACTCTAATGTTGGTGGAATTATAATTAGTCCAGTGTGTTTTGTTGAGATGTAGAAAACAATCAGTCTGCCATTAATGATGGGGCATGTGGGACTCCAAAACTGAGTATCAGGTCACTACTTCTGCACCTCAGTGCATAACTCTTATACTGATATTTCTGGAGAAAATTTTGCTTGTCAGGAAAATAACTTAACCTAGAGAAAACTTAAAGAACTTAAAAACAATTTTTCAAAGAAAACCTTGCAGGTTTTGATTAATTTTCATTTAAATGCTGATTACATTATGATCTTATTACTGTGTCACGGTAAAGTGGAAAAAAAATTTGGATGTGCACGCTTTCTGGAAATGTAAATACTATTGTTGTAGATAATCGTAAATGTGGCCTTCACTCTCTTCTATATCCGTTTGCCCATTTTATTAGAAGTATGTGTACTCCTTTTATTCTGTGGTGTGTTCTTTTTCTTTCTTTCTTTTTTTTTAAAGGAAGACAAGGATCATTTCAGTCATAAATTGACACACGTGTGTAATGTGTACCCACACGTGCACACATTATGTGTGCATATGTGCAATGCAATGCAGCATTAAAAGCTGTGTACCTGTTTCAGGATTATTTATGCTGTAGAACCAAGTCTAGCTCTGCTCTTTGACCAAACTCACTTTAAGTCACAATAATTACTGTTCCATTTTCAGCCTTTTATCTCAGAAAAAGACAACTGATGATCCCAGTCAAAAAAAAAAAATCACTTTCATGTACGTCACTGCAAAAGGAGTTGAGTCATTGTGGATTAGTTGCACAGTTTTTCAACTAATGTGGCAAACGTTCCCTAGAACAAACTTCTAAAGGATATAAAAGAGCTTTTACCACTTTGCACTGTCTGTGCTAGCAGGGCTTTGTCTGTATAGGTAAGATGCTCCAGCCTAACCCAAGGTATGACTATAAATGTACAAAAATGAGTTGATGTAAATTCTTGTATGGAAGATCCTGACTTCAGTTTTTTTCTCATTTTAGCAGAAATCAACTAGAAACAAGTTTTAGTGAAGCCAGAAAAGAGTCTAGAAACTGACTAATGGGTGTCCCACCGAGGATCTTGYGCTCTGTAACTATAGTGGCTTCAGATGCATTTAGGTCACACCGATACATTATAGTTTTATAGCATCTGTAATCTAATCTGGCTCTAGATGAGGTCAGTGAAACATTGCCACTTACTACAGGAGAGAGGATTGAACCACTCTTTTAATGAGACAGGGCCAAGATCTCATTTGGTGTAAATCAGTATTTAATTAATTTTTCCTGGCTAAGAGTCTGTGCCCTTCTGTTTAAAGAATAAATTTATTTCCTAGTTAGCATCAATCTGTAAATTCCTTTACTTACTCTACTAAAAACCAACAACTTGTATTCAGGTTTAGCACAAAGTGAACAAATGTTTATTCAGAAATTATTTGGTGTACTTCTAAAAACAGCTGTTTCCACACTCCTCTAATCTCTGTAATCAGTGATGACATTCCTGTTGCCAGCAGACAGCTGAATGTCTTAACGGCTGGATTTTCAGCAAGGCTCCATTTCAGCTCAGTTTCAGATAGAGTGGTGCTGTGAATTAGGAAAGTTACTTGATAGAACGAAGTACATTTCTCATTATGACTGTTGAACATTTAGGAATTTCCTTTTTCTTACAGAAAACTCTAATGGTGGACAAAATTTTGGATTTAATGTCACTTCACTTTTTAAAATCCCAAATCTGCTTTCACAGCATAGTTTGACTGCAAAGTTTTAAGGTATATTAGTTTATGACTAAAAGCTGATTCTAAATCCTTATGTGGTAGCATATTCTAAACGGGGGTGTCTCTCTAGACAATGAAATGTACCTGAYTTTTAAATGAGATCTAAAAACAAACACAGGCATATGCACCTATCCACAAAGAGACATACACCTRATAATAATAACAGTACAATAAAAATAATTGTTTATGACAATCATTTGAATCTCTTCCAAGATATGGCAAATTTTAGAAGTAACACTCAGCTTGGCTTTTCTCTGTTGCCGAGCAATGAAAGGTTTATAGCTGTAGTAAGCTGTGATGAATGAATCCAGCGAATACTTTATAAATTCTTCCATAAAGAGAGAAAAAGAAGTTGTGCCACTTCAGGACCAGCTGTGTGATGAATTTGTGTAATACTGACAACACAGAGAATGTCCCAGAAGAGATTTCATTACAGCCAAAGAATTTTACATGGGAATTTGTTCAGATTTATCCTGATATGTTCTGGTTTGAAATGTCAAAAGTGGGGGGAAAAAATAGCATTGGCTACCATATGGCATAAGAGTTATTAAAAATTATCCACAACTGGTGTTAATCCTTCCCAAGCTGCAAAGCAGACTGAGACTGGCTATTTATTAAAATGAAAATAGATGTTGGAACAAACCTGAATGGCTGTATGACTAGTATTGTTAAGACAACACTCATTTCATTGTATCCTTCGGGGTTATCATGCCAATTATAACCAATACAACAACCTACAGAACATCTACACAAACTGATGACTCTCTCCTTCATTGTCAATTGTGAAAAATTGCATTTGTGTGAGATTACCCAGCTCCCTGAGCTCTGAGCAGTGGCATTTCTTGGCAGAATGTGACATTACTTGTAATAAGCTACAGTTCGAAGCATTGTGCCACACTGCACCAAACTGTACTCCAAAACAATATAAACCTGTTCACTTACATTTTTTTTTGCTTTCATTCTTTATACCTTATCATAGAAGCATTAAAAGCCACCAGCTTTTTGCCTTTTATGCCTGTGTGAAGGTGTAAATACAACAATGCTGGTGCCAAAAAGACTAAAGAATCAGAATGAGAAACTCTCTGAATGGAGGAAGGGTGGGAGGGAAGCAGGAAAATGAGCAAAGGAGAAGATGAAAGAGAAACACTGAGGAGAAAAATTATTTATTAATTACACTACAAACTTTCTTTTACAAGTCTTGGATCTCACCCTAATTAAGGTAACTGGCATGTAGCAGTGTGATACAAATGGAATTCAGACACATACTGTACTGGGCAGAGAGGGTTTGAGTTTGCATTTGCTAGCTAGCTTGCAAAAGAGCTGGTTTTTTTTTCTCTCTCTTTTTTTTTTTTTCTTTCATTGTGTGCAAAAGGAAGAGAGGGATTACATGGCTGTTAAGAAAAAGGAGGCATGTGACTGCAAATCTCTGGTTGTTCCTCTTTAGGCTCTACTGCCTGAACATATATGCTCACCTTGCATTCAAAAGGAGCTTGAGCCCCTGCAGAGATGTCCCTATCATAAATCCAGAGGATATTTTAGGGGATATTATGTTGTTTGGGGAGTTTTTGTCTGGCTTAGAAGCAGACAAGAGCTATAGCTATCAGGGACTAATCTAAACTCTTCCAAAATGACTGGAGTCACACTCTGTGAAAATCTGGCCTGTTACTCTGCTTTACTTCTTTCTATTCCATGAATTCAGGTCAGCTTTTTGGTTTTAAAGGGTGAAAGCAAGATAAAGGATAATGGCTTATTCATGTTTGCAATAGAAAATTTAGCTTCCGTTGGTGGAGAAAAAGAAGCATGTCAGTAACTCTTTTCATGAAGACTTTGGAGCATATGCCTCATCAAATGGGTTGCAGAGGCAGAACGCTTGCTCCCTGGTTCCCTAGAGATCATAGCTCTCTAAGTCTGACCTTCTGGGTCTGGAGAATCTCTTCACACATTCCTTGATCTTTTGGAAAATTCCAGATTAATTCAGTTCAGTTAAAAATAGGTCTGGCATAAGTTACTCCTAATGGCACTGGAGAAAACATAAAAGCCTGAATTGCGTGACTGGGGTTGATCCAGCTCCTAGCCTAAGCTCTAGGTGCTTGGAAACGTCTGAAGACAATGAATGAATGCGCAGTAGATTGAAATCATAGACTAACGCTTGGACGCTGATTCCCATTGTGGCCTCTGAGGAGTCACTTGAAGTCATTTCAAGTTTTCAGATTGCTAAGGGAGGGTCGTCACTTAAGAAGTACAAAGCTTGCACAGGCCTCACTGATTTCAACGTAGTCTGTGGGCTTTTGCACAGCTGTGTATCAGGACGCTCCTGTACAGCTGGGTGTGAAAGGGGGGAGGTTAGCTGCCCTTGTCCTCAGTTACCAGGTCTGTAAAACTAGGTTGGTTAATAGGTCCTGTCTTCAGTCTTTATGTGAGGAAAAAATATCAGCTTCCAAGGGCTGGGAGACTATATTAGCTCTCAAGAATACAAGTGTGCTTTCACAATGGAGAAAAGACTAAGGAGTTATAAACATAAATGAAATTCTTACTCAGAATGCTAAGCACACTCCTGGGGCTTATAGGTCCCTAATTCTGCTCACAGTTTGAGGATCATAGTGTGAGAGCCACACTGAGACCATTAGGGTGGGTTGAAAGCCTTGATTTTTCCCAGAAAAAAAATGTTGACTGCATTAGGTGACTGTGTGTTCCAATGACATGGGCAAATAGCATGCAATCTGTAGTACATCAGTGCAGGAATATGCAGGGATTACTCTGCAGGATTGTCCTTACTGTCCTTCTGGTACTTGTATGGGTATCACTGAAATGTCACTGATTAGCAGACTGCAGTGGCTTTGGGTCTTACGTTATGTAACCCGTTCTTGAGTTTTGAGGTTTGAATTTTCTGTATGTACAAATAGAAGCGTTCAGAGCCTCAGAGAGCAGCCGGTGTCTGGCTGGAGCAGCATTGTTTGGGGGCGCCTGTGTTCTAGTGACAAGTGCCTGTGCTCTGCGGATTGCTGTGCCTGGCAGGCTGCTGCGGCACTCCCGTCCCCCAAGGTTTCTCTCAGTGATGGCTGCAGTCTGTGTAGCTAGGTCAAAGAAGGACATTATGTTCTCAGTGGACCAAGAGGTATTTGAGGGCCTGCCTTTCCACTCAATGTTCTTCAATTTATCTCAGATCCTTTAGAGGGAATTGATACTTGAGGGGCAAACATACCCAGATCCTCTCTGCCCACAGGTTAAATGCAGAAACTGATCAAAAGCACCACTGTGTTTCCTGGTAGGAGAGGTTCACTGGTCTCATGGGTGACAATATCCTTTTTCTTCACCTTTCCAAGAGTTAAGAACAGTTGGAAGAAGGCAATGAATCCTTTGAGATGGTAAGGAGTTTAAATATGGGTACGCTACTTCATTTCATCCTGTCACCTGAGCAGAGCAGGGGGTGAAACCCAGGAAGTTCACCATTGTCTCCTTCCCTTCTCAGCTCTTGTATCTATAAAAGCAAGGAAAATGTCATCTTTCTCTTCTTCCAGTGACTCAGTATTCCTCATTAAATGTTTTACAGGCTTTTGCATGGGAACAGGACCTATGGTGGCTAATTGTTGGAGGGCATACATGCTGTGCATAAGCCTAGCTTATTTCATAGGTCTGACTATTATTAGAAGCACAGATGCACCTAAACTTATTTTGAGTCAGCGGGACACAGACTCAAGTGTGCTTTTAAATGCTTTTCTGGGATGGAGCAGTACATATTACTCAGATTTTTGTTCTGGTCATGCTACAGATTTCTGTAATTGCTTTAAGGCAATTACATTGAAGATTGTTTTGTTTTAAATAGCTTGAACTGAGTTGAATAGTTGTTCTAGAGTGCCCCATGATACTTAGGTGAAGCGGTTACTGACTCATTCATGATGTGTTATTGCTGTGGRCCTCTGCTTGGCCACCTACAGGTGTAAACAAAACCATGCTGTTTAAAGGGAACCGTTTCTTGTTGTAAGTGACTGTATAAGACTTCATAGGGGTTTCTTTTTTTTTCTTTTTTTTWAAATCTGCTCTGTTTATGGCTCAGAATGGTTTCTGAATGTAAGTAGGAAGCTGTAACATGAATACATGGTGCACTCTGCTTTGAGCTGCATTTCTCGTCATCCTTTTGCATGTGTGACAGATCTGGTATTTTATGGGGAAAAAGTTGTAATTTTTTCTAAGTTAGGAAAATAAGTCCAATGAATCCAGCTAAAAGGCAGTCTCATGCTGTTGTCATTAATGGCCTCCCCTGAGAAACTGGCAAATTGATAAATTAAGCTTTCGCTCTGTGACAGCCTCTCACACACTCAAGATGCAGTCCTACTTTAGTCTTCAGCAGCAGATAAATCAGTCTACTGTAGAAATACTTTTACCTTACTACCTAGGTACAAAATACCAGCGACCAGATCCAGTGACCTGGTGCCTCCATTCACTATATTTGGCTCTAAGTCAATCTTTTGACCATAGTAAGAAATTTGAATTTTGTATTTCTGTTGCATTACATTTCTAATTGAGATGTCTATCCTGCTTCCAGCCTCTCTTCTTGAAAACCAATTAATACATATCACACTGGAACACAGTCTTTTTATTAAGCCTCAATTAAGGAAGATATAATGAGGCCAAATTAGGTGAAGCTTTTAGTGTGTATTAAACACAATAGATCTTGAAAAATAGTTTCAAAGTCAAATCTCCCTTTGAACCTGCTTTCATCCAGCAGTAGTAATAAAAAATTCTGTATGGTGCCTGTTCTAACAGGGAGCTAATAAATAAAATAACTAACCAAACTAGAACCCCCTTCTTTACGTAAGAGATGGATTTTAGTTATGTCCCTTGTGGGCAATGGAAAGTGATACTTTTCTTCCAGTTTCTTTATACAGACTGATAGCTCATTTCATTGACAATTACCAGGTGCTACTAAATCATTACCGTTTGTATTTTAAGTAGATGCATCTATTTTTTTTCTCTCCTCCAACTGCAGAGTTTTTAGGTGATCTTGGAGAGTTATTTAGGCAAATCACCTTTATATGCACCAAGAGGTAGTATTGTTTCTCTGGACTCTATGTGATATTTTGCTTTAAAAATGCAGAGAGCGATACTTTGAAAGAACTGTGATATTGTTTATTAACATATCTGATGCTAACCACTGAAGGGAGATGCTAAATGAAAATCTCTTTTGTGTGAGGACAGCAATAACAGCTGCTACTGGCTGGTGTTAGTAGTCTGTTGGCCAGACTAATGGAAAACATGGTAAATTTGCCTGAGCTTTTGCCAAAAGTCTGGACTGAAACTACAGTTTTTAAGAAAGTTGAATACAGTCAGTGCAGTTGATTATGATGTCATTAATGTTTTGCAGAATGTGGCTAAAATAAACACAGGTTTATATATTATATTCTGTTGTTTCAATACATATATTATCAATGCAGGCTATAATTAAGTAGAATAAGAAAGAAATATGATGAAAAACTGAAAAAAGAAGATAGGGTGGAAGGAAAATTGCATAGGTCATCCTTGCAAAAAAGCATCTTAAATTATGTAATTGTTGTGGACTCAATGGATCTGACAGCATCTTTCTTGTTAAATGAAGGGCTCAATTGTTCTGTCATATTTGTAAAGGAGATTAATTTTTTATGTCACTTTCCTAAGAAGGATCATAGTTATCTTTTTAAATTTAGAGAGTTGGCTTTTTGTTCACCATTACTGTTGCTAAGTGCTATTATTCTCAAAACAAAATCCAAAGCAATTGGCAGAGTGCCTTCATCTTTATTGATAATTATGATGCATAAAAACAGTAACTTATAACTAGAATAATGCTGTCTCTGACAAGTGGCAGTGCCAGAGAAATTTTAGAAGTGAGATGAATCTTTTTATTTTACTTTATATGGGGCTTTCAGGTTCCGCCTGGGTAAACGTTTGATCAGTCTGGCACTCTTTGCTAATATAGAGTGACAATTTTAGTCACATATTGAAATATTTGGAGCATCCAGATGCCAACAGGAAAGCAAGAGAAACCAAAGTCRCATTCTAGCTGCCTGATCTTCATAGCTTTGTTACTGATTTGTTTCAGTAACTTAAAATGTGAGAGTAACAACTGACAGCTCTCCCTTCTTCTCTATCTTTGCTGCTGTTCATTGGTGCTTCTAGTTCACCCTCATCTTCCTTTCCTATGAATCCTTTAGTGTTTTAGAAACCATAAACACATAAAGGCTTGCTCTTTTATGTTGGTACCATATGCTTCTGTGCAGATAGATCACAAGCAGTAATAATGGCCATTAATTTTTTTAGTTTTGTAGCCAAACTTCTCAGGATATCCTACTCCCAGTMTACATCCATCCTTTTTGAGCTGTGTACTCCTGGCTCACCTGGTTAGGTTTCTCAGTTTGTCTCTTGTTGTGCATCCAGCCACGTTCAGGTTCTCAAAGTTTTAATTGCAGGTTATATTCAAGTTATTCCTCAAATTCTGAGGTATAGAGCCTTACTTTTCTTTTAGGAAGTGGAAACCTCAGATTACTAGATCCCATTAACAATTCATTGTTGTACAAGCTGGTGAGGGCTGAGTTAATTCCAGGAGAGGGAAGGAATGAGTTGTGTTGGCATGCTGCTGGGATGCCGAAGGAGCCTTTTCCACGCAGAAACAGGCATCAGGGTGAATATTTAAGGGAAAAGGTATCAAGGTTGGGGACCCCCTTCTCTCTTAAGTTTTACAAATGAATGAGTGAGTCTAATTTCTTGTTGAATGTTGCATTGTAAACAGCCCTCCATGCAGGAGTAGCTCTGGGCATGAGTGAGTTTAACAGTCCAGGGATCAGGCTCTTTAGCATCAACTGGATTCCTTAGGTCAGTGTACATACAGATATTTGTACGTATAACACATTTACTGAACATGCAAATATGTGTGCTGATGTTGATACACACTCACACACATCCGTGTAAAGGTGAACTATGTTGCTTTATAGAAATTTTGGTTTTTGGAAGTCTGTAACTGCAAATCACATGTAATTGATTCACTGATCCAACTCCCAACCGCTATGAAGTACACCAAGTTTTGGAAAAATGGGAAGAGTATGTTAATTTGGGGGAATTGATTTTTAAATGGCAAGCTGCTCTCTGATAGGTGTGAAGGTACCCAGTCATTTTAATGTCATGCTCCCTGCTGAATGCAGACAGCCTGCACGGATAGACCCAAGCTGAACCAGCAGGTCTGAAAAGTGTGAG
Organism: Apteryx rowi; assembly: GCF_003343035.1. NCBI lineage: Eukaryota > Metazoa > Chordata > Aves > Apterygiformes > Apterygidae > Apteryx > Apteryx rowi. Next base: position 1,402,296 of record NW_020447974.1, read on the forward strand.
TTACTGTATTAATCTTACTAGTTATTTTCATACTGTTTGGTACCCATGAAACGCTGACTTTTGAAAGGCCTGTGATGCATCAAATATGCCTGTCCTAAACTCCTTGACAGCTTTCTGTATGATTCCAGTTGGCCTGTTCTCAGGTCCAATGCAGAGAAATTCAAATGCTTTTGTATCCCAGAATAACACAAAGGGACAGGGAAGCTGAGTGGATGGACTTTTCTGCCCTTCAGACTTTGCTTTTCTCGTAAAAGAAGTAGTGTTGTTCCTGGATACCTAACAATCAATATGAACTCTATTTCCATTAGAAAATTAGAGAAAGGTGGACTTACCTTTGAAGTAAGTGTTTGAAATCAAATTTTGGTAGGATTTTCAATAAATTTTTCTCTGTAATTACAAATTCATCAGAGTAACACTCAATGGATGTTGGGATGGAGATAGCTCTTTTATACATAGATGATTATCAAAATAATAAAGCTGTTCTGAATTATCAGTTTACATGTCTGTTCTRTGGAGTAAAAGAATTTTGTTCACCATCTGAAAATAGGAACCTCAGGATCTATTTGCTCAGCAAATCCTGTCTGTGAACAGACAGCTATAAAGTGAAGGCACAGAGTCAGAGAGAAAATGATAATATAACTTATTTATGCTCAACAATTAGTACATGAAGCAAAAGTTAAAATAAAAAAAATTATATTGATTTCTTTTCCTCTCTGAAGAAGTTGACACAGGAGTTCAACAGATCAGTGTTTCCTGATGTTGTGCTCCTTAAACCTTAAACAGGTTCACATCCTGGAACATTAATCAGATCATATTACATCCTTTGGAGCTCAATGAAGATAATGTGACATTAGTAACGGTGAAGGGTTTTTGCCTCCAATGACATGGAATGAATCTGCTTTAAATGGTCAATTAGGGAAGGGAGGGGTAATTTGTCTGTATTTTACTGCCAACACACAAAAAATCAGTAATGAGCTATGAGTTCAACAGTAGGGAAGACAGCAAATGATCAYTTGAGAGCAACTTGTTTTATTGATCTTGGTTTATTGGAAGTTGAGGAGCCAAATCTATTAGGTTATTTGCCAGTTCTCAACCTCACAATGTAAATCTAGAGTGCTGTGTTGATAAAACTGGGATTGTGGAGATTCTGGAAATATTGATTAGCTAAGTGAAAAAGTATACATGTTTTGTGAGAAGTTGATAGTGAGTTTCATTGTAGATGGCGACTACATTTCTCACTGCAAGATGGATCTCTTTCCAGGAGAGCCATTAACTTGTACATGTAGGAAGACGCACTGTTTTCCATTTCAAACTCTGTGCGTAGTCTTGCAGATACTCACTGTATCTCCTTATGGAGAAATGAAGAATGATCCCTAAAACCAGACACTTGTGTCAAAGGGATTACTTTCACCCCTAAATAAGGTTTATTTGGAGACATGAAGTTAAACAATACTGCTAGAAGGGAAAAAAGGGATGACATTATCAGAAGTGTAGAAGACTGTAGTCCTCCAGTGTTTTAGGTCCCAAATCATCTGAAAATAAAGTTTCAAAATGCTTATGGATATGTATTAGTTTATTGTTCTTAGCATACAGGATGTGACAATAATTATGTTGTTATAATAATTATGTTATAATAATTATTATGCTATTATGTTGTTATGATTATGTTATAAGGAGACTTTAGGGGCAAAAGTTCTTTTGCTGTACATCGGTGGGGTTGCTCCACTTAACAGTAGTTGAAGAGCTGGTGTTTTTCTTCATGTTTTTCTTATTTGAAGAACAGGTAAAATTCCAAACCCTTGAAAAGGTTTTCCTGAAAATATTTGAGGCAGATGGACACTGCCAGTGATGATCACTGGACTGGAAATTGCATGAGTGTAAATCCATTTTCAAGTATATAACACAACACAATTTATTTGGTGAATTCTGTTAAAAGTAAGCCAGATATTAAGGAATCTTCCAAAAAGTATTAGTCAGTATAGCTAGGTGAGTTCTGTAGATAAATACTAAAAGGCTGTAGGAAGATTAGAAAAATTCAGCACACCTTCTGACAATATCTGTTAATCTATTTAGCAGGATTTGAAAGTGAAGTGCACTTCAGCCAGGTTCCTGCACTGCAGTTCTTTTCTCTTGTTTTATAATAGATTTYAGAAAACTCAATTAATTTGCACAGACACCAATTTGTTGTTAACTTACTGCTAGAACTCTTGATGGCACATCACCAATTATCACAAGATTTTAGACAGGTGGATCCAGGCTGACTGTCTTCTGAGGAGGTTATTCCAAAAAGATCAACATTTTCCAAACCATTACTTGTGGCTGCAGAGAAAGAATAAATAAGGATTTTTGGAGCTTACTGCTAAATAAACTTACAGTTCTCAAGTATGACTCCATTCATGTCTTGGATTTAGCTAGACTATAGTCCAAAAAGAGGTCRCTGGGCCTTGATCCAGCAAAGCACTTAAACACATTCATAACTTTAAACACATGAGTAGCTGGATTGAAATCGTGACCTTAAGTGCTTGCTTTGACTGGGGGTCCACTGATTGCTTTTTGGCACCAATCTCATTCTTTCTTTGAAAGAAGTCAGTCAAGAAATCAGAAGCCTTAGTTCACTTCCTTGTTAGAGAGCGATGAGCTATGCAGGGCTCTGCTGACGGAGCTCTGGAGGGGGTGAGTAAGACCATTTTGATATCGGAGAAAACAGTACTGTATATGACTTTTGTTAATTAGTGGTTGGTCTGAAGATCCTCATGGTTCTATCAGGTTGGCCTGGCCCAAACCATCATCCAGTCATGAATATAGCCAATTAGGTTTTCTGTTTTCAAATTCAATACAGCAGTTACTCCTTTCCCTTTAAGGTTTCTGTAGACTGTGAATGGCAATCAGTTCTTATGAGTGTCTCTGGCTGCAGGTGTCAGTAGTTTGTTTGATAGCCGGGGCCAGGAAGTCTTTTCAAGGCAGTGAGCAGCTCTTTAATGGTGTGAAAATAATAACAAGAAAGGACTCTTTTTCCATGAGAGAGTACCATTCTGCCTCGGCCATGTTCAGGTTGTTTTGGGAGGATGTGATGGTGAGTTACTTCAGGTCACATAAAGCAGAACTTCAGGAGATGAGGAGCTGTTTCCTGTTACAGGAATGTCCCTCTGTGCCAGAGCTCACCATAATGCTGAAACAGCAGGTTTCTTTCATCCCCTGAGCTTCACTCAGCTTCTACCCTGATCATAACCCCCATAATGTCTCCTCTGGTGATTGTAGGAGGCATGATGTAACTGCTATACATGTGAAGATCTGCTTGGCTTCCTTTTCTGATATTCCCTCCTTGCCTTCCTTTAGACCAACTCTGGTTAATTATTTAAATAGACCCTGTGAATCAGACTGGAGAATTTGAGAATCTTTCCATATGGCAGAATGTCTGCATTTGTTCCGCAGCTGGTTTAGACGGTCTTTCTCTCAATTCTTAGTTTTCTGTGAAAAACATATTTTAAAAAATCCCGGGTCTCAGGAGTCTTTTCAATAATCCAACTAAACACAGGGAATCAAACTGTGTTTGCATTATTCTTTTTTCTTCACTTCCTTTCCTTTGAAGGTGGAGAGTTGGGGCCCCCAAGCTGCTTTGATCCTAGAATGTTTTATAGCACTTTACTGTCTGCTCAGCAGGCCAGCCTTGCCTTCTGCAAGGGGCATCAGCAGGAACTGCTGATGCTACTGGTAGTGACAATGACACAGCCCACCAAATAGGCTTGGGGACACTTGTCATAGAGGCAGACTCAAACTGAAGAATTCATTTTTCATTGCAGCGTTCCTTGCTGAAGAAGAAAGAGAAGATCTCTTTTCTTTCTGGGACAGGTATAGAAAACTAGAAATACTGGACAAGTAAAGAACATTTTGCATTGRCAGAGCATTAGGATGCTCTGTGTGTGACTGAATGTGTCTTTGCTATTTTATTGTCTCTGGTCTGAAGCTGAGAATCAACTCCAGTAGTGTCTTCCAGTTTCATTACAAGAAATTGATTTAACAATAGCATATGTCTTCTGTGATTATTCCATTTTTTCTGATAAAACTACACCCCTTGACAGAAACTACTCGTGGCTCAAGAGTGAGCAGGAAATGGCATGGAGACACAGTGTTTGGTCTTAGACACTGTGATTTCAATTAAAAGGCAGGAATCCTTATGGGAAATGTATCCCAGAGGAAACTTGGAAATGCTGTGATAGCCAAAGTCTGTTGCAGATTTCCTCATGAAAATCTCTTTTGTTTAGATAGGAAAGACGTTTCTACTAAACTGCTGAAGAACAATTGTAAGGAAAGTTTCCYGTGAGAAGGTCACTCTTACCTGTTTAAAGTTAAACATGTCATTAAAAGGGCTTGGCTGAATCAAGGCTATGGGAACCCAGGTCAATGACTCCACTTTCACACCTGAATACTTATGAAGCAAAATGTGTGGGACCTCTGAAGCTTTTTCCTCTGTTCAGCTGAGTGGTGTGCAGATGACTAAATTCTGTTCTCCCTTAGTGTGTGTATTGTGTGTTTTTTTTTTTTTTTTTTTTTTTTAATGTGGTAGCATCCTAACTGGAAAAAACATGCTTATTAATGCATTAAAATTTGTGTTTCAGTAGTGTTAATTTTTATAGATCCAAAAACGTTTGCCAAAAGTGTTTTCCTAAACAGACAAATAGGAAGATACAAGGCCTAAAGAAACTGTGCTCATTGAATGCGTTTGCCAGATGAGTCAGAATAGCACATTTGGAAGAAAAGTTTGATAGGAATCAATACTTTGGCCTGACTGGGGACCAAAATTACAAACTGCAAAGAATGGGAGGTAGAGGGTATTGGGACTTTACAGAGTTTCAAAAGTTGTGCAAAATCATGGCTATGACACTCTGTATTTCAAAAACTTTTTCACAGTGAGAACAGTCAAGCATTGTAACAGATTGCCCAGAGAGACTGTGAAGTCTCCATCCTTGGAAATTTTCAAAACCTGACTGGAAAAAGCCCTGAGCAACCTGGTCTGAGCTCGTAGCTTTAGACTAGAGCCCCTCTGAGGTCCACTGCATCCTGAATTATCCTATGTCCTATCCTATGCTTTGTGTAGCCTATGCCCGTAGTGAATAAGATTCTTGGCCATTTGATATTTTTCATAAAATGTTAAGGTCAGGAAGGAACTCTGAAATCTTGACCAGTAAAATAGGAGCATCTGACTCTGTAGAGAGCCTAACAGTGCTTTTTCTTCAAATGTTGCATTCTACAATGTTATTGGACCTGTTGAAATGTGGACTGTAAAAAAATTGTTTGAACTGCCATAGCACTAAGCCAGCAGGCTCAAATTAGGTTCTGCGCTTACCCACTTTAACATTGCTGGCTCAATCATGCTTATACCTCTCTCTTAAGTCAGTTCTCCTGAAGTCTTCATTGAATTTTAACTGATTCAAGGAAAACAACTATTGCTTGATTTACAAAATATTAAAAGATTTGTGCAGGTTTGCAGTTGAAAGCTAGTGATGTGGAGGAGAGGTGGGAAACACTTATACTAAAGAGTAACACAGCAAAGATAATCGTCTTTGAGTTATGGGATCTTAAGATACTCACAGAGGACTTGACTAGGTAAACTAAGTTTCTCTGTAATCTCTTGCTGCCTTTTGAACATAACAAGAATCTCTGCTCTGTGTGGAGAACTGCCTTGGGGAAAAGAAAAGAAAAAATTGGTCTAGAAATCATCTTTGGGTAAGTTTGATACTTCTGAAAAGTTGGTTTTCTTTTATTTATTTTTTGGCTGGTTGTGGGGGTGGAATGTAATTGCAGACATTTAGACTCTGGATACGAGAACAGCTGTTCAGTCCCACTTCTGCACATCAAATTGGGTGTTTGAAGGGGGCAGGCAATGTCATAAACCACTCTGGGCTCTTATGTAGAAGAAATGACAATGGAAAATATTTTTGCTTCTACCCCCTGCTCCTCTTCCCTTCATGCTGACTGCTGAGAGGTTTTTAAAAGCCTACCGCCATCATGAGCACATGGTTGGTTTTTACCCTTTATCAGGCACAGAGGAGGCAGGCCAGCCTTTTGAAATTTCTCAGCAGTCAGCAAGAATAAAGTGGGCATCCTAGTGGTAGGAGTAATTTTCAGCTTCCTGACAACAATTGGCAGAATGCTGGGAAAAGCTATTAAAAATGAGGTTCGATCACCAAAGTCTATTTTGGCCTGTATTTAATGAGATGTGTCAGCTAGAATTTTACAATAAGTGGCTAATTGTTAATAACAGGCCTGTCTAAGATGCTCGGTGACTTCAGCAGATCTGCACAATACAACTCCATGGGCTTGCTAGGTTTTTCTGTGTTGGGTATCACAGGTCAATTTATCACTGTAGTGGAGGAACAGGATGTGACAGGAACAAAGGCATTTTTAACTTTATAAAAGTGTATTTATTATATAGTATTGAACATATTATAGAGCAGAATTACAAAAATAAGTTAAAACTTAAAAATGAAGATGTGACCTCATTATAGTAGTGGCATTTCATCCCCCTACCTGATTGTATCCACAGTGCTTGGGTGTAAGGTCTGTGAAGAAGAATACTTTGCATTTAAGGCACTGTTGCAAAGGCTTTTTTGTTGCTCAGGGCAAGTTACTACATCTCTTTGTGCTTCGGTTTTATATCTTTAAAAGGCAATGACACTTTTCTCCCTAGCAGAAGTGGAGGGTATGTGCATACTAAGGTGACTAAGGGATAGTCATAAGCTCCTTTCAAACAGATTTGTGACGTAATGATATGAATAAATCTAGATCTCTCTTTGTTAAACTTTTAAATACTAAGATTTCAGTAAGCTATGCCTGTTAAATTAAACTGTGCTCAAGCTCCAAAAGATGTTTAAGCACATGTTGTGCCCACATGTTTGTCGCTTGCATGAAACTTTAGTTTCATAACTGGAACTCTGGCCCTCTGGGTGCATTAGGCCAGTGCTCAGTGCTCTGTCATCCCACCGTAATGTACGGGTGTAGGGGGAAGCAAACCTGCTCTCCTAAGAAAGACCATTGCCTGACTGTGACGTGTGCTTGCAGAAGTCACTGCCTGAGGTATGGAATGGTTCAAATTTGCTTCCAGAAGTTATCCAGAGCTCTGCTTTCCTTTTATTTTGTCCATGTCTAGTTCAACAAAGCTTCCCAGGAGGGGTGATATCTTTTAATAGACTGATRTAGTTAAAGCAAAGAGAAACTTTAAGACATATAAATCTTTCTTCAGATTTGGAAAAAAAACAGGTCTCACTTTTATCCTTTGACCATCCTAGAACAAATGCTATTGTTCCTGGCCTTACTTCTGGACAATCCTTTTCTCCTCATGAAAACAGAATCTACATATAAAGATTATCTACTTTCCCATCTTCTTTATCAGGCTTTTCAGGTTTCTGATAATGAACAACRACTGGGAGCTTGTTTTCCTCATAAATTTCCAAAATGCATACTGAGGGTCTAGTGTAGTTTCTATAGTGTTGTACATTGTCAGGAATCTTGGAAAGTGTAGTGTAAATGATCAAAAACAAGTAACAAGAATTGATGCAAATGATCCATTTTATTTTTTGCCTTTAAATAAATCAGAACTATTCGTTGAAAGGGATGAAAAACTGATAGAAAGTGTAGACATTTTTTTTTTCATGGTATTTAGTGGAAAGAAGGTGACTGGTAGGCACCAGTCTAGCACTGCATATGTTGAATAGGCACCCAGACGTTAAGGAAGCTAGAAAAATGCCAACTGTGTGAATGGGCTTATGGTGGGTGTGCATGCTAAATAAATTGCTCAAATTAGAAAATGAGCTTGAGAGATAGATGGCACATTGTTACAGAGAGAGCTGCACACAAGAATGAGTCTTGTTAATTGAGAATGTGGTCCAGTGCTTCAGCTGATTTGTTCTTATACTAGTGATCTTTTTTTGGCAGGTGGGGTAATTTCTGAGCAGTAAGCTTTTATCCCCTCTTTCCACCTTCTCCAGCTAACAGTGTCCTCTTAAAAATGAGAAAAGTTTATAAACCCACCCAGTGCAGGAGAAAGGAGAAAAACATAGAAATTAAAACTGAAGGGAAGGTGTCCAGCCTTGGAGGTTTTCATTTCTTCCTTGTTTCTTRCATCTCCCTGACAGTAGTGATGCAGCTGGCTTTGAGGTAGGAAGCAGAACTGTAGCTATCATTACATTTGAACTGGGTGAAATTTTTACATCATTTTATGGCAAAGTCCTGGGAGATTTTTAAGCCCCATTTTTCACTGTTACGGCGAGACTCATGTTGGACCACAATGTACTATTTGGCAATAGTATGTGCTTCATTTTCTGAGCTCCTTTTCACAATTGCAGAAGTTGGATGTCTCATCAGCAGACCTTCATCTGCTTCAGAAAGGGCTGAGCTCAGAGGATACTCGGTGTGTTTTCAGCATTGCAGTATGGTGCAGTGGGCTCCATCTCAGTGTTCCTGTACATGGTTCCTCTGGGATTCTGTGCTAATTTTGAGTAATGTGCAGAAGAGCCATCATATTTGCCTTCAGCTCTACTTATACAGCTTCCTGTGTTTTGCGTTAACTCTGCAGCATTTCTTTATGAAATTACTGTATATAAATTCTTCCCTAAGGAGAAAATTGGATTTAATAAATTTGGAAGTTAGCTTAAGTCTTAGCATGCCTCTTGCTTGTACTTTTTCTTTTCAATCTATATTGCTTTAGTTAAATTGGTGGAGTTTCCATACTGAAAAAAACACTCAACAAATGAATCAGGTTTCCTTATTAGACCAGCAGGAGATGATAGTCCTGGCAGTGACAGAGACATTACATGGTTAGTCTGAATACAACAAGTATATAGGAACTTACTGACAGTGCAGTTACTTCAGTGCTTCTCAACACAGTCATTATTTATCATCCAGATTTTTAAGGATACTACCGAAGTTTTTAGGGCAAGGTTTTCAAAGGCATTAAAGTGGAATTTTCAAAGATGCCTAATCCCACTGAGCTAGGAGCTGAGGGTGCCCACATACTTTTAAAAAGCTTTATTATATACCTCAGAGCATATAGTATTGCTGGTGTTGAAGTAAGTATCACCAATACCAATTACTTCATTGGTAAATGACTGAAACCTTGAACCTTGCAGAAGTCTGAATCATAGAACAAATTGCTCACAGTCAGTCATTAAACTTTTGCTGTCCTTTTCCCTCTCCCCCTCAAAAGGAGATCAAACCACCATAATTAACAGACCTGTGGGCTTCACTGGGCTGCTCTCACTGAGTCTAAGCAGTATGTCTCTCCTGTTGATTTCTCGGAGCATACTGAGATAGATAGGGCACAGATGCCTTACTGTGGTTTACAGAACAAGGTAAGAGGCACAGTACCAGTGCTCCTTCTGTACCTTTACCTCTCCTTGCACAGGATATATTTTTAGGAATTTTTTAATACTTTATTTTCTTCCTCTATCTTCATTGATTATTTCACAGACACCACTTTTTCTGTCTTCTGTTGTACTTTTAAATCCTTTTCTCTAAAGAAAACAAAAAAGGAAGAATTTGAAAACATCTGAGTAAAACAGTCAAGCATTTTCCAATCCACAGAGGGTCACAATTACCCTAAAATTACATTTGGCGTCTCACTCCACCAGTWTGGGCATGTTTATTTAGCATTTAGTTTCTTATTGTGGAAACAAATGTTTAGTTCATGTACCACCTGTCTTTCTTTACTTTATGAAGTGCATTTATAGTCCTAGGAAAGACTGTTTCAGCGTAGAATTTTGTTAGTTTATTAATCTGATTAGAAGAAATATCCAGGAATACCATACCATCTTTCTGAAAGCAAAATTCTCAACTTCTCAATTAGTGAATTTTTGTAAAGCAGTCTAGATCTCATCCAAGATCTTCTTACTTCCCATGGCAGGGTATATTTAATTTGCTTTCAGTAATATGTTGTGTTCCTTCAAGAAATGGCTGGATCATTCCAGATGGACCTCTGAAAGGTGGGATGATATTTCTGCTTTCTTGGGAGAACAGGTTTGAGCGATGAAAGTTTGTGGTAGGTAAAGGAGTTACGCCAGTGTATTGTAAGACTGCAACTAAAGTGGAAAGATTACAGTGAAGAGCAGACAGCAATCCCAGAGGAGACAAACTCCTGAGAATCAGAAGGGACTGGGCAGAGTTTTCTGCAAAGTAGTGGCTGAGTTAAATGCAGCAGCCATGCCTGGAAGAAAAGGTCCAAAGAAGACATAGTTTTATTCTACCTTCTCTAGTTGGGTTGAGATAACTGTTTAAAAAGTAATGTATTCTAGTTCAAATACTACACTTTTTTTTTTTCTTTTAAAGTTTAAAAGCCTCATAGGATTCTTTGTGCGCTTGCTATGGGAGAAAGGTCCACATGAAGGCTCTGACTGACATGGTGTCCCATCATAAATATCTTCTTTAACACCTCATGAACTTCTTCACTCCAAGAATGATCATCTGAAATAACTCTAGCAAAGATAATGCTAATCCTGAAGAATTATATTTTTTGTAACCTAGCAACTTTTAATGCAGATAGTCCCACTGGGCAGTTATTCAGCAGAGGTCTCAGTAATTTCAGATCATGATAACTAGATTCAGGCTTCAGATGATCTTTTGTAGTGATAGGCTAGGTTATTCGCCGTTTTTGCAGTCAATACAGTATAACATCACATAGTGCTGAAMTAAGAAAATGAGCCGGAAATTCATTTAAATGATATTTCCAAAGCAAAGGTTAGATTGTTAGTATTTTGGTAAACTATAATTTCTGTGATTAAAAAAATTGTTAAGCTTGTTTCCTGGCAACTGGTGTTGTAGAATGATGATTTTGGTGATTAAGCACAGGTTATTTTTTTAAGTGGTAGGAAAAATATTCTAATGATGCATATGGGGGGTATGCCTTATAGGGTGTAATTATGTAATAGATGTGAGTCATGAATGATTAGTACTAGGTGACGATTAGTCTTCTGAGTTTTCCTTGTCATTGTTTCCTCTTGAAGGAGGTAATAACAGATACTAATCATATAGAAAAATATTAAATAGGTAATTTAGATGAACTTTCTTTTTGATTCATCTCCATTGTAATAYGGAGAACAATGTAAACTTCATTTACTTAAAAAGATAGGGATTCTCACTGATAGTTATTTGAAAATGTATAATCCTTCTATTGCTATTCAATCATGTGAAAAATTGGGGCACACCTTTTATTCTAAACTGCTGTGAAATTGTAGAGGACATCTGGCTAATTTCCGAGTCAAGCATGATTACAATGATGCTCCTTCAACAGATTTCACACAACTAATTTAGCCTTCAAAGGCATGAGAGGTTAAAGCTAGGTCAACTAACATCCTTCTTGTACAACAGCATGTCTTCAGTTAATTATGTTGCATCTAAATGTGCATTCTGTGTTGTCAAACTGTCTAAGCTAAGCCTAAAAGCATGAAAAAAAGGAAAAAATGTAATTGTTGAAGATGACAGACTGCCAGCATGGCTTGTTCAATAGCTTCTTCAAACGCGTTAGTGAGGGGGTTCAGCTCAGAGCCTATTGTCCAATGCTACTGCAAATCTGTCCTACAAGCAAAATCTTACCAAGTGTTAATAAAGATGATAATGTATTTCAGGCTAAGCTCTACTGAAACATGTATGAAACCATTGGAATATATCGATTCAGCTTGAGTTATACTTCTAACAATAAGAAGTGCCTGCAGAATTACATATTCATAATTTTACCATATCAAATAGATTATAGTGGGAGTCATGCAGCTGTTTATTAATAAATTAATCCAATACATAGACAGCTCTAAACTATAACAATGTCATATCATTTAAATGACACTGTTGAGGCCTCTAGAAGTAGAAGGTAATGCCATAAATTACTTCTAGGTGCTGTATTGTAAAGAAATTACTATATAGATAATACAATACTGTTATACATAATACTGGTATAAATATATATRTATAGTATTTATAAAGACTTGTACTCCAGACAAATCTTGTGGCTCTATCAGTTTCTGCTCCTGATGAATCCTATTCATTCTCATTGTAGTCTGAAGGTTGTGTAAATCACCAGCAACACAAAACTGTAGGCTGAAGAGAACTGATCTTTCTACTCCTGTTTGTAATTTAGGAAATATGTTTACAGCAGTAGTTAGGTGCATGTTCAGGTTTGTACATTCTATCCTTTCATAACCATAAATTTGGCATGAGCCTGTAAGCCCTGCACAATTTATGGTTATGTAATTGTGTCACTTATCACCTGCTTTTCTACCTGATCAGTTTGCAACATCACTGCAGCATAGCTACACGCTGTGGGACATGACTCCAGAACTCTTGCGTTGATAATCCTATTCCATCTTTCTATGTTTGCAGCCCTCCCTATAGCTGTATTCTCTCTACTCCATTGTCAGCAGTGCTCCTGCTAAGGACTGTTAGCCTGCTTTGCTTTTCAGTTCTGCAGTGTCTTCCCAATGTCAGCCAGAAGAGCACAGCTGCATCCTGGAGAGTGCCTGGAGCAAGCACTGCAAGCCATATGATTCAGCAGCTGCAGTTTTCTCACCTGCAGACGCACTGGGCTGTTGCATTGCACAGGACAAGAGGAGTATGAACCCGAGGTCTGGGAGTTATCTAACTACATTTCTCTGCTGTGAAGAGCTGAACACTTCTGGCCAAGGCTTCAGATACGACTGGTAGCAGCCCCAAGCACTGAGCCACCTGCCTGCCACAACCCTGTTTGCAAAGAAGGGGAATTTCTAGATGCAAAGAGAAGGAAGAAAAAAATATCAAAGGTGAGAAGTCCTAGGATATAGCTGTGGTGATGACCCTTGTGAAAACAGGGACTCCAGAGAACTCCCATAGGATGCTGTTCCTCTGGATGTTCTAGGGAGGAGATTCAAAAGAGCTGTTTAACAATGGCTCCAGGGATGCCCTCACAAGAGAAGATCTTGAGTAGCTGGAGCAACAGTCCAGTAAGTATTGCTCACTATTTCTATTGCTTTGTGGGAAGCTTATGTGTAAATAACTCCTTTGGTGAATTTGTGATGTAAGGAGGAATTCTTGCTTCTTGAGGAAAAACTAGCTCTGATTCAGAGCAGAAGCCATGGGAAGCATTTGTTCAGAGGCTTGCTCTGGCTATGCCACTGCCATGTGCTTGTCAAGGTGGCTCCCGGCTGTGGAGTATGTATATATGTAAGGATATCTACACAYCAATATATTGTAAGACTGCAACTAAAGTGCACATATATGTGTGTGTGTGTAAGTATATATGGGTCAAAGTGAAAGACGCTGATCAAAATAAGATTGTTAATTAGCCTAATTTTAATAAATCATTAATATTAAGTAGTCTAACATTATTTGAAATCTTTAGCTGAAGAAAAGCTGTTAACATGCACAGTCACTAGGTCTTTGCTAATCTGATTCTGTGGAAGCTTCCCTAAGGTGGGGGGACGTTGTTCTTGGTGGTGTTTTTGGTAAATGCCACATTCATGGGCCTCCAGAATGTGTATTTCCTTGGTGGGTTGTTCACCATGAAAGACAGACACCAAGTGCTCTTAAAGAACCTTCTTCTACTAAAATGTTCTGTTCCTGCCTTCCACACCCCTGTTCAACCTGTGCTACAAAATGGCAAATTGCAGCTTTTTGCAAGTTAAGGACCTTTAAAAAAAATCCAGGAAGAGCATTATATCTCAAACTTGCGTGAATTCACGTACTGATGCCACAACAAGTGTTCTCCTGATCTCTCTGGCCAACTGTGGAAAGGAGCAGAGGCGGCATGCCTAAGTGGGAGAAGTCAGAACTGGTGGCCTTGTAACACAGGCAGGGGGTGTAGAGGGAGACCAACTCTAACACTTCCAAATTAATGTACATATATGTCAAGGTAAGTTAACGTCAGGCTGTAGTCTCCAAAGTGCCAATGTGAGTATATGTTATTGAACAGAAATGCAGCCACTGCCAATGAGGGTGACTGAATGCTGCCCCCTCTGTGTGCCGTTTTGGTGTGTTTTGTCATATTATCCAATGAGACAATTGTGATATCTGGGCAGAAACAAACGTTTGTTTTAGCAAGTACCTAATCTGTAAGTAACAGCTATTGCAAGTTATTCCCAGGCAATTTCAATAACTGAGCAATTTGCTAGATGCATAACTGTAATATGAGGAATTCCGGAATTAGTTTCATAATAAAGCACTTGACTGTGATCTATTTTATTTTTAAGATAATCAACAAAAGTTGGCTTTATCTTAGTGATGTAAAATATGTGATGTTGTATTCTTTTAGTTTCGAAGATACGGCTGATTCAAACTATACATTAATGCTTTACTTGCTGTTAGCGTCTGGAGCATCTCCTGGGCAGAACGAGGCACCGCTGCCTCCAGACAGGCAGAAATATAGTCATGTCTTCTCATATACTTTCAGGAAAAGGTTTTATTTAAATTTCTAAAAAGGACAGATAAGGAGTGTTGTGGCACAGTTATCCTGATTAGTGTAAGAACTGGGGAACTTTCCCATACTAAAGTCTGTTATTTTAAGGTTATGTTTGAAAACTACCTTTTTCCTTTGGGTTGTTCAGGTGTTTTACAGTTATTTGTTAGAGTGGGTGGTTACACGATTTACAAAGCCAGACATAAAAAGCAAGTGTGAGAGGCCACTGCGCAATTGCCCCTACTCTCAGAGAAATTGAACTAGTTTGGGAATCAAATGTATCAAACCATTGTTCATATGTCTTGGCAAGTGTTATGTTGAAATACATCTTGTATAATATGTATTTTCTGGGGTTTTCCCCAGTTTTCTTAGTTGTCTATGTAAAAATAGTATAACAATTATTTTTTGCTTTACATCAGTCCTGGTAAAGAAGATGCATAGAATTAAAAATTTAGAAAATGGGGTGTTTYTGGACAATTGCAAAGAATGTAATTTAAAATTATATTCCTACCATACTTTTTATATATGCACACATATATATATACGTATATACACACACACATATTTATTATAGCTGTATACAATTCTATAACTCTTGAGGACCTCTGGTTATAATTTTATTATACCTCTGTTTCATACCACTGGTTTACATTTATTAACCTGTACGCTCAAAAAATAGTGTACATTTTTTTTCTCTTTATTTTCATATATGTGAGAATACTTACAAGTTAATATATAAATACTTACAAAAATTCATGTATATAAAAAGGAAGAAGTAATGTATCTAATTCATAATGGGGACATAGAGCTATGTCTTTAAAACCTGAGGTTTTTAATATAAAAATTCTGTAGAGTATAGGTTAGAAATAGGGGCTGTTCTCTTAGCAATGATTGTTCTGAGAGAATGAAATTCCCCTTTGTACAGGATAGTGTGAGCTTGCTTGTGTACCACTTCCTTGCACCCTAGGTAGCACATACAGAAATTTACACTGCTCCTCTGCAAAGTGTGAGTATCCCAAATGTCAGGTTATTAGGCTGAAGTTAGTGTCGGGCATACCTACTTCTTCATAGTCAACCAATTAGGCCCTTAGGCCTCCAAGTTGCATCATTTTTGTTTGTCTGTGTAGCCCCGGCTGTGAGCCCAGACCAGCTCAGATCCTCATGGAGACTTAGTACTTTAAGCACATGAATACAACCAGAAATAAACTGCAGCCATAGAATTAGACTATTGGAAACAAAACAGTAAGCGAAGTATTAAACTGAGGCCTTAGATCAAAACAGCCAGGCCAAGCTTAAGACAGCCCTTTTAGGGATCTAAAAGCAAAATTAGCTGTAGACCCCTGGAATTCATGTGATGTCTCTCTGTGTCTGTCCACTTGCTCTTGGACTGTAACAARGCTCAAAACCCCCAGTTTTTCATCAGCTGGATTCTTGATCACTTGTTTTTGAGGGCAGTCCKTGGGGCTTCCATTGTCCTGCTAGGGAATTACTAGGTGGCTAGTTCTGTTTGGTTCTTGACGGGACACTTCCTATCAAGCCAAGTATTTGCATGCAGTTACTCACTTTGCCCTGTCTCATCATAGAAATTATGCTGTTGAAGACGGAGTGTAATAATATTGAAAGAGATGAGGAAATGGAAACATTCATAGTTATAAAATATTCCCAGCAGGAGCATGTTCCTGTCTTGGATCTCTTTAGAAAGCTACAGAGTTTTGCATATAAAAGGGCAACCAAAGCAGACCTGTGTATCTTTTCCCATGCRTATGCCACATCAGTAAATTATAAGGAAGGAAATGAGCTACAGGGTATATTGCTGTACTGAAGGAGGTTCTAAGCTGTTGGTTCATATTTCTGCACAGGTCAATTATATCTATTGCTAGTTTGTTCTGGGATGAAGATTTTGGAGAACATTCAAAGGTTTTAAACTTAGAGCACCTTGAGATGTGTCTGTGATTCAACTGCCATAAACAACCTCAGTGAAATGTGGTGCATTTTCTGAAGTTTAGAATATTTGTTTCATGTAACATTATACTATTCTTCCACTGCTGTACTAGACTTGTTGTGGACCTCCATTTAAGTCAACCTCCTCTGCCTGGTTGTGCTGCATAGGATATGCCTGCTCCTTTTATTCATAAGGCCACAGTGAATCAGTTTCTTCTACTTCACATAAATGTCACTTCATTATTTCTCCACTGGTGGTCTAGTCTTATACTTAATTATCACTCTGCTGTCACTCTAAATTCCTTACTCAGTCTTCTGCAGGCAAAACTAATGTTGTCTTTCATAGGGTTTTTGGCTATAAAATATTTTTTATTTGCTAAACTGGAGCTATCGGCTTTAAGTAAAGTTCTGAGCAAGGCACTATGCAGCACTGTAGAGATGTGTCACTTCTTGATCCTTGTGGGGCTTTCTGGCTTGCAGGGATTACCTGCCTTTTGCCATACTCGTGTTTGAGGAACACCTTTCTGCTCCTGAAGTGTGTTGAGAGCTCTGAAGGTGACTGTGGTGAGAGCATGAGGCCATGACTCAGGCTCTTCTTCATTTTATTTGTTTAGACATCTGCAAGGGCACTATCCAGAAATGCTGCATGTGCTGGGGGGGGGGGGAGGTTAAAAAAAAAAACAAAAAAACCCTACAACTTCTTTGAGAGGTGGTCAGGTTTGCTGAGCCTCTCCAATCCTATGCCATGCACAGAAGCTGCTGGTAGGTACTGTCCAACTGATTTTAAAGCAGCCTTTGGCCTTCTCAGCTGAAAAAAAGGATTCTGTGGTAGATATTCCAAAATACATTGCTGTAACAGCCTATCTGAGTGATAAATGCCTATAGGGGAGATAAAAACAAATCATGTTTTTTGGCAAGGCTATGACATATACAAATGCTTCAAAGATAATCCATATATATTACGTATGTGTTGTAAATACTCTGGACTACTTCCTCCTTCTAAAAACTTAGTCAGTTTAATGAGCTGTGCTTGGTCTCATAACCTTCACTGTGAGCAAATGCTATTCATTTGAAAGGTCAAGAGTAGTGTCCCGGTATATTAGCTATAATTCTCTTATGCATAATTTAGTTATTTACATRTAAGTAGATGTTATTTGAAATTCTATACTTACAACTCATTACTATCCACAAACAGAATACCATTGTGCCTTAGCACATACTGAGCCATTTATTATTTAACAAAAGTGTAAAACCATAAAATAACCTGTAATAAAATACTTGTGTGCTCCCCTGTTTAAATATTTGATTAAGGGAAAAGTCTCATGCCTTTCTTAAAGACTCATAAACTAAAGAAGAAAAAGGTAAAAGGGCTATTTTCTTCTCCGGTGATGCTTCTAGCACTCATTAGCACTAATATGAATGAAATGTAACCRCTGAGAGCTGAAGGTACCTGTCTCCCTGACAAGAGGAAAAGGCATACAGAGTGCCAGTGCCTCTCCAATGACCTTTCCTCCTCCCCAGTCTGTGTTTGAATTTTGTTTTGAGTTGAGGAAGCCTAGCCTATTAGCTAATCCCAGTTTAGCCTTTTCAAGGTCTTTTACAAATCTGGTATGTGTAATGTCTTTTGGAAAATGAAGAACTCTGAGTTCCAAAACTGCATAATAAAATCTATCCCCAGCTCATCTAGGCTCCTGTGGAATCTCAGCTGAAGTGTACTTGCTATTATACAGAAATCTAGTAGAGCCCAAACCAGTTTGACTTGCTGCTATTCCTTTGGCTTTTCCACCCTCCTTTTCCTATACGTATAATGAGTGCAAGCGTGCTGTGCTTGTCATTTGGCACCTTGCACAGTGTTTGTGATATAATCTGGTACATTGCCAATGGGGAAAAATAAATCACCACATGATCTGAAGATGAGGGATGTCTAAGAGTGTATTTGTTTCACTGTGAAAGAGCTGTGAGGAAAACTTCTGGCTTTCAGAAAGGATAGCTGGTACAAGCAGGCACATGAGAAGTGATGAATCTTTGTTCCATTCATTTTTCAAAGGGGCCTCCTCACCCAGTGTGATGTTTTGTGGCCAGAGGTTTCCTGTCGGCATACCTGTGCACTCCCAAAGCTGAAGTTTAAACTAGCTTAGCTTCCCGGGTAACTAGGAGAGCACCTCATTTTGAACACTGTGAGTAGAAATGGGATTTAAACCATGTCCTTCTACCATCTTTTAGACATGCCTCCCCTGAGGGTACTGAAAATAGTGTTGTTGAGTCTATATTAGCAATTAAGCTAGTTCTGTTGCCTGGATTGCTGGTAGGCAGCATGTGGCTTTGCAGTGTAAATTTAGTGAATGGAACCTAGACACATGGCAAGAGGAAGACACGGGAGAAATATTCAGGAGCAAAGTTGTTCAGTCTTAAAAGACAGATGGGAATACATTTTAAAGAAGAGAGTGAAGAAGTAAAATAGTGTTGCATATTTTTATTTGCACAAGTTCTCTTTTTTCATGTTTCCAGACAATAACTGAATAACATTGTATTGCAAATTAATAAAGCAACAGGTAGAGAAAGAAAAACACAAATTATTCATGAGCTATAAAGGAACTGCAAGACTAAGTGATGCTGATATGTAATATATTAATTAATTCTATCTAATATATATTTTGTTAMATAGATAATTCTCTTCCTGACTGCTACACTGATTATATCATTATGGAATTTACTGATTGTCGGGGAGCACGTGGGTATGTTTTCTGTGGTAGCCTGCAACCTCATTTCCCCAGCTAAGAAATATAAATTCCTTTTCACAAATGAGACAGATTGTGTCAGTGGAAAAAAGTGCAGGTGGGAAAGAAGTTAAGGCATAACAGAATTACTTCAACATCATAGACTTGTTGTCATTCAGTCTACTTTCCTGCTATAAGCTAACTGCTCTGTGTCGTAGAGATGAGCACATGCGTATTTTTGGCTGATCTTTTTACTAAAAATTCAGATTAGTTTGATGTTTCAGACCAGTAATATTCCTTCAAAAATGGTTTGGACAACATAACTTTATTTTGACATTTTCAAAACAAAGCTCTGGTTTCGTGCTTTAATTAGTTTCTCTCAAAATGTACTTTTAATGTTTATTAATGCTTTTGATTTTAAAATTTATTAAAATATTTTTATAAATATTTATAATTTGGGGATTAAATTAAATAATCTTTGYAATCAGAAATGTTTTAAAACAGTTTGGTTCACCAAAAAAGTCTCTTTGGATGAACGCACATTTTTTTTATTAAAAAAACCTCCAAATTTTAGGAGTCATGCAGTTAAACAGTATAATTAGAGTAGATCTTTATAACCAATCTGTTCTGTAGCTTTCAACACATCCCCCAAAACCTGTAGATCGGCTGCAGTAACTGACCTTRTGCAATATCCTATGGCTGCCAGCATTTCTTCTGCATGAATCATTGGCTTGAGCCTGAACTCAAAAAGTCAAAATCCTGCACAGTTGCTTAGAACAAGAACCTGCTTTGCCTTTGCAGCTGGAGGGCTGCTAACAAGCCGCAGATGCGGAGCTGATGAGTGTGTTCAATAACCAGGCTGGTGGTGGGAGGGGTCCTGTCCCTGTAGAGGAAGCAAATAGAGCCATGGGGGAAGAAGGAAGCAGAGGGCTGTGCCTGATTGTGTTGCTGCTACGTGGTACTACTTGGGATGGAACAATTTACCAGCATGTGAGCTTTTTCAAGGGCTGTTTTGTTAAAATCTTATGCTTGTTTGGCTTTCACATTGTAAAGAGTTTAGTTTGGGAATGTATTTAGGAAACTATGATAAAATAATCTGAAACCTCTAAAAGACTCACAGTGGAAATACCAAGGACTGAACTGAGTCTGGAGACTGAACAAGCCTTAAAATTGAAATAACATATCTAATCTTAATTGACCTTCATTGTGCAGCTAATTTGGCAGAACAGATTTCAAGGGAAAATCCTGCTGAAGAGCATAGGAATGGAGAATGTGTATTTGCTACCGAAARAGCACATATTGACAAAAGTCTAGGTGATGTACCTTGCTACGGTTCTCCTAGCCTCAGATGGACTTCAGTCAAGTGCTGAGTTGGAAGATGTGAYGGTGGCTGCTGTTAGCCAAAATGTAGGAGCCATGAGGAAAGCATCTCTCTTCCTCTGACCGAGATCCTCTATGATAAATTTGTGTGTAGCCATTTTGGGAATCRACTCATAGAGCTGAGAAACAAGTGTGGTTGTGAAACCTCAGTAATATCTTGGTTTCATGTTGGACAGTAAAAGCTCCTAATTTTCTGCCTGTCCTGTGCCAGCACTCAGACAGATAGTAGTACAAATCTAACATTAAGAAGTCATTAAATGGAGCTAGTCTGCTGTTCAAATACAAACAGCTGTCACTATAAACTATTTTTCCTTGGGAGGATTGAAGTTTTTTCAGGAAAAAAAAAGTCACTGTGGGCAGCCCTGGCACTTAGGTAGGGATCAGTAATAGTTTGCAGAAGGTGTTAAGAGAGTTGCAGAAAGATTGTTAAAAGGTACTTACTGAGGCATCACCCTTCTGGAGGCCCTTTAAGCAACTCAAGCCAGGATCTTGATGAGGTGAGAGGAGCTGGTTATCTTAGCCTGCGGGCACTTAAGAGGGAGGATGTGCCTCTGGTAAAGGCACATACAGAAAAGTTTGTTCTGCTGCATACCAAAAATTTATTTTGGTAATACAAGCGATTACATCCTGTCCTTTAAGTAAAGCAATGGAAGTCCAGTGTTCAGCCTATTTTATATGCCTCTTGAAACTGTAATCCAGAATGCTATGCTTAAAAATTCTGGGAAAAGGATATGTGTAAACATAAGGAGCCATAGAATAGACAGCTGGATTGTAGCCTAGGGGAAGCTTTTAAGGGGGTTTGGCCCTGGAGCATCTGGGGAGTCCCTGTGTTTGAAGGTTAGAATCTGGATTCCTGACCAAACAACAGAAATTTAACGGTAGTGGAAAGGACCCTCACGTACAGGCAGGAAGGGCTGCCTTGCCAGGTAGTGCCAGAGGGTGCAATCAGTGCTGTGAACTCTGTGACTGAATTAAGGCAGCATGGCTGCCTGCTGCTGCGGCTGCGGGGAACGGTGACCCCTCTCTCTCAACCCGTGCTCAATGGTGCGTTCCACAGCGATGTAGTAGACTAATGGAAGGAACTGATGTGGCTTAGAATGAAATCAGTTGGTGTTTTTGCTGAGTTAGATCTAATGAGAGTCATTCCTTGATCCGTGCCACTGTGCGGCCAYGTGAAAACTTCTGCTAGCGCATGGGAGGAAAGAAAGAACAGTGCAGGGGCAGAAGAAGTGGGAGGGGAAGGACAGAACCATGTCTTTCGGTGGCAGCCTGTTTTTATGTTTAGGATAAAATTGGACCATATTATTATCATATTTATGCTTTGGATGGCAGCAAATATTTCTGCACATTTTCTCATTAGCTCTCCGATTAATGAGATTCGTCTGACTAAATCCAAGATGGTAGAACAGTGTATGGCTCCAACAGCCTGAATTTTGGCTGACTGAGCCTCCCATAGAGAGAGAAATCTATGCTAAGATATGCCTTTTAATGAAAAATAATCTCCTGTTTACTTCAAGACTATAAAATGACCTCTCACAGATTATGTAAAACCAGCACTGCAAAATTTGGATTCTGTGAAATTCAGATTCTGCTGTGGAGGGAGAAGTCATATGAATGGATGCTTATAAAGAAGCACAGAGATTAAAAGATTCAGGATAGCATCTCTGTAAACTATAATTTAGAGAGCTGCAAACTGTGTTCTGTAATCAGTGAAATTATAGGCACACAATTACTGTTTTCTTTATTAAAGCTTATATTTCAATGTACTGTTGAAAATTCATCTTATTYTCCAAATAATATCAACAACTCATCCTACCCATCAATACTCATCAGGGCAGAATTCATGGCAGGGTTGTGTGGAAGGATGTGAGGGCAGGAGCCTCGCTGTGTGCAGGCGTATGCTGTACGGCAGTGGGGAGAGAGTTTCTGCTCTTCCAGTGTGGCAAGTGCGCAGGACCAGCTGAGAGGTCGCACAACAGGTGAGGTAGGACTGCAATGTCCAACAGTTACAAATTCAAACCATCATGGACATGCGCATACAGTTACCCCCTTCAGCTCCTAGGCTGCAGACGTGCATCTTCCTTCAGATCTACCTCAAGCAGTTGAATACAGTTGTCTTCATGGCACAGATGGGTAAAATGCCTTAATCTGTCATAATCAGCGCCAGCTAGATTAGCCCAAACCATCTTCAGTGGGGCACCCTAGAAAGAATTGGGTGGATGAGAAAGGTTACTGCACCTGGCTGCCTCTGCAGTCTCTTCAAAATTGCCTGCAATTCTTATGTTTGTGCTCCTTGATGTGCTTCCACCAAAATAAACTTAGCAAAGACTAGCGCTTTTACCTTTTTGATAACCCRGCTGACATAACCTGAAGTAAATCAGATAGCTGTCACTCAGCTTCAGACTGGAAGTAATGTCTTCAGCTGCTCCAGCTACATCTGGAAGAGGATTTCTGCTCACAAGCTGAGGAATTGTATTCCTAACAAAACTTCTTATAGTACAACTTCTGTGTAGACCAAGCCTCAGTATCCAGCACGAAATCTTCTTCAGACTTCTTTTAGAAGACTGAATTTTCCTATGGGTAACACTAAAAAGTATATTACTTTGGAGGAAACATAAGATCAAAGAGGGTTTGTAATCACTGTCACAGACGATCCTTTGCCATTGGTCGAGTAATAAGGTCCTAGGCACTTCTGGAAATTAGTTACAAGATGTCCTGAGTTGAGCAATCGGTAAACAAGACACTTAAGGTTAATGAATGCTTCTAAATACTTAGCAGTTTGTATCCTCTGGAAAGACTGCAAGGCCTGCCAAAGATTGCGGCTGCTCCAGGATGCCTGGCATACACAGCATATGTAGCACCTCCTAAGAATGATGCATACCGGCAACTTGGACTAGTGCTGCTTTTCCCAAATGCCTGTGTGCTTCGATTTTGTTAGCTGCAGTCTTTTTAAAAATGCTTTTGAAATCCTGATCTACAGGAGTCAGTTAGTGCTTTCAATTTCTTCCGCATACGTTAGTCACTAGATTGTTAGTTTAAATTTCCAAACAGGGGATTGCATTCATATGCAAACTAAATTAGGGGTTGAGGCATGAGAACATACCACTTCTTTTTACATTCAACTTTCAGGCCTGAGAAATCCTAATGTGCACAAGAATATGTCGGAAGTGCTCCTAACTGCACCAGCTGAGAGAATGGTTAATCGGAGGTTCAATGAGCAGTAAGTTCTTATGCCACCACTCTTTGCTTTGGAAGACTCATTTTAACAGGAAGGTGGCAGAGTTTCAAGTGCAGTTAAAATCTAAGATAAAGCCATGTATAATAATTATTCTACAGGTTTAAGGAATCCTAGAAAAGATGCCAGTATGATTACCAGCTTTATTGTCATCCTCCCTTCCAACTCCAAATAACCATTTTGCCTTTAAAAAGATGTATCTGTTATGATGCAAATGAATGTAGAAGTTTACAGCATTAGATAATATTTATCAGTTGGTGTACAGTGTGGAGCTTCTAGCATTTGAGTGGCATTAGTAACAATACTTGGTGTTGCATCAAACTGATTATCGAA
The DNA here is from genome assembly GCF_003343035.1 of Apteryx rowi. Lineage (NCBI taxonomy): Eukaryota > Metazoa > Chordata > Aves > Apterygiformes > Apterygidae > Apteryx > Apteryx rowi. Next base: position 1,426,312 of record NW_020447974.1, read on the forward strand.
GGATTGTTATGATATAAATATTATGCTTGACATAAAAGGAAAAAGGAAATGCAGATGTGAGTAAGAAAATGGCTAGGCTTGCTGTGCTATCAATTTGTGCATTGTTGAGTAGCAGTGACCTGCTTTTGGGTAATATTCACTTGAAAAGTGTGAACTTAGATGTGTTTGTCAAGTGCTAGTGTCTCTTAGCTTTTCCCCAGTTATGTAAAGATATACTTGCTTCTTTGGAAAGTATGTCTRTGTTTGGCTGTTGCACTGTCGTGTGCCACCTGTATTATCTGTTTGTCTTGCACCTGCTCCTGCTCATCTGCTTTGTAATTTGGGGGGTATTTTCCCTGGGCTGGGGGACGGTGTAATGGAGGCCTGCAGAGGCAATCAGTTGAGACTGTTGCTTTGCCTGAGGCATCGGCCTGATCCCAGCTGTCCTGTATCCTGCAATTCCTCAGTCCCTCCCCTGGTCTGGTTCTGCACCTCATCAGTCTGTGGTGTGCTTCCTGACAGCGCAGTTTTTTTTGTGTGGACGTCTTGATTTTGCGCTTTTCCAGTTAATTTGGTACTTTGGAAAAGACCAGGATCCTTATCTATGTGCACTGCAGCTGCTGCGCAGTAAAGATAAGGATGCGGTATGCAATTCTCTGACACGGTGTGGTCTGTCTTAGTCTGTAGGGTTACATCGTGAGATCCAGGAGACTTGTCCTTAATCTCCTCTTCAGTTAGAGACGGTTAATGCTGCCCTATTGCATAAAGCTAGTGAGAAGATGCAGTCGTATAGCAAATGAGAGGGTAGGTCAGTGGAATTTGTTTCTCTGGACTACTGTTTGGTGTTTTTTTAAGGCTTTCCAAGCTTGGCCTATGTCAATGAAAGTTTATCTGGATGGTATTTCATTCCATAAAGATGCACTCTTCAAGTTCTGATTCTCTGCTTTGAAATAACTTTAAATTTTTCTCATCCACTTTAATGAAAATTCTCAGATGCTAATATTTATAAAAGTGCAATCCAGACCTGTTAAATTATATTTTTGATTAGTGTTAGAGGCATTTTAAAAGATTAGTATGTGATCCATGATAGTTGCTTTGTGGTCAAGGCAAACATCTGTGCTTTGATTGTGTGCCTGCAGAGTCTTGTTTTTTTGATGTTGAGTCTTGAGGACATTCCCAAGGGCAAATAGAAGTGTTGAATGCTAACTAGACTGCAGCCTTAATTAAACGTTCTTCTCAAGCCCTATCCCTAAAAAATGGTTCTCRGACTTTTTTTATTTTGTTCCCTCACTTGGTTGACCCCCAGCATTTGCTTTGCTCCTCTGTGTTTTCCGTAGTTGAAGCTTATTTTCTATTTTCTTGTTTCTAGTTAGGTACCAATTTTCTGGTTTAACTTACGGAAATGGTTTCAGCTAGACGGTAGCAGCTGAGATGCGCATACGCTTCTACTCACTACATGCAAAATTATGCACACAGCTTGACATAATCAGATCTCCAAATACCTGAATCTCTTGTGTAGTGCATATGTAACAGTTCAGAAGCATATGTATATAATATGATCTTTGGTTTCCTGCTTTTGTTAGGGTGGAGGTAAGCCAGGCTTGTTTCATTCTGGCTATTTTGAGGTAGAGAGGCAAATAGAATGACTCTCTGCAAACAGCACTGGTGACAACAGTCCCAGAAAATATGCTCAGCTCTGCTATTAGTCAAAGATTATTGTAAAGTAGCTTTTTCTCTTCAATTAGAACAACTTCAGGAATGGAGGACATGCCATGCCTGTAGAGATTTAATGTTGAGATACCTTGGTTACAGCATATAATTTCTCTATGAGTGAAAAATTGTTTTAATCCTGTAGAGAATGGTGAAACAATGAGCAACTGAGAGCTGAAACTAGACAAATTCAGATTGGATGCTAAATATAAATTTGTAATGTGGGGGCTACTAACCATTGGAATAGGCTACTGCAGCTCTGGGGAGTGGTGGATTCTCCATTGATATTTCCAAAGCAAGCCTGAAAATCTTGCTGTAAACAAATACAARTTCTTTGGCTCAGTGCAGGCATAACTGGGTGAGACTTAATGGTCTGTGATATACAGGAGGTCAGCCTGTATGATCTAATGGTTTCTTCTGGCTTTAAATTCTGTGAATGAGAGTTGTAACAATGTATTGCTTCGAGTTCCTGTGTATCAAAATAAAGTAATTCTTTATTTTGTGTCTGGCTCAAATCTGAAATTGCTTTTTTTTTCTATTTTTTCCCCCCTACAGGCAGCAGCTGTCTCGGATTTATATATCTGTAAGACTGGCTACTTCTGTGTTTAATACACAAGGTCAGTAGCTTTTGATATTTCTTTTGGGCCCTGGTGGTCTGTATAGAAAGCAACTGGGACCCTAATAGACTTAATAGGCTTGACCCAAGCATGTAGCTTCTAGTGCCAAAGGCTTTATTAGCCAGTGATCATATAATGATAAACCTTGTGGTTCACTGCTAATCAACCCATTTTGGGGAAAAGAATTTTTTTCTGTACCTGTATTATCAGAAGGCCTGAAATAATAACACTGTATTTACATACATGAAAAAAGTCTAGGTAAATGAAATGAAAGTCCTGCAGCATGTAAACATAGCTGATCCTTCTCCATTCTTTTCACATCTGGAAAGCAATTGGGAGAGTTTAAATGTGAGTTTACCCCTCCTTGCTAGACATAGCACATTGTCTGTCATTGAAAGGAAAAACAAAGTGACTCAAAATATGTGATAATTCAGGTTAAAACTGCAGCGATTTGTTTCTGAGTTGCTTCCCTTGTATTACCCTGCTTTGAGGTGAGAACAGCCGCAGTATGAAATAACGTTTGAATTATTCTATTTGAATAGTACTTTCTCACTCATTAGTACAGCTTACCTGTGAGCTAACTAGACAAGAAAACATATTGGCATTATTGTTATGGCTGTATTGCTATAGTTATGCTAATACAACTCGTGAACACACTCTTCTGAATTATGAAGATGAATTCTGAACCCTTCCCAAAGGGAGACTCTGTCAGTATTAGTAATTTGGTATGATTATGCCCATTTCATTAAGAAAGTAAATTTTTCTATGTAATGTCTACTATATCTTAGTTTTGCTGGACATCCTCATAATTTCWGCGTAGATATTTTGCCCAGGCAAAACACAGGGAACTTTCTAACTTTTCTAAGGTTTCCAGGTATTTATTCAGAGAGTCTGATGCACTCATGGTGTGTGGGACCTAATGCAAGGAGGTAGGTTGTCTGCTCAGTGCCAGCAGAGTAGTCTAATACATCTTAGATAGGTTAGTCTTCATGTGCATGTACTACTCCATTAGAGATTAGGATCAGATATCCCAGCYTGGGAAATCCTGTAGCAAGCTGAATAGTGTGATGATTTCTTCTGCAGAGTGTGGGCTGAGGGATCTTGTATATCAATACCAGGTAGGAGGGGGATATTAGGAGGTTAATGATGCTCCAAGATGCTCACCACGTTTGTTCTGCAGAGCAGCTCTGGGGGTTTTTTTGTTTTTGTTTTTGTTTTTTTTGCACCATTTTGATCTGAGGTTCTTGCACTAAAGGGTGGGAGTTCTGCATGGGGATGTAAGGTGACTTAGGGTTACATTCAAGTTAACTTTACAGTAAAGACATGTTGTAAATCTCTTGTTATAACTTCTAGTAAAAAAAAAAAAGCTAATTACATATACAGTCTGTTTTGATGAATGAAATTCTGCATTTTCCCACTGCATAGTTTCCCAAGGGGCTAATTTTTGAATTGGGAAGCAGGTAGTATAATCTGTATTCGTATTCAGCACTTTAGTCTCATGCCTGGAACCACCAACAAGTAGCAATTATTGTGATGATTTTTTGATATGTACAGCTGACCACAAGAATCTGGCCTGTGAACTAATTTCACACAAGTCACCATAAAATACCTGCTGGCATTTTTTTCCGTGATTAGTGTCCGGCGTGGGTTTAAACTAGTAATCTGGAGAGGAAAAGCTTCATATATCTTTACCAATCTCTTGAGCAATCAAGTGCCCCCTAGTAAAATGGTCTCTACCTACTTCTAGGTTTCAGGTATGTTTTTTGCCACTAACTTTTTCACTGTGAATGGAATCGACACTCTGACAAAATAATTGGTAGTAATTGTGTACCAGTGTCAGTTTTAATAAACCATTCAAGTAGCAAATACTTTACAGATCCAGCCATTTCCTATGTGTCACCAGATAAAACTTTCACATCCTTCAGCACCTGACTCTTAAAGCTAGTACTTGTATTTTTCTTTCATGCTATATTTTTTTTCTTGATAATAATAGAGCTGTCATTTCTAATAAAATATGAAACAACCATCCAGGGAAATAACACCAGTGATAGATAGAGCAAGCTGCAACACTAGACTGAGTGAACACAAATGCTCACTAGCTTGGAATATAATTCTGCCATTAAGCAGAAGCTGTGGAGGGACCAGAGCAGACTGCACTGGTGGGGGAAGCACTTTGTGTGCAGGACACTGATTCTGCTTCTTTGGGGATTGTTCAGGGTGCTGGAGTCAGATCAAGCTTCTGAAATTTGAAGGGGGTCCTACAGTGGAGGAAGAAGGGCTGTTAAAAATTAGGCTGTGTTGGTCTGTCCAGAAGCAATCCCATAGGAAGAGGCACCAAAGGTGGAGTTCTTTTGTCGGCCTCTTTGCCAAGGTCCCCTACCTTACTGAAGACAAGGATGTTGAGTCCAGTCAGAAACATTGCACGTAAAGGGATCACTGGGAGCCCTATTGGTCTTATTTTTGTTTTGACATTAACAGTTAAGATCCGAGGCAGGGGGAATGGTGCAATAGAGACACCTCATCTCCCTGTGCTTCTTGAGACGGACGTGACCTGTGTTGGAAAGATTTCTTTTACATATGAATCTGGAGAGTATATTTTCTCTCTCCTTCAGCCCTCAGTAAGGTTTGTCCAGTAACTCAAGTTATATGCTGTCAGCCACTGGGCAAATTGTTTCTCCTCCCTGTGCTTCTGTTTCTTCCTTTCTACAGTGGAAATAAATATAGTTCTTTCCCATCTTTAAAAAATACCAGGACAGCTCTGGATGGACAGTGTTTTAGGAAACTTCAGTATTGCTGTTATTTTAAACTGTGTTGTGCTTTGGCCCAAATATTGAAGACAAATATATTTGGGGGGGGGGAGAGAGAGATTTAAAATGGATAACAAAAATAAAACTGCCTRTTCAAATGACAACTATGTTCTTCTCATCCTCCAAGTAACAGTTAAAATGTCTGTGTTTTTCTTGCTGAGCACTCTGGTTGGCTAATGGACGATGTCTATTTGCAGTTAAAGCTATTGCAATGTTGACAATTAAGCATATACGTGGARCAGCATAATGGGTATGAATGCAGTTTTATCACCAACGTCAATTATCTAATATTTCCCAGCTTACAATAATGTGAAAATTCCTTAGGCATAAATGAAAATGAACCCATCAATTACAATTTTTCTTGAGATAATGGCTGACAGAACATTTGCTGCCCCAGAAAAATGGAAGCAAGAGAAAAATTAACAAAATTAACAGCTTATTTGTTCAGGCTCTATAGTATATAAATGTAACCATATATTACATGGTGTGTGCTCTTGTTTCCTCATGGGGGGAAATTTCYGAGTCTGGAATTACTCATACAAATCTTCTTCTTCAAGAGGTTTGTATCTGCAGTCACTTCTGAAATTTCTAATGAAAACACCTTTAAAAGCAGTGGAACAAACCCTGGTCTTGAATGTTAGTTTACCAAGAGGTATTGCTTACTATACTAATTCTCACGTGTTCACTACATCGGTGCCTAGGAGCCTCTGTGCTGCTTTATGCAGAAATGAGGTGAACGCTCTCTGGCATATCTCCTTCATATTCCTGAACAACTTGCCCTTTTCATTTTATTTCTCATCRGTTCAGAACTAATCTCAGTTATAATCATTGCAATCAGACATTCTCAAATGACCTTTAAATTTTGAGGACAGCCACCAAAGATTATTTGTTAAATTCCTTCCTGCAAAGTTGAGTAAGTGACTTAAGTTAACAGGGAGTGAGAGGAACCCTGAATAAGCAATAATTTTCAGGAAAGATAATCTTGGCAGCCTCACAAGCTCTGTGATCAATTTTCATTTTGAAGTTTATCTTCAGATGAAAACTGGAAGACACTAAATTACTCTCTTTTTAAAAATTAAAGCTGGGAGTAGCAATGACTTTTTAAAAGAATTCCAGAAACCAGGGCACCCATGGCTAAGGGCTTGCTGAGCTCCAAAGGGAAGTATAGGACTTCTAACTTCCTTTTGCATGATACAAATGTTTGGGTTTTAATTATCTGTTCACAGCTAATCTTCCTTAAATATTTAGATTTCTTGAGCAAACTGCAAGAAACTGGTTTGCTCCCAGTGAAAACCCCAAGCAGTGTGCCTCTTGAAACTGGTTTTAGCTACCTTATCCCTGAAAACAGGGCTAATAAGGAGTATTCGGTATAGAATACTGATAAACTACTGTAACTTCTGTTTGTGTTCCTTTGGAAACTTCAGAACTATCTTTGTAACCAGTGGCCAAATAACATTACAGGATGTGCCCAGTTAATTTAGTTGCTTAGCCAGGTTTGCTTTGCATGGACTTTGTGACTGCATCATTCTGCCTGTAAACTTTTGACAAGCTTCCTTTTCTGCGCTTTTTGGAAGCAGCTGTTCTTTGCTACATGACCTTTTAATYTGAGCTAGTGCTCATAATCTTTTCGGAATTGGTCATGATAGTCATCTTTTTCCTTTTTTCCCCTCTTTTTTTATGATAGATACTAAAATATGCCTGTCACAAATTTTCAAATTTAATCCAGGGAAGAGTGTGCTAGATGCGATGAGGTCTGTGCAGTAGAATCATGCTGATGTCCCTGCTGAGCACCCAGCATTTTAGGCCTCAGCTTCACTTGAGAAGCCCTAATTTTCATGTTTGTTTATAGCAACAGATTGTTTCCTGCTGTGTTTCCAGTCCATGATTGCTAGCTTGTCTAAGGAAAGTTAATGAGTTAGGTCTTGCGTTCACTGTGTGATGCAAGCTGAAATATCTTTCTACTTTCCTTCCATTTCGGAAGAGGAAGTTGAGATTACCCAAATCTTCTTATGGCGGAAGAGAAGTATGGTTGCTTTCTCTCCGTCTTCTGTGATAACCTGTATGTCAGACTTAGCTCCATTAATGACTGATATTGAAATTCCAGGGCTCTTTGGTGAATTTATAGAACAAGAAGATAGCTATTCAATCTGGTATCTGTAATAAAGCAATTCTAAGTCACCGACAGCTATTGACCAGCCATGCTGACCACTGACATAGGTCATTATATCACTCCTTCGCATGTGGCAAAACTAAGGAATTATATTTGCCAGGTCCACTTTATGAATCACTTAATGATTCTGAATATAAGYTTAGCTGGCTGAGCAGGCTGAACATGGAGTGTTTCTCCCATAGTTGTAGTGTAAGCTTTTGTATTGCTGGCAACTGTGAAAATCTGTTTTTCAAATAAACTCCGTAAGAGTATATATGGACAATGGCAACATACCACTTCAGAGTTGGGTATTTTATCCTTCTCTCTACCCTCACAGAAAGCACTTTAGCAATTGTATATTCTCTTGCCTCCTTTGGCTTTCCAGACTCATGAAAATTGTTGGATTGTGTTCTCTATTTTGTAGGATAGGGGGTTGAGTTTCTTAAAATGTTTCTTCATGTTGACCTTCTACTGCTCAAAATAATATCAATTTCTATTTCTTTCTACCCGTGATAGAGATCTTAATCTGTGCCTCATTTTTCTCCCAACTGATTTTGATGTAACCCAGTCTGTATGAATTTAAAGAAATGTGTAACCCTTTCTCCTCTGAGTGAGCATTAGTTAATTAACTTGTTATGGTTCTTCGTTTACTTAATTGTAAGCCCGTTTATTCTTTAGAAGTTTTGGTTTTCAGAATGATCAGTGAGTTGAACTCATAAGCACAGTAACTTTATGGCCAATTGCCCAAACATTATAGGAATCTGTATGTTTTCAGCATAGTAGCAAAATAAAAATGGAGGTTAGCTTGAGAGAATGATGCTCTAATTAGTGATGCTGAAACACCTTTGTTTGTGTAGGTTCTGGGAGGCAAGCCCCGGCAAGGCAGGACAGGGCAAGATATTTCAAGGGCCTTACGCATCCTGCGGCCAGCCCGGGTCTTGGGCAGATGGTGCGTTATCCTCAGTAGAGGAACACAAGTGTGTGCTAAAGCTCACCAAGGAAACCTCATTTCCTTGCCCCAGAAAAGGGTGCTGCGGCTTAGCACAGTTTGAAGATCCTGATTTTAATGGGGATGCTGTCAGGGAGTTAGAGAACTGCATGGCCTTGGCAGGGCTCTGGTACAAAGGTGGCTTGACACATGGAAATGGAGATTTAATGAAGGCATTCCTTGCAGTGTCTCTCACCATAAAGCCTGATTGTTTTAATCCTTTTAACCAGAGTTTTAACCAAATTATCACATTGCCACACTATGGTTGTCATTGCACATGTGGATTTATGTGCTACATATTAAAAATCTTGCTTTTCATGCAGTAATATTCTTCTAGCTTTCTGTTATTATGCRATTGGATGTAATTGCTTGTCAGTARGTAGCTGCTTAGGAAACATTGCTACACAGTTCTAGAGACGAAGAAAAAAGTACAACTTGCATTAAATCCAGAAAACTAGCAAGTGGGAGAGAAATTTGATTTAAAAATCTTACAAACTCTGACAACTTCAAGTCAATACATCGATTGCTTACACTGGGTATGTTGTAGCTTTAATTTCATCGTGTGATAAGAGTACAGTATATTGTTCTTATATATTTTTATTTTTATTTTTTTTAACCTCAAAACAAACAGGAATTTTTTCTCCGAAGATCTAGGTCTTAATATATTTTCTGTAACATGTAGCATCATTATGCCTGCATGTTTCAGAAGACTGAACTCCATTTCCTYGCACAGAGAAAACATTTGTGCTTATATTTATGTGGTAATTAGGTTTTAAAAGTGTGTGCCAAATCTAAATAGTGCCTTTCAAGAATGGGATATTTTGGCCCATGTCCTTTTCTTCTTTCCCTTTTCCTCATTCCCTATAGTACAAAATAAATTTAGGATAGTCTTTCTAATATTTATTCCATTTCTGTATGTAACCTGTTTCTGCTGTGAAACAGTATTAAACAGTTCAGCAGAAATGGTTATAAAACACTCTAAGATTGAGTAAACTTCTCACTTTTAACTTTCGCTTAAATTGACTCTTCTGTTGGAGATAAAACAGCCCTAGCAGATAATGTAGCTGATGCTCCTGTAAATATAGGCTTGTTCCCCAAGGAACACTTTCTTGTTTTATGCAGCCAACCTTTAAATATTTCAAACAGTGGACCATATTTCCCTCAGAGACTAATTTACAGGCTTAACTGTTTCTTTAACATTTTAGTTGTGGTTATTGATTATTCTTGGTATTATTTGCACAGTGATATGCAACAGGGCCTGTTGTGCTAGTCACTGTGCGAACGTGCAGTGAAGAGAGCATCTGCTGTTTCCCTGAGCCAAGCTGACCTCACAGAAATCGCCCGCTTTTTTCAGTGATGGCGTGCTCAGGTGCGGAAGTGCTACACCAGACATACCGTAACGGACTCAGCCTAGGTCTGTCTTGTCCTACTGCCTAAAGAAGCTCTGCTTTCTCTGCTGTGGCAGGTGGTGTCTTTGCAGATGTTGCTCCAGTTTGCCACGCTGTCATTGCGTACGATAAAGCTGTGTTTGAGTAGCTCCGTGCAACAAAACGCAAGCCTTTCAGGTTTCGGCCACTGTTTTGAGTCGTTTACTTCCCTTTATATTGAATTGCCTTTCTTCAGACTGTCTCCTGTTTCTTTTCTGCAATATTGCCAGGCAACACGCTCAGAACTATTAAGTCAAAAACCTTCAAGCTATTAGCTAATTGAAATAGATATTTCCAGCTAACTTCCTGCCTCTGTTGCTTTGGAAGCTACATGACTAACATCACAGGTATTAGTGATCACAGAGATCAATTCCGTGAATCTAAAAAGCAGGAACCATAACTGTCTGTATGTTTGAGCAGTGCCAGTTAGGGTATAGCCCCAGTTCTAACTGGGGTCTCTGGGCAATGATGTTATATAAATTTTACRTTGGTGTTAGCATGAATTAGAATTAAGCTTGGAGCGGTTCTGATTTCTATCAAACACTGTCTTTGTTGGTTAATTTAGGATGTGGTAGCCAAATAAAGGTCAATAAATACAATTTGCGTTGATAAGTTCATATGATTTTATGAAGATAAATAATAAACTGTTAGTGCTACAATGCGAGGTTGCTTTTTTTTTTTTTTAAATCAGAAACCACAAAGTTCAAAGGACATTGATCAATGCTGAGTTGTTTGTAAGCAGATTGGTTTTTCTTCATATGGAGACTTTCCCCCTAAAGTGCTGAATTTTTCATTACATCAGGGTAAAAAAAAACAGAACAAAAGTGGTTTGGACCATATTCTTTGAAACAGTTCCTTAATCCCTTTTTGAACTTGCAGCTCATGCTTTAGTCAGCAAAGCAAATACACTGCTCCGTGTTGTAGGCAATGGTAACACCAGTGTAAACACAGGAAATGCTTTTATTAATATGATCTAAGCATTTAATTGCCTTTCTTGTAGTTTAATCTTATCTTTACACATTGAAGCAGCGCATATTGTACATTTTTGATCCTCAAAGGACAACTATTCATACGYAGAGTAAGACATTATTACTGGAAGCCTGACAGGCCTGCAATGTTGCTTGTCAGCTGAGGGGCTAGAAAGTTTGTTATAATTGTGAAGGAGAAGTACAAAAGATCATGCTTTGCAAAAGGCAGTGCTGAATACTGTTTTGTAATTAAAGAGAAGGGGTGAAGTCAGGATGTGCCGTGAGGGCTGGCTTCCTCTGAGAAGTGAAGTGTCAGAATTCGGTAAGTCCCAAAGCGCAGAGTTCGGTCTCCAGATGAAATATTTACAGTCGGGTTAAAACTAAAGCAACAATGCTTTAAATTAAGCAAATTTAATTTTGCTTAATTATTAAGCAATAATTAAGAAGCATAATCCCATTTTTAGGAGTCAGTAATTTACTAATCTAAGTCTAGAGAGCTAAAACTTGGAGGGTATAAAGTCGATCTGCTGGTAATCAGAGGGAAGACAACCGCGGAACTGCTTTAATCTCCATAAACCAATTTTCTAGAGCAACAGTTTTCATGTTCTTCAATTTAAACTTTTCTTTTCATACTACAACCACATCTCTATTTGTACATGCATATATAAAGAAACACAAACTGAACTAAAAAGGGAAGTTTGCCTTTCTTTAAAAAGAAAAAAGTCTGATTATGAGTATCACCACAGAGAGTGCGTTTGGGCTTTTCTAGAGAACTTAAGAAACAGACAGCTGATGGCTTTGGCCTTTATTACTCTTTCTTTTGCCTATGCAGTTCTACAGTAATGCCTGCAAAATTGGTTTGCCTCCATTTTGTCTATACCAACAAAAATGTGTTCATGCAAAATAAATTAATTACACTCAGGCATTTGACAGGCATGGCCAGGATTGGAGGCCATCCTGAGAGTGACTGAAGCCATCGACTTAAACATGATGTTGGCCTTTAGAAAGGGAGACATGGGGAGAGGGCAACAAGCCCTGTACTTAAGGTACAGGATGCTTAAAGGTGAACTTACTCCTTTCTTCGAAAGAGCTGATACCAGCTTGAGTTGCAAGTTTTTCTGACCAGTCTGCTTGGACTTGCTGGTTTTAGCTGCCCTTTACATTAMCCCAAATAAACTTCTCAGTCTACCGTGGTACTATTTCTGCATTATTCCTCCGTAAGGCCAGCAGATGTGAATTATCACTCAGCCTTGTCAAAGAAGGTCAGTGGGGGTAATTTCTCACTTCAAATATTCAAGGTGAGTTTGTAGAATCTGAATGTTAGTATTTAAGGGATCCTGACCATGGCATTCTTTCCTGTGAATTTGCTGCTGACTGATGTACAGAGAAAAAATTATCCTTCATCCTTGTCGAAAGTTGAATTTACCCTTCAAGTTTATTATTAGYGTTATAATTATTTGTTTGGATTTTAGGGCTGCAGATCTGGGAGGAAGATGTGGGTTGTGTATGGTCTTGGGGCACTAGTACCATTGTTTCCCTGTAAATCTTTTTGATCATGCAATTTGAAAAGGAGTTAGAAAAAGCTCTACTATAAGACTGTTTTACAATCTAAATGCTCTCATAAGAAATTTGCCTGCCTCAATGTATTCACGGCTAGTATAAAACTGTTTGCACTTRTATTATTGTTTTATAGCTTAAATAGTTCTTCTCTGGAATTTCCCATTATTTTCTTCCCTCTTTCCCTCTATATATACAAAGAGCAATCATATTTTCTTTCATGCTTTTTTACCGGCTATTTTAGTTTCCTGTCTAAAGACAGGTACTACAGTACTTGGAGTCCCTTCTCTGCTCCAGTTCTGTATCCAGTTATTCTTGCTTAAATGTGGGTGAGTAGCTAGGATTTCATGCAGTCTAATATGTCAGATCTGGTTTCACCAGTGCTTGGTATGATAACCTCAATATTTTTCCATCTGTACTGAGAATATCTCCCCTGATATATTCTGAGTCTATGCTTATGTTTTTCATGGTAGCACCATGCTAATGGCTAATTTCAAATGTCAAATGTGAAATTCCAGTGTGAGAGTCTCCCTAATCTATAGAATCCATTCCCTTAACAAAGAATCTGTCGGGACCATCTCTCATTCGTATGATCTGTCTTCATAAACGTGGCCGGCATTTTACCGTGTTTTTCCTTTATGTACTTTTAATGCTTTTATTCCTTCTTTTAAAAAGTGCTATAAGCACTGTAGGGTGTAGAGATTCTAGAACAAGACACAAAAGAGTGAGTAGGCATAAATTGTCACTCTGCCAATAGGCCCTACAGCTTGCCTAGAGATGTGCTATTATTCAGGCTGGTAAATCCAAGAAGCCAGGCTAACTTGTTACACCCCTGTATAAACTCTCTCAGAAGAGTTTTCAGTTTCAAGCTGTATGCCAAATGGCAATGTAGTAGGCAATATGAATATAATTGCATGTGTAATCAATTCCAAATTAATATGATTTTATTCAGAAAAATAGTTGCTAAGTAAAAATTCTATCCTTCCTTCAAACTTTGAAGAAATAAAATATAAACATTCACTTCAAATATTGTGAGCATATTTCTTTCAAAACAGACTGCTTTTCCTAATCCTCTAAAGACCATTTTGAGGGCTGTCTTAGAAATACTGTATTAAGCAGCTAAAAAATCTTTAAATAGATTGTGAATTATGTATGTCCTGGCCTCTTCATGCATAATTTTCTTGCAAAAGCAGAACTGTATAGCACATTTGTTGTAACTAAAATCTGCTACAGGCCAATATCCTAAATTTAGACTACTGACATAGTATAGTTTGACCCTGTGTAACTAATTAATTTGATGTAACAATAAACTTATATTGTCTCAGTACTGGAGCATGTCAGAGAAATTTCTGCAGGGCCTCTGATTTATGGCACTAGATTACAAAGGAAATCTTGTTTTATCCTTTTGCTATTTTTAAGAAATATTTAAGAATAGGGATCACCTTTTCCAGCTTGAATTTTCCAGGGATTCTAGGCTTTAAAGATAAATATAATCAAGTATGTAGATATCATTTAARTACTGCATAGTGTTTGTGTAGCTGTTTCCTCATATTGTATTTCCTCATTTGTAAGACCAGCAATTTATCAATGTGTATTGGACAATTGTCTAAATGGTGTTCTATATTAAGTTTTACCAGCAGATCTGTGTGTGAACTCCCCTTAATTTTTGTAAAAGCTAATTATATGAAAGGATGCAATTTCAGTACCATACAGGTGTGTATCCACTTTAACTTCTTCAAGGCCAGGAGTCCTGTTTCTCCTGTTTYGCTTTCACGTGAGCATGGCAATATTGCTTTCAGTGGAATTGCTTCTGATTTACAGTGGCTGAAACCAGGCTCTAGGGTAGAATAATTGATTTGGTAACAATGTAAAACAATAAGCATCTAGGCCAGTCCATTCTGTATAGATTTATATATGATAAGGGTGAGCACTTGGGAAAGGTGAAGACAGTATTAATATTATTCTATGTGTTTTTCTATGAGCCTTCTGCTTGGTTTTTGGACTTGACGGGTCTGTTGGGAAATTTAAGAACTTTTATCAATTACTYTAATAATAAATTCGTCAAGACACAGCTCTTGTAATACTTTGTTCTTGGTTTTGATTCAATTATTTTGACATTACTGAAACGAACCTAGAAATGTCTCTCCACTGGGGAATACAAAGGCAAAAAGAACAACATAATAAAGAAGTCATGAAGAAAGCTTTGTGAAGAGCCAAGTGATTCAAGAAACAGACAGGTGGAACGTTTCTCATTTCCTGCTGTCCTGTCTCAATATACTTCAACAAGTGAACCGTATTTTACCATCAGCTTCTTCCATATGACTACAACAGTTTTGCTCTGATCAGTGATCCTTTGCCTTTTACTGAGCTGAGCATAAAGGATTTTGAAAAGGGGGGTGGAGGGGAAAAAAAAAAGCTAAGGATTTCTTCAGGGACAAATCAGCTTAAAATACTGCAGCTCAGAACTGGCTGGATTACTGGAAAGGTCTGTCAACTTTTTTCTGCTTTTCATACCATTTGATGGAATGTATAGAAATGATGCTGAAATGAAATAGGGTTGATAAAAACATTACGAGAAGATGTAAATGTTTGGTTCCRTCTGCATATGAGATTGAAAAACTTTGTATTTAATAGGAATAATAATAGATAAAAAAATATACGTTATTGATACAATTAAAATCCCAGTTGTTAAGTATCAGTTCCTTATATTTTATCTTCTACTGTACCTTGCAGCCTTAGTTCAAAAGTTGAATAACAGATAAATGAAACTTGTATGGGAATTACTCTGCGTAACAAAATCATATTTGCAGTTGTTCTGTCTCAGTGGAGAGCTCTGAAGTTTTTGATGATGATCTGAATGAGTCCATGGATGTATAGGTCACATTCTAATTTTCTACTCCATGGTCCATTACTACTTGGCTTCTTGGGGAAGAGAAGGTCTCTGTTCAAACTAACTCAAATGCGTTTCCCATCTTTAGATTGTTGCATGCTAATGGGGTGTGATGGTACTCAGATAATCTGTGATTTCTTTAATGGGAACTGTAATTGTATTGTGGGCTTTTATTTATGTTAATGGCAGAATTGCCTGAAGTATTTTGGTTTTGGATTACTTGTCCCATGTGTTCAATTGTCTTACATTGTCACTTATGAAATTCTTTATTCATTAACTCTGAAAAATAGGCCTCAATTGTTYTGGGCAGGGTTACTGTACTGCTGGCTTTCCCAGACGCGTCTTCTTTCTTGACCTAAAAAATTCTACTAACATGGGATTTTCAGTTTTAGGATACTTGTCCAGGATTTTTGAGCATATTGCAGCCCGGTCTGTTCTGTTTTTCTGTGGCTATAGGTTGTGCAAATCTGGAAATCTTGGACTTGTCCAGCTTCTGGTCAAATGTCTTCTACTGTTCATGGGCAATAGCTGGACTGCTCTGGGCATGCCCTACAGAGCTGCCGTCTGCTTTGGTTTGAGCACTCACATCAAAGCTGTTGCTTCTGAGGTGACGTGAGCTGACTGGTTTGCCTGTGCTGCATGTGCACAGTAGGTCTGTCATGTCTCAGATTCACAGGTTTCACTGAACAGGTACTGCACAATACATGATCATGTGTTTATGTCTGGGACATCTTGGCCTACTTTATAAACAGGATTTTTTTGTTCTAATGTGCTTTGTGTATTGCATAGAGTCATGTATTATATAAAGCTCGAGACTTGCTGCATCTTGTAGAACATGAATCAGCATATAGGAGAAAAGACCTCTCTTCACAGTCAAGTTTGCTGTTAAACTTAGATTACTATATCTAATACAGTTATTTTATGCCGGTAGATAAATATATTTTTTAATGAGCATACTTTTATTTTTAGTTTCTCAAATGAAATAAGTATATACTGGCAAAAAACGTGATTTCCTCTCCTGCCATCCTGACTGCACCTCCACAAGTAAGTTGGCTAGGAGAGCCAACAACCTTATTTGAAAAAAGCAACAACCTTATTTGAAAAGACTAGACTGTCAGGAATCTCTAGCATAGCCRAGATCACAAAATTAAAGACAAATCTATGTTCCTAGTGAAAAATGCTTCCAATCACAATCTTAAATATATAGCTCAGTATTGTTTGGCACTGCTGCTAGGCTGTTTTTTCTTTTTAACAGAGTTCAAGAACTGAGCTATCAAGGAGATAAAATTTTTTCTCCTTTCTGTACATGTCATGTCTACATCAGGTTAAGGTCACTTGAAAGACAGCCCAGGGAAGCTTGCATTGTGGCTCTGTGTGCACACAGCTGACCTATTGATAAATAGGAGTCTGGCTTACAGACGCGTCAGTCTGTGGTGGTACAGTTATTTACTCAGAGGTGGAAATCAAACTAATACATGAAGACTGAATTTTCATTTCTTTTGGGACTTGCTTCTTGTCTTCTTTTRGAAAACTCTATTAAAAGCTTTTCTTCCAAAAAGGATATTGATGATGTGGTGGATGAGCTAGATCTGAGTGTGCTTCTAACAACTGGAAGAAAAAAATTACTCTGGCTGACAGCTGAAAATTTTTATAGTGATAGTGAGATACAGTTAGTGTTGTAACAAACCTGCAGATCATCTGCAGTAGACATAAATAAATGCATTTAGGGAGCTATTATTTCTTYGCATATCTATTTTAAGAGGTGAACTTGGCTATTCACCAGTGTATAGTGTATGAAGATGACAGAAATCACTACCAATGGATACCAATGATCTGCTTTTCAGATGGGCAAAGAGCTTGCATTTCCTACTCAATATAAAGTGTAGCTGCCCAATGCCCCTGTAGTTTAGATCATAATACTTCATTCTAGTCATGCTCTGCAGTATTACATCAGTGCCTTTGAGTGAATATTAATTATATATTTTAAACTTGCCTTAATTTCTTGCAAAGTAGCTTCATTCCATATCATTTTGTATTTGTTATTAGTGCTGATTTAATAATGTTCTTTATTTTTTCAAATAAAATACAAATTAAGATTTTTCACATATTGAACCTTTTGTTGTTGTTTTTAATTTTCTTGAGCCATACCCTTTCCCCAAACCAAATCCTGAGGTAGCAGTTTTCCAGTGCGCTATAATGGCTCTAGATCTATCCATGCAACTGTTGTTCATTTTCCTCAAGACAAGCAGAGTTCTTTTCTTCAAGTAGGACACACTGGAAGTAAATGACCAGTCTATGTTGTACCTTTTATGAGATCTATCAAGCCAGTTTTATTGGATCAGTCTAATTTCATAGATAATGTCTGACCCCCAGACCTGTAAGATCTGTACAGCAAAATTGGTGACATTTCTTTACACATCCSATCGGCTTAAATACTCTCTCATTTGCCCCCATGCCCAATTATACTTGGAAAAGGTAGGACCTTATATGATCAGAAAGGTGTACCAGTTCTCTGACAGATGCTTATTTAATGCAGGGCAGTCATGTGTGCATAGGGGGAGGTTATCCTTTTTCTCACTGTCTTGCTTCTAGCAGTGATTTTGACAAAGAGAGTAATTGTAGACAACACTAAAGAATCTATAAATTGTTCCAAAGCCAAATCTTATTGTATACCAGCTGCTAAGAAGTCAGGAGCTTTGTAGATTATTTCTGTCCTTAGATGTTTGGCTTAATGACTTGTTTCTGATGGACTGTTACTTGTGCCTTTGGAGTTCCCATATTCAGCATTATATTTTAAGCAGGATTTTTGTTTCTTCTTTTTCCACCTGCAATCTTAATTGCAATTTTCCAAGTTTGCTTATAGTGAGAATGGAAAAATAGGGTTGAAATAGGAAAAGAGTTAAAAATTAATACAGTGAAGTGTCACCATTCAACGCTAAGAAGAATTGCTTGGAACTGAAGCAGGGAGAGAGGGGGTTATGTCGGAACTGGAGCTTGTACTCCAAGAAATAGGATGCAGTCTGCCTCCCCACCCACATCCAGGAATTCCCTCCCAAGTCTGCATTGGTGGCATTGCCAGCCCAGGCAATGACCCTTGCTGGAAGACTGGACTTAGTGGCACAGTAAATAGAGATTGCTTGAGTCCATGGAACATGTAGATTCATCCTCTGCCCAGAAGACTGTGAGCCCACTTAACACACTGGTATATCTTAAAGCTGGCTCAGGGCTCTCTTCTGTTTGTTTCTTTCTTTGTTTCTTTCCTTACTAGGTGCTGGAGAGGTAACTGCACAAGAGGAAATCCATCTGAAGATGCTATAGCATTAGATGTTCTATTTAGAAAAAGATATGGCTATTCTTTCTTGTCCAAATTTCTGGGAGATTTGGGAAATCTGTAATTGAAGTGAGCTACATTCACACCTTGGGTGTTAATTTTAATATGCATGTCATGTTTTAAAAATGTCAGCAGAAAGGACTTGAATAATACTTGYTGTGTATTCATCTGAAGTACATAATTGCTCCAGCTGACATGTATGAATGCACTTTCATTATCGTGTCAAGAGGACACTTTGTGCTTGCAAACGAACAATGTTTAGGGATGGCAATAAAATGGGAAGCACTTGCTTAAATAAAGTTTATTACAGCTTTTTAGAAAAATGTAATTATGAAGTGTTCAGGCTGGATGAGAACACTGTTTTTGAAGTGTTAACTTTAATATGAAGATGGAGTTATGGCTTAGAGAGGAAGACTGTATGGTGTTCAGGATTTACTCAAATGATCACCATACAAATGCTAAATAATGGTATTTGATGTACATGGCTACATGGTACTCAAGTGGGTGTGTGAGGTGGTCCCACAAACTGGCAAAGGCAGCCCTCTACACTTCCTTGAATCAGGCCACTTCAGTGACCACATCAGTGGTCAGAGTGACCGCAGGTGGAAAATAGAGGTCTAAGTGTTGAGTTTCTATTTGAGAATCCAAAGTAAAGTGTCCAAAACTGCAGTTAAATCACCCTGGGAGCTAGTGGCAAATACAGCCAGAAACACTAGCCTTTGCCTACAGAAAAGATTTCCTGATTAAAAAGAAAAAAATCTAAAAACTTGTTTCATTAATGAGTAATAATGAAATGCATTAGTACCAGAAGTTTMATTCAGCATCCATACAACACCTTATTTTATAGACAGGGAAACTGAGGAGGGGAGAGTAAGGCCAGGATTGTCACACCTGGATGTTCACTGTTCAAAGCCTTTTGCAAGCATCTAGTATTCACTGCTGCTAATCAACCTCCAGCCTGCTGTTTGGCTCTCTGTAGGTATGACACATACAGAGAACTATGTGGGGATTTATATGTCTAAACACAGGTACCCAACTWGCATGGGGTAAAAACATCCAAAGCTTCCAAAACCTCAGCAACTTCCAAGGCATCATAGCTGGGACTCAAATTAATGAGCTGCTGGCTCTTAGCCTTGTGCTTGGCCTATTTATTATACTTCACACATGGGTTAGAGTTATGATTCTGACTCATGTGTTGCTCTTGGTTTAAATCAAGGACTGTTGAATTAGGGACAGCAATCTCTGGAGACGCATTTGATAAGTCTCCTATGTAATCTGTTAATGTCAGCTCCACTGTAGAGATAGATGGTATAGGGAAATGYAGGCAATGAAGCACCAGCTGGATGCAGCAAGTAGGAGAGGTTCTGGAGGGTGTAGTCTCAGCTGGTGGTGGACACAGCAGTCAGCAGCAGCTGGGAGGACTTGGAAATGCACCCATCTGGGGGATGGAGACGGAGTTTAGCCTGGGAAGCTGGAAAATCTATTGATTTGTCACCTCCACAAGACACCCTCTGYCAGCCAGACTGTGATGGAGCCTCTGGCGTCAAATGAAAGCTGAAGCCCCAAGGGAGCACAGATGGCAGTATTATTTTCCACTGTGATGAATTCCCTCATGTAGGTACTTTTTGCACTCCTCGGTGATAGCAAGAGTGAGTCTGATCCATACTACGTTCAGGAATTAACAGGAACTTGTTTAACTCATAGTGTCTTTTGTGATTATTCAGTATTTCTATTGCTCTATAAAGATAAGCTATTACTCTTAAAAGAATGCTCTCCAAACAAGAGAGATTCCAAACTCCATGTTTTCCTTTGTTCTTTAAGAGCCATGCTGCTGTGTTCAAAAGAACAGTCATTGTCCCAGCAGCGAGGCAGAGTTTCTACAAAGGAAACRATGGTTCAAGTCCTATGAAAGCTTCACTGCCCATTTACAAAGAAGATTTAGAAGTATTGCACTGTAACTCCTGTATTTTTGTCTGCATTTTAAAAATATTGCAACTTTAGTGTGTCTCCTACTTGTCTATAGATGTGTAAATGCCTGTTTTTTCTGGTTTTTGGAGGGAGTTTGTTTTTTGAGGGAGAAGGAAATAAGAAAAGTAAAATAAAACCAGTTTAAAAGTCTTTCTTCCTCCTTTGGACAGAAACTTTCTCCTGTTCCAAAACTTCTGCCTAATGTATTTTCTCTTGTCTCGATAACCTCTTGGAGGTATAGAGGTGCTCCTACAAGTCTTTCTCAGCGGTCCTCATCCCTGCCAAGCGGTACTAGTAAATGTGAGTGCTACCATTCAGTAAATACTCTTATAGGAATTCTGGTTTCTTGTAATGTCCACAGAATCACATTTCTTCCAAAGGCCTGAAACCTGCAGGGTGCTGAGCAGCTCTAGAAAGGTGAGACATGTTGCTATAGGATCATCCTCTCATTTCCTAGCYGTTAACATATCAAAGGAGAATTCTGGTTCCTGTCTGTGTTTCTCTGTCTGCTGTTTCTTTCTGGCATGCTGCTACTTCACTCTTTAGTGAAAGAGCTGATGGTAGCCAATCTGAAATTTAAAAATTAATATACTCTTTTTTTTTTCTTTTTTACTTAATTACCAGTGCAACTAAAGAGAGGCAGTCCTCTCACAGAGCTAATCTTATTTCCCTTGCTGATGCTAAGCAGTTGATGCAGAGATATAAAATACAATAATCCCTTTAATGAAAGTTGGGTTTTACTACTAAACATAAAATCGTTTCCAAGATTATGCGTTAAGTATCTAACTTAAACTGGTTGAAGCAAAGCTATGTAGCGTTAAAGCTATCTCTCCATCTTTAACTCCCTTTGTGTATATGCAGTACATTGTTCCTGGGATCTTCCGTAGTATTTATACTACGGGTTTCAAGCATAATGATGAGAAGTAATGATGGAGGAGTGCTAGACTTAGCTCTCGGTATCATTGGTCTTGTTGGATTAAATTAGATAGCACTTCTGTGAACTTCCGGGTTTTGTGTGCATTCCTATATAGCCAAATATTGCATGTTAATTAAATTAAAACAGGCAACCAGACAGGCCTCTATTGATACGGAAATATCAGGTGTGATATTGTAATGCCAAGGAGATGGTGAAAAAATTCTATTGACATCATAATGTTTCCTACAGTTTGAAAGAAAAGCCTCCTCTCCCCTCAAAAACCCACCCTGCTTTAAACTGCTGGACTACCTCTGTTGGTATTTTAATGGATGCTGTGGATAAACCTTTAGAAATCAAAAATGGTCTTCCATACACATTAGAGACATACTTTCACTTTCCATCCTAATGTTTCACTGGGATTTGCTATGATGTTAGTGTGACTGCTGGAGGAGTTATTTCCATCTCACACAAAGGGGGAAGCTTCTGCTGGCTTTGCATACTGGCTCAGTCGGCATAATGTGCCTTACTCATGGTACAATGTCACTGGAAGTAAAACATTTCCAATGAAACAGGTTTCAATAACGTGATGCAAACTAACCATTGCAGTTCCAAGTTTAAGATAGTGGACTTGTGTAAGCAGTCTGATAGCACATATTATGCCAAAGAGTGCTTGCATCTGCTTTAAAATTAAGTAACAGGCAACTGAATTTTATTTTTAATGTGAATCAGATTATATTTAAAAGTTGATTTTTAAAAAATTTTTGTCAGGAGCAGGTCAAACGGGTGTTCATGGATCTAGTGAGATGAGTAGTAAACAGTTCTACTGATTTCACTGAACTACAGRTTTTTTCATACTCTGTGGAGAATTCTTGCAGTGCCAGAGAAGAGGGTGTTATTTTCCAATAGCTATGAAATGCCTCTGTTTTATTGCATTTCTGGACACACCACAGAACGGGAAAGAATGTAGTGCATCGTTGATTCATTTGCGATGGTTATGTTGAACGATACTCTTAGGTTTCTTACCATAAAATAGCAGAGTAGAATGAGATACCATTAGACTTGTCTTGGAGATGAGAAGTTCGCATTCACTTTGCAGAGCACTTGCATGTTGAACCGAATAGCGCTATGCATTGTGATTTTATTTGCAACTAGAACATAAATTCCTAGCTCTTGAGGCCGCAGGGACCATTATGATCATCTAGTCTAACATCTTTCACAAGGCTAGAGAGAGAATTTATCCATTAATACTTGCAGCTAGCTCAGTGGCTGAGGTCAAGAATACCTTTTAGAGAGATCTGAGCTAAAATCTTGAGGTAAAGGCTCCAAATGATACAGAACTCACCCCATTCTTAGGGGAGGAAGACTAATGTCTAATTATCTTCCCGTGAAAATTTTGAATTTAATTTTTAACTTAAACTCTGCTGACTTTATTTTCCCTCCACATCGTCTTATTATGCCATYGTCTGTAACTTTAGAGAGTGTCACTACAGACCCAGCAATTCAGCATCTCTGATGTCATTTTTATAATTCCCACTTTTTGACATTGTGACAGCAAATTACAGTGTAGTTTTAGCACCAGACACATGGCACACTCCGGGGTAAGTGTCTGGACTTCAACCTTCGTGGAAAACGCACAGTATTTTTAGATCCTGCCATTCTTTGTTTCTTAATAGTTTGAGGAAAAACAAATCTACTTTTGTAAAGAGATTCTTATACCATATGTATTTTTATCAAAAGGCATGAAAGGACATTAACATACAGTGGACATGAGATTACTCTGGTGTTGACAGGAAAGATCCAGGTCTACTTTATTAGAAATGTARTAGTCATGGAAAAAGAATGGCTGCAACACTAGCTGTTAGCTTAATGACTGTATGTATGTTTAATTATTTCATTATTAGCCCCTACAGTGCGTTCTCCTTTTGTGAGAAGAGTGAAAGATCCATGTTTACATTCTTTCGCTTCCTGCTAATGAAGAAAGATAGCACTTCTCACAAGTTAGTTAATTTTCTGCACATAGACTCTCATGGAAAATGAAAAGCATTAGATATAATTTTCCATTGGCAGAAAAGGGAATAACCCTATTTTGCTTTGGTACAGAAGAAACTGGAAGCACGCAATCTCTACAGACATGTAAATAATCTGTTTATTTTACCTGCAAGAACACACAGGAAAGCATAACTAACTTATAGCTGGTATGCTGTGTGGGTTTGATTATGAATTGGTTAGAGGTTTGCAAAAGATTTATTTAATTCTTTGKTTTTTTAAAACGTTAATTTATATTGTTTTAATAAGTTCTGTCATGACAAAAGCAAATATGAAAATGTCAGTCATAGCTCAACTTTTTGCATTGCCAGATGTCTCTTCAGTGTTTCAAATGTGAATTCAGCACATTCTCATGGTTAATCTCACCATTAACATAATAATGTTATTTTAGATAAACCTAAGGGTGATAACAAAAGGTTAAACTTAAGTTAGAACAAGTCATGTGCAAGCAAGACTCTCAAGAAAGGAACCAGGTGATTGCTGTGGTTTCTCCTTAATTCTGTTTTACATCCAAATTCCAGGGAGAATGAGGGGGAGGAGACCCTCATTTCATACATCCAAGTCAACCCTGGTCATTTCATGCCTGAGTAGGTTGTGTCCAGTAGCAATGTAGAGTTTCTGCAAAGAGACTGAAGAAACAGAAAACTGAAGAAATAGAACATGCCAGGCTTTTGTTCTTTCAAGAATATGAAAGCATTTTGTTTTCAGTCCAGCTTGTCACCTATTCCATAGCAATCTACTGACTTAAAAAGTGCAGAACCTTATGAGGATGATAAATCCTGAATTGACCAAGCAAACAGAAGAAATACTTTATGTCCATACATTAGTCCTAATGTTCTGGTCAGGATTTCTCATGGTTTATCAGTAACCTCAGCTGAACCTTGAATACCAGTTCTGATATTGAGCCACTGGAAGACTTCAGCGAGGATGAAACATGCTGCTAGTGATAAGTGAGAAGTGAGCAGTGGAGYGTGAGCAGAGCAGAGGAACACTGGGGGGGATGCACAACGGTTATCGAGAAGATCAGAGGTAAAGGAGTTAGGTAAGAAGGATTAGAGTGAGCTTCTGTAATTAAACCATAAAAAAAGAAAGGTGAGCCATGAGGAAGCAGGCCTCCATGACTAGAAAGATGGAGGGAGATAGGAAGTTTTCAGTGTCAGATTTAGTATGTATAAGAAGATTGCAGACCGCTAGGCTGATGTGGCAAGCAGGCAATGTTTGAGAGGTACAAAGCTGAACAGAAAGAAGAGAACTGACTGAATGTAGAAACATATCTTATTGATGTAGAGCACTCGCTGCATTCTGAAACAACTCCAGCAACTACCGCACAGATCCCCTTTGTTTGATGCTGCCTCTCTGCAGCAGACATATTTTGATTTCAAAGTATGTTTGCCCCAGCTGGCTTGACCGTTTTCACCAAACGGGCATAGAGCGGGTTATAATGTGATGTCAGTGACATCGCTGCCAAATTAGAGGGCATTTTCTTTTCCCATGCCTTTAAGTATCAAGTGCCTAGAAGATTGCACAGAGAACTCGAGGCTCTGTGTAGATTCTTTTCAGACTCCCTGACTGTAATTATCAATGGCAATAGAATAATTCCTGATGCTTAAGATGTCATGCAGGAAGCAAAAATTACAGACTRTAGTTTCAAAGTCAAAGGAAATAAAGATTCTATTTTTCAGTGTATTGCCAGTTCCTGTCACTGTCTGTGCAGGGTACTTGTCAGCAAGGCCACCTGGAATGCTGAGAAGAAGGTAAAGGAACTTGGGACATGTCTAAAATTGTGAGTGTCCTCTGCTCGTGAAGATGATGATGATGCCTGATGCAATTCATTTCCCATTGTGTCTTAGCTTTTGGAAGCTATGATGACAGTACAGATCCATGTTGAGGAGTTTGTCTCAGTAATTATAGAGCATTTGTGGGCAGTGACTAATTTCAAGCAGAAAGTTGCTTTTCTGGCAACCTAATTAAGAGAAACATCAGAGAGGAAGGAAGATAAGAAAGAAAACATGGAGAAAACTCTCTTCTGAGCACTAACATTTTGTTAGGGTAAATTTTATTGAAAACTATATTCTTGAGATGGAATGTTAGCATTCACAGTAATCAAAGACAAATTGTGAAGTCTTTATTGTAAGATAGTTTTCTGTTTTAAAACAGGCAATATTTTATATATAAAGGTAATATGGCAAATGCTCAGTCCCCTTCTGATTTAGAATTTTATGACAAAATATGCCTTTATTAACAAATACTGATTCATCAAAGAAAAATAATTTTTGAAAACATATCAGAGAAGCTGAACTTCCATCTGAATGCAGATTATTTTCTGTCAGAAATGTGTGGTTTCTTCAAGTTTTGCTCTAGGACCAAATACTCTGGGAAGGTTCTTAGCCAATGAGACAGAAACCTTTGCAGCACAGAGCTCAAAATTCAGATAACTCCAGTGTGTCTGAAATTAAAAGACTCATAGTTTATTAAAAAATTCGGAACAGTCCTTTTCATTTTGAATGAGAATGAGAGCAAATTCCAAGTGTTATATAATGTTGTGAATCAGAAAATCATAGGGGTCGGACTTTTGACCTTCTGCTTAGCTTGGGCAGAACAAATATTCTCTGACTTCTGAACTCCATATCGTTTTCTTACCATTGGTTCACACAATAATTTCTGTGTCATTTGGGCTGCTAACCTGTTCTCTGCTGACCTGGTTAGGATGGTGATTTCGATATAGTGTATTGTATTCATTATTTCTGACTAGCTGAGACATGATCGCTCCTTGGGCAAACCTCATCAAGTGAATCAAGACTAAGTTGCAGTTTACTTGAACAAACAGAGAATATATCTGGTTCTCAGATTTCATTCATTTATTTGGATCACCCTGTGCACCTGAATGCGGTACTGGTTTGCCAAACATCGAAGTAGTATTCTTTCATTTGTGAGTCAAAGGCTGCTCAGTTCATACGTGCTGGAATGAAAATGCCAGTCTGAGGTGGCCATGGGTAGGAATTCAGTATTTGTTCACCCCTGAAATCCCAGAGGTTAGAAAAACATTTCAACTTAGTTGAAGTTGTTCTTTTGCCCTCTATGTGTAGAGATCCAAAACTGTGATTTCAAGCTCCTGTCAAATTTATCGCTAGGAACCAGGTCTCTGACACTTGATATGCAATTCAGTTTGGTGCTCTGCAGTACATAGAGAGCTTTATTAATCCCTGTGAAGGCTTTAATTTCTAGTGTCCCTTCCTCAGTCAGCAACATTTCTTCCTGTTTTCCTTGCTGTGTAGTCATAGCTGAGCACTTGCRAGTAGTAACATTATTGACTATAACCAAGTAGGAAAAAACAGTTGAAAATTGCCAAGTAATCTTTGTTACTGAGTATACTAATGATAGTGCACAGGGGCACAAACCTATTAATGTTTGACTTGCATTGTTATTTCTTTTCAGTACCATGAAGGTATTGTCCTGTGTTGCATGCATTTGTTTTAAAAGCATTTTGAAGTTCTAACTGTACAGTGATGTTTATCTGTGCTAAGGCTTTTGTGTATGAGACTGATTTGTTCTAACTGAATGAATGAACAATTATGTTCTCAAAAGAGGATTTAGAGAGAGATAMAGCATTAGACAAGATTGGAAATAACACATCGGTAGTGAATGATATTGAATTATACAGGTTTACTCCCAGAGTGTATTTCTGCATAATGATTTTAGCCATTACAATGAAATCGTATATTAAGGGAATAAAAGATTGTCAATAAGGTATTTAAACCTCTGCTGCTGAACCCAGAATACTTATATGTTAGCTTTTAATGGCAAATAAGATACTTCACCTTATCAGACTACAATTGTTTAGGAGAAAAACTGTGTTGCTTTAGTGTTGTATATCAGCCCTAAGGTGAAGGTGGGGTTATATTCCTCTGCCTAATGCACATTTGTTCTCATCACAAAGCTAATCTTGTAATTTTTCACAAGACTGGCAGTCTTGGGAGAAATGAGCTAGCATAGAGGTTAAATTACTTCTCACCCTAAAGGAGGCAAAGGATGTTCCTGGATGAATGGCTCAGCATGATACACATTATAGATAACCAAGGTGTTGCATAATACAATTCTTGGCTTTTGGCTAGGGAAAGAACTTTAGTCCTATATCTAATAGCATAACTATCTGGAAAAAAATTCAAGGCTTTTTGGAATAATTCAATTTTACTGGAAATCTTTAAACTCAGACTGTCCCATTTTATGTTGTCTGTTGACTGTCTATCTCAGAATTTTCAGTAATGCCTGGAGCCGTAACACTTTGGCTTTCTAGCTTAAGAATCTACGGTGTTGACTTTTTTGATGAAATGTGTGCAGTATTTGGGAATTTAAGTACTGTTTCTTGATTCATACAACAGTAAGTGATTAAATTCCTTTTTTCATCAGAGCAATTAATCTAAACTTTCTAAAGCCCTCACATGGATGCTTATGAATTTAAAGAAAAGAAACAGTGAAATACTGTCAGTGATTACTTAAATTATTGAAATGAATKAAGCTAAGAAAAGTTAGATAAAAGTTAGATAAGTTTGCTGAAAACAGATTTTGCAGTCTGTTTCTTTACTACTGAAAGTACTGATTCTTCTTTTTTGAAATAGAATAAATCATAATAATCTACAGAGTCATAGAAGTGGTTGGATGATACTCCTTGGATCACCTATTTAATGTTTATTACYGAATTGCTTTTATGTAGTAGTGGATTGTTTTTCATTATTTTCACCCAGTCTATCTGAGAATAACAAGAAATTGCTAGCTCAGCAGAAAGTAATGGTATTAGAATATATGAATGCTTGTTAAAAGCCTTAAGGAAGGGCAGTATTTCAAGGAAAGGTCTGTACTGAAAGAAATTAGAGTGCCTCTTAAAATTATTAAGATAACACAACTGTGGTTAAAGGTTCAAAAAGTTGAGTGTTTCTTGAGAGTGAAATCTCCCTTCATTTGCCAATAGTGAGGACTTATGTGGAGAGATCTACTTCACTCTTTGATGTGTCTATGGAAAAACTGGGTGAATTCATCTGTTTTTCTGTACATGTTGATATTTTGATTGGCGATGGAAGACATCGTAATCGAAATGGCAGAGAATTTAATACAGTGGCAAGATAAATGGGATGTTTAACCAGTGAGGTTTTAACTTCATAAAATGAGTGGTAGACCAATAAGAAGGTCTACAACAGGCTTACACGGTAGTTGGCAATAACAGATATAAAAAACTTTGTATAAATGTCTAGAAACATTAATTAAAAATAATGGTTTGGTGAGGGACTAGGTAAGTTAAGACATTAGGATTGGAATATCATGATGTTGATTTTGATCTCTTGAGATTTTTTTTAGCAGATATATGACTGTAAGATCTACAGTTTTATGTTGATGTGAGACTTTGATACTTACCAAAAAGTTATAAAAAGGGCAAATCCATTGTAAAATGTAGTACTGAGATGAATTTTGGGGCYGGTAAGGGTCCATGTAAAAATAAGAGTGATAAAGAACTGAATTTCTGTAAAGAACCAAATATATAAATGGATTGAAGTGGCAGCGAATTCAATGAACAAGGTAAATGCTAGACTTATGGAAGATCACTCTGAGACTGAACCTTAAGCTGGGCAGGGAGAAGACAGAATAACTTATCTTAGACAAGAGAAGCACTCTCAGGATGAATTTTCAGCAGCAGGAAAGAAAAGGCCTTTGACAGAAAGATGGCCAGCAAGTGAATGATTGAGTGTATGAGGAAGGAATGTAATAGGAGAAAAAAGATTAATAAATAGAGAGAAAGGGGAGAAAGCTGAGTGCTTTTCTGTCGCTTCTCCCTTGGTGATCCTTCTTTCCCACTGAGGAGAAAGAGAGAGGAGAAAAACAAAGCCAGGGAAGGTAAAGATGAACAACAAATACATGATTGCTTTCTTTTTAAGGAGTCTTTAATGACCAGTGTAGGGTTTTCTCCATGATTTAGGATGTAACAATCTCCTTCCTATATGTTAGTAAATACTGTAATAGTAAATGTTACTATTTTGTAACTGCAAGTTACAAAATATCATTTGAATTTCCATAATAGGATCCCTAGCATATAATTTTCTGATAATATTCTGAGATGGAATTAGGTAGAGCTTGGGAATTCTAGTCCTTTTTGATTTTTTTAGCAGTATTTTCTTTTTAAAAGTGCTTTTTCTTCCTGTACAGTGAAGGKTGACTTCTGTGACACCTGTCATATGGATGAAATTCATACAATTTCCTTCCTTCCTTCTGTCATCTGGGCTAGTAGAGTAGACATCTGAGTTAGATAAAGGATACATTTAATTAAATGTCTTAATTCCTGTATTTAGGTGATGAGTGCTATTAATAGAAACGGCTGAAGGGCAACTCTATTAATGTATGGAAAAAGATAAACAGTCATAGTAGGGTGATCTTAAAGGATAATAATCACAATGACCATAAACCAGGCAAGATCAAGAAATGCTTACTAGTGACAAGAATGGCTCTTAKATAGTGTTACTTGTTGGTGTATCATTCTTGTTCTGACTGTAGTTTGTAGCGTTATGTATTGTTAATACAAGGAAGTCAAAGCCTTGAGCAGAGTTTCTGTGTGTTCTGTGTCTGCTCAGTGCAGAAGTAGCTCCTGAGCCATGAGTGAGCTGCCCAAGTTCTACCAATATCAAACTAATAATAGATCAATTTTATAAAATTCAGTGAGCATCTTTCCATACAATTCACCAGCCTTGTCATGGTATCCAAAGATTTTTCTTCCTCCTCTAGTTTTTGGTAATTTGAGTGATGTTTCTGATTTCTTTTTGGCCACCTGCTGAAACAGCATTAATGGCACAGGGAAATTGCAGGGAGGCCCCATTGCAGTGCCAATGCCTCCAGAGACAAGAAGGACCTTTAAAGTTAAAACTCCTCCACACCTGCTTTTGATCTGTGGTCGTTTAAACTCGCTGATCTGCTGGTTGTGTGGGCAACCCRAATAGCTGCCTTATCCCCAGAAAGCCGGAAGCTCTGCTTGCGGAGGAGCCCTGTTTTCAGAACAGTTTCACCTGCTCTGTACAAATCTCTTTCTTGCTCTCTCTCTAATTTTTAAAAGAAATTCTTTATGTCTRTCACCCCCTGCTACACGTAGATTGTATGTGTCAGGGGACTGACACACAAAAGGCCTCAATTTCTTCAGATGCTGCCACCTGATCACCTAATAAACTGTCAGTTTGAATGTTTAAATGAGACACAGTGAGGGAGGGAAGGATGCTTTTAACAGAAGGGTGGTGGGTAGGCTAGGAAAAGCCTCACTTCCATTGACAAGGCAACTGGAAACGCGGTAATTGCAGTAGAAGGAAGATTCTGCTGAAGGCATCAGTACGGGGCAGACTGGTGCTCAGATATGCTATATTAGCAGGACACAGCGAGCATTTATGACAGCGGAAGGAAGCCCATAAGGAATCAGGCTAGGAGGATTAGAATTACATTAAGACAGTGTCTCCTTTGGAGGATACAGTGTTTAAAGCTTGTCTCCTCTTGTGATGATTGTTGTTTGAGCCATACTTTAAAGCTACAGCTGTGTGGGTAATACAGATGTGCACCTGACTGAGCCCTGGAAAATAATGTTTGTATGTCTGGCAGATGTTTTATGTCACTAGAGGAAGGTGCATCTTCCAAACTGTAGATGCTATTATTTGGTTAGGTATTCACATCTTAAATTGTTTATGTCAGCAGCCCCCCAGATTGGCCTGGCTCACCAATAGAACAGGAAAGGTTAGAAAATTCAGGAAAAGTTTAAATCTCTTTGGTGGAAGTGATATATTTGAACACTGCCAGTCTGAAAGCATATCTACTTTGGTACTCATAGTAAGACCTGTTTCTTTAAAGCTGTGGAATCATAATCTGATGATCACTGTTCACTTGCCGCATGTGGCGCTTCTTCCTGCCCAGCAATTATAAGCAAATACACTTTGATTTTTATGAATGTAACTGTAATTACTTAACACATACTCTGTGCAAAGATAGTTTCTCCAAGTGGTGGATTTCTCTTGGACTATAGAATTGACTGTTGTTCACCGGTACTAAGAGATTAGTTACATAAACTGTGTGTTGTCATTCTAGCTCTGCCGGCTGACTGACAGGTTACAAACAGTGCAAAAGCATTTCTGTCATGAGTAGAAAAACACTGCTGTTCACCAGCAAAAGAAATAGCTGTGTAAGGAAAAGGTACTCTGTGCATTTGTTCATAYGCTTATTATTAGAAAAGTGTATGAAAAAGAGCGTACACAGGTCAGAACTACTTGCATCTATCATGATGTTGAGAATGTGCCACAGTTATAGCATATATTGCCTAGTCTTTACACTTACCCTCCCTGTCTGATGTAGATTTAACACCAGTAACTTCAATCTCATATGTAACCAAATGATCTTTGCATCTCCTAATATCATAATTCAGGATCCAGTTAATTCTTAGTGTGGGACAATTTAAAACATTTCCAGATTCCATTTTACAGGGAAGAGTGCTGTAGAGGTGACTACTTATTATGTAGAAAATGCAATATTTAATCTGTGTTTGTTAGAAAAGAAAACGTTAACACCAAAAGTTTCTAGAGGGTGGCAGTTCCAGAGCTGCAGCCTTATGACTGTTTGCTGGTCTTTGTAGCATATTTCAAAGCCTGGTGAATTAGAGTGTGCTCCCCATAAGAAAATGCTTTGTGCAGTATTACTGAAAATGTATCTGAAGCTGATTTTTCTTCATTGCTGTTTTATTTCATGTGAAGGAGACAGAATTTTAAAATAATCCATTCTTTGATGTGGGTTCTTCAGTCTGAAATATGAATTAGTTCAGAGCAAGGACTAGAGAACATTTCATGTCTAGGAAACTCCAGGAGGGTGGAGAGGAGATTCCTGTAGCCCCATCTGAGTTTACTCCCTGGTTTAACTCTACTAGGAAAATGCATGTCTTCTGCCCCTGTGCTGCTTCTGTAGTGCCAATCATCAGTGGAGATCAAGCTCTGGTATCTCACCGTGCTGTCATCTGTCCTGGCTAAGATGGGAGATAGATGCCATGGTAGTAAATGTCTGCACCTGGTCTACACTTGCACTGCTTGTTGCTAGCACCAGTGGATCTGCATTGGCTCTAGGGAAAAGTTTGGACTCCAAGAATAGATGCGTTGCCTGAGCTGAAGTAATCCAGTGCAGCTTTGTCCAAACAAGTACAGGTCTTTAAGAGAGGTGCTGGAATGCTTTCACTGTGCCTGGGGTTTGCTGTTGGTAGACAAGACAGACAAGTCTGGATACAGTAATGTTGTCCTTTTTACTGCTGTTTGCTGTTTATATGATTTGTTTTTAGAGTTTAAAGACTGAAGTGGCATGATGGGAATGTAGACAGAAGCTGTTGGTTGGCATGTTCTCTAGCAGCTTAAACTCTTATAAATGAAACCTAAAATCCTGGCAGGGTTTCTTTTGCCTAACCGCATTGCCTGCAGAATTTTTGTACAGGTGCAACATATATTAGATCTTCAATATTCATTTATCAAATGGAAAATTCAGTTCATGCCCTGTTTTGCGCTATATGCCTTTTCCTGGCCATCTAGTTCTGGAAAAAAAGATTTCTATGCTGGAACAGTGTTTGGGGTGTGTGAGCACAGAACATAAATCATCCACTTGAAAGGATTGTTTTCAGATGTGTTTACTGCAAGGAGGCCATTTCWGAAAATGTTTGGCCTTAAGGGAAGAATTTCTAGAAAGATAATTAGYATTCACATGCCACCTCATGGAGCAGCTCTAAACTGTCAAGCTTGTTTGAGTCTGTCTCTATATTGTCACAGACTGAGGAAGACCCACCCCTGTTCTCACTAAATGGCATCACCAGCAGGTCTGCAGAGCTTGCAGTAAATCAAAGCTTTAGGTGTTTATCATGATTTCATTTTGGAAACTTTAACCAGACACTCTGCTGCTTTCTTCAAGAAAGATGGAAAGAAGAGGTCTGTTTCTCACTGAGACAGTAAAATAATCACCTTTCTGGTGCTTGGATTTATTCCATGATTATTTCCCATAGAAATTGGACTGTCTTTTGCAAAAATGAATGGCCCAGAAAGAAGCCATTATAAGCCATGGTCACTGTTTCTTCCTCCCTACCCCTGCATGCTGCATCACTCATGCCTTTGGCTACCTGTTCTGCTGATAACTTGCCAATTATCGAATATTATAAGGTGGCAAGTCTCATGTGAATGTTATTAAATAAGCAGTTTACCAGATGGCTATAATATTACATCTTTAAATAAAAGTACACAAGTTTAGTGTCAGTATCTTATTTATGGAATGCTTTTGGCTCCTGAACTGCTTGTTGAAATTGTTGTGAGCCATTTGGTCACTGAGAAGTAATTGTGTATTGCCGTAGACAACAAGCTGTTTGCATTAATTAGCAATCAAAGCATATTGCCAAATGGGGAATAACATGTCTTTGACATCTCTGCAGATCTGGTAGTTGAAGCAGTGCAAAACCATGGATTTTCCTTTGCTGCATGTTTATAGTATGAACTTCCAGTCCATCTGCCCACATAGCCATCTGCAAAATCACTAGGGCAACAGCTCATAGAAATAAAATCCAAGGTTGGAGAAGCAGTATACAAAGGTACAACGGGGTTTGGAAAAGACACTGTCTTTTGCAGTACAAGTAGCTTTTATGAACCTCTCATGCAGTTCCCCAAAGGAAAAGCTGTGGATGCTTTGTTGTTCATAAGCGTTCTTTTTCACCAGTTAAGAAAGACGTGTAATAAGTGTGATCGTAAGTAACTTGAACTAGCTTTAGGGAAACACAACAGAGTATGACAGAAGGGCAAAAAAAGATAGCACACAAACCAGCACTGGAGATGAGGCAGTATACAGATAAGGGATGTTATCAATCACATGGAATTAACTGCAAAAAGGATTAAAATCTTACCATTCTCCCCCTCCCCATGGTCTTTTTGAAGGCATTGGAGTTAAAGGGGTTTGCCTCTAGACAGCAGTGCTTCCACAGAGGCACATTCACACAGAAAAGGTGCCTTTAGCTTGTTCTTGGGGATAGTTAGATGTGATATTCTTTTTTGCTAAAAATAGTTGAAAGAGTATTAAAAGACTGGGAAAGATTTTAGAAGAGATCAGAAACTTGCTGTTCCACATGGACTCAAGAGAACGAAGATAAAAAAATATCTTCTAGAACTGATACTACAAATGATGCTGTGGAGCTTTTTTCCCTTAGCCCATTAACTTTCCCCTTTCCTTCTGAAATATGTTATGTGATATAAAGTGCATTCTAAGCAGCAATTGTTTATGCCATGCACTCAGAAAACCCCAGTATTCTTAATACTTTGCATGTAGAGCAGTTTTTCCTCCTGAAACAAGCTTATTGAAAATGTTCTTCTTCCTAGTAGGAAAGTTTCATGTGAAAAATGAGGATTAAAGAACACAGAATAGTCTGGACCCTGTGAGAGAGACATCCAGGTGGGGGCGGTAGACGTGGGTCTCAGGCTCTGGAGTCTCCTGGTCCTCCTTGCTTGCTAGTCCCAGATGCGATTTTTGTTTCGGTTTCTTTGTTGTCTTTTTTTGACTAATGGCCAGAAAAATCTTTCCTGACAAAGTTTGTCAAAGTTTGTATATTTCTAGGAAAAATTGCCACTTTGATGAATTGGCACTTTCTGATTAACACCTTCCCCCCACCACCACCAAACTGGAGACAAATTCCTGCCTAGTTATTTTATTCCCCAGCAGGATTCACCCTGTTAACTTTTTGAGGCATGCTATTTGAATTATATGAATTCCCTTCACACTGAGGGAACTTAGCTCTGAAAGTGGGATCCAAATGCAAAACTCTTGGTTTAGTGTAAGTGGCACTAGATACAAAATACCCAGGTCTTTGAAATCAGGCAAAGAAATCCCAAAGCTGATGTCAACAGCTGGAAATTACTGAGAGCGGACAAGTCACTATGGCACACAGCAGTTTTGCAATAGCCCAGTTCAAGCGAGAAAGGGGGAAAGCAGGATAAAGAAACTGTATTGAAACCTTTGAAAGTTCCAGAGGACAAAGGCTCCAGGCTCCTCTGACTGCATGCAACCACGGACACATTAGCCTTTATTGCTATATACGTGTACCTGAGGCATGATACTATCAGGATGTGCCAACTGCTGGCGTGAAGAACAAGGTAGGAGCAGTTATATTAGATCCATCAGATATGAAGGGAAGTTTGCCTGTGCACTGTCAAGACCCGCTTGCCCAGGCCAGCTCTCTTCTGCTGCGATTTCAGACTTGCGCCTGTTCCAGGCCTGCATCGGTGCCTGTACTCCAGCAGCTGTTTCCCCAGTTGCCAGTAAGCCCATTCCCCCTTTATGTTTCARTTCTCTACTCACTTCCGACCTTTGTTATGATGATACTAACTTTTTATYGCTGGTGCCCAAGTTAGAGGGTTAGAGTGCATCTCTCTGGTGTGTGTCAGTACATCTTGGAGATTAAAGGTGATAAACAGGTGAAATGTCACTGGTTTTCATATGTTGTTCTTTACTCTAGTGAAAACTGATCTTTGGGATTGGAAAGTCTCATGCCTTGATACAGGAAGCTGAAAATAGTGAATGTGTCTTAGTTTTTTATAAGAACTGAAAACTTTTTCCCTGAAAAGTACTAAAATATACAGGCTTGGCACTGCAGTTGTGACATTTCATTCCAGCAAGGTCTCAATAGATGTTACATTTCCAGCTGCTCAGTGTTAGCCTACACAAGTCTTCAGTTAGGGAGGGTATTTTGGGGAGGGGTGAAGGTGCTAGGGAGGGAATTTACACAGATATTTCCTGAACTTCTGCTGTTTAGGGTAGTCATACTGTTGATTGCTTTCTACCCAGCTGCTAATAAAATTGAAGATTTGACTCTCAAAACATTCTGGTTTATGCATGAATAGCGATGTGTGTTCCTTAAAAAGGAAAGCAGCTAGGCACTCCTTATCCAGGAGCAGGAGGCACAATATGAACTACATGCATTTGTCTTTTAAAATCTAATGACTCAACTAAGCTTAAGGCAGCTTTAAGAATCATCTTCCTGGGCCTGTGTGAAAGAACTGTATATATCACTGGGAACAGTTGTGCAATTGTGGTTCGGAATAATTTTCTGTATATGTTCYGCAGTACTTGATTCTGACTCTGATACTCTTAAATATTGTGGCATTTTACATTACTGAATGAATGGGAATTGAGTACTATGTTTTAAAACAATTTGGGACACTTTTAAATAGTTTGAGAGCCCTGTTTTCTTGCAGTAGYGCCCAGAAGCCTGCCAGAACAGCAGTACACATATGAAACTAGGTGTGCTATTTGTACATAGCTAGTAAACATGGTAATCTGAAACTCAGCTGTGTCTGTGTGGCTTCTGCCTCTTTGTTTGTGTTGTGTAGAGAGCAAAGACACAATGGGAGAGAAGAAGGAAAAATACATTCAAGTGCAGATCAGTGCTTTGTATTTAGACTTTTTGGAGGGAATGCATGTATTGGGAAATGCATTTATTCATCTATGCTATGCTTAAGAATTAAAAGTATTTACTACTAAAATTGACAGGTTCTCTGAGTTATTAAGTACAGCATAATGAACCCTTTGCAGAAAATAACTAGAATGTGATCTATGTCTGCAGAGGAAGCAAAGGAGCAAAACATATTAAAAAATAAATTAATATAATGCAAAGTARCGTTAGTTCCACTGCACAGTAATTTATAATTGCATTGATCTTATTAAGCTGCTCTTCTAGAAGATGCTGCATGTTATTTGCAGAAGTACAGTATGATGATCAGCGTCATTCAGAATTAGTATCTTTCCTATTCAGAGTGTTTTGCACATGCATTTAGCCTGTGCAAATAGGGATAGTTCTATGAAGTAAGATATTTTCTAGACTGGAACTCTTAGCAAACAACTCCAGGGTTTTGAGTTGTTTTTTTCTTTTTTTTTTCTTTCTCCTGAAATGTATTGCTTTCTTTGTTTAAATTCAAAGGGCAGTGCAGTGACCTAATCTTTTAGGATCTYGGTCAGACCTCCAAGGTGGCATTGCGGGCCAGGGTTGCATTCTTGGCTCTTAGTGGCTCACAGGGGAGRGATTTGACTGAATATTCATGCACAGATCAGTTTTGGCACAACTTGCTGTGAAAGGATAAGCAAAGCTAAAGTATCATCTCTAAAAGGCATAAATTTAGATGGACAATAAATAAATAACAAAAATTCTCCTTTGCTGTGCTGTCTTTCAGGGTAGCAGCACTTCTGGAGGGTCTTTCACACATTCAGAGAAT
This sequence comes from Apteryx rowi, assembly GCF_003343035.1. Classification (NCBI taxonomy): domain Eukaryota; kingdom Metazoa; phylum Chordata; class Aves; order Apterygiformes; family Apterygidae; genus Apteryx; species Apteryx rowi. The sequence goes on from NW_020447974.1 coordinate 1,463,944, forward strand.
TCCCAGGCTTAGCTGAATGTGGCCTTAGTTACAGATCCAAGACTTTTTCTTTCTTAAAAAATTTCCTGGGGCAAATGGGTATCCTGTGTACTCCTAGGGGAAATGCCACTGTGAGCCAAGAGTCAAGAGTGTATGATGCTGAAGGCCACTTARTAGGGGGCCACATTTTCTGCCAATAATGAAAGAAGATCATGGCTTCAGACAGGTTTCTTGCCTGCGCAGGGAGATGTACAAAGCAAACACCTGTGAAGTTTGACCAAAAGATAAATATGTGTGTGAAAGAGTATTTTTCCAAAAATTATTAAAATGAATCATTAAAATAGTGGTGGTCCAAAATATGTTTGGAGGTGGTTCTAACATCTTTTTAGCTAACTTTCTGGATTGGGCACATTACCAGAAACTCTCTGGTGGGCAAAGTTAAATCTACTTTTAGTTCCACGACATTGGTAAAAAATAGTTTAGCTGATTTAGCTAATTAGCTACAGTTTGACATATCTGTGTAATTTCCAGTAAGTTAGGTCATATTCTGAATTCTTTCATACAAGGTCTTCTTCCCTCCTAACTTCTTTAAAATCTTTGATTTAAGACCAAGTCTCTGCTTGGATATGCACCGTAGCCCAACCAGACGTTATGAGTTTGATGAAAAAGTCACCAGAAGCTTCTGAGAAGTTTGGTGATTGCAATGGTATCTACTGCCTTTAAATACTTATAAACACTTTTGCAATTATTTATGACATACTACGTATGACATATTAGTCTCAAAAATTCCTTAAGGATTATTCAGCCACCATCTCCCATTTGGCAACCCCATACATATAGAAACAAACCAACTGCCTTTCACAGCCAGCTCATTTTTTTCATTTTGGTGATGGAAATGCTTTCCCACAATAGCAAAGCAAAGTTTTAAAGCACAGATGTTTCTGAGATTGTGATACAGTACACTAAGGAGAGACAGTATGGCATGGCCATCCATCGTTTGTCACACCAACCCATTGGTCTTCTGGGAGGTAGAGAAAACATAAAACCTAGCTGGGTAAAACTATCTCAATCTTTTTTCCACATTAGAAGTGTTGATTTTTAAAATTTTAATTGTGTTGTTGTTTTTACCTGTATTTTCATGCCTGCACACAGTGCTGCACAGAGACCTGGCTAAAATATAGTAACAGCAGCTACTTGCTTCTGCTCTTGGGAAAGCCCAATTAATATAGTTATGCCAAAGGCAATACACGATGTTGATGCAAGAAAGGTCTTACTCCAGTGTGACGTACCCTACTAATGCTACTCAAGTGCTCTGCCAGCTTTATTTTATACTTGCATACTGTGTTGACACTGGTACGGCTYTGGAACAGCTTTACTGGTGCAGATGTCCAGTTACATGAGTAAATCCCAGTTCTATTTGCTTAAATTGTTATAGTGCATGCCAAGAAAGGACATAGACTGTCTGCTCTCAGAGGCTCTGAAACTTATGCTTAAAGTCAGTGTCACTTTAACCCCTCTTCTGAATAGAGAACCTGTCCTAGGCTGCCACCTGGGCAGGGAACTGCGTGGGGTCTGGATCTGGAATTTCCTGGTCATTGCCAACAAAATGGTAACACGGAGCAGAAAAGTGAATGTTTCTCAGGGTGGCAGGCATGGCTCCAGGGGATAAGGTTTTGAACTTTTTTCAGTCTGGTGTTTTTTTTCATGGGGTGGGGRGGAGGATAAGAGAATTTTCCTCTGATCACCTTTCCAAAGAATAAAAAACTTTACTCGGGTGAGGAGGAATGTTTGTGGGTTTGGTCTTTTTGGTTTTGTTTGTTTGTTTGTTTTGTTTTTTGGTGGGGAACATGCTACATTTGATTGCACACAGCTAACTAAGAAAAATTCATGAGAGAGAGAATGCTGGGCTTATTCTAGAAAATATGTAGAATTGGATTCAATTTTTTTTTGAATAAGAGATTATATAAAGGTTTCACTGTCTTTAGGTAGGAGCAAGTTACTCCTTATTGCTGGTAATTTCATCTGATAATTATTGTCAGGGAAATGAAATGCCCCTGGGCTTTGTAGCCACAGCTATATATTCAAATATGTCCCCGTAATACCTCTTCTTTTTTGGTCAAAACTGTATTTAGCATGGAAACACTATACACAGTATCAATGTGCCCAACATGCATCAGTTTTATAAAGTATCTGTATCACTAGTGGAAAACATTAAAAGCCAAATTGCTGAAGCATACGAATGCACAGAGAGCTAATATTCCTTAAATGAAAATAAAATTATTCTGGTATAAAGCACAACTTTTGACAGGCTACCTTCTGTCCTTCCTGCAGTAAAATAGTGGCTTTTGTAGTTTTTTTTTTTCTTCTTTCTTTCWAACTGGTGTGTTCGAAGTATCCATTTCAAAGAGTAAGGAAAAGTAAGACAAAAAGAGATTGTTACTTTCCCCATCAAATCAGTTTAATTTTTGTCATTACAAAGCAATACCTTTTACCRAAGATGCCTTTCAAAACCAGCCAGCACTGTGACAGATAAGTTATAGCTGGTCTGATTATTCATGCAGATACCAGCAGGTTATTCCAAAAGGGCTTTATTTCATATTGTTAAAGCTATTCTCTAAAAGAAACAGTAATCTTTTTGATGAGCATGGGGAACAATTTCTTCAATACCAATCCAATTTATTTAGCCCCTCTGATTGGTGCTTTCAGCTAGATCTCTAAGCACAATATTAATTATTCATTAAGATACTTGAAGGGAGAATATTTGCATAGCCATACTGTCAAAATTGATGGGGCTTTGCATATGCACCATAGGAATAGCTTTCAGCCTAGTGCTAAAACTAGAGATGATCCTAATAAAATTAAAAAAAATGTCTAAAAAGCCAACAATAATTTGAACTTTCTCGTAACCACAGCACATTTATTTTTATAGCACCCACATGTCCTATAGAGAGACCATGAAAATATTCTTCCTACAGCTGGTCATGTGGGTATAGAGTGAAAAAAAAGTTGAAGAACATTTGTATAATAAAAGGTCATAATGGGGATAATAGATAGTAAAAAGGAAGAAAGAGACTTTGTTTGAGTGGGAAGAAAGAGAAAGTTTAATATACTTATATCCACTTGGAAGCACACAGCCTGGGTTTATGGGAAGTTGTGTTCGTTAATGCATGCATAGATGGGCAGGAGTTTCAGCCAGCACCTGAATGTAAAACACTGGCTGCTAAAAGTTCAGGATCTTCTCTTTGCTTGTGCATGTTAAGATGCAGTTACTTCTGAAATGGTTTCATCTTGGTGATCTGGAAAACTGCACTTCTGGCTGCGCTATAACTTGGCTGCAGTCCCCACAGCTGTTTTTTAGATGAGAGAATCACGCTGGAATAGGACTGAGCTTTTAATCTCAATTTATTCCTTTATCCCAGACCTTGAGCTGTGCAGGGCAGAAGCTCTTCCTTCACACCACACTGAATTAGGAAGGAGCGAGTCCAGGAGCCTTTGCCCAAGCCACCTGGTATTTTCACTCACTTTCTCTGTGTCTGCTCACAGTAGCAATGCCCAGCCACCCAGTCTGAAACTCTGGTCTATATTTTCTATTACAGCTCCCTTGTTAGCAGAGAAGAAAATAAAATGCTGAGTTATGAGTTTAGGGAGTGGTGTCCTAATGTTTAGTAAACATAGAACTAAAATTGGTTGGTTCATCAAGAAGCAGATTTAGAAGCCCCTGGAGTAGGGAGGTAAAAACTCCTGGTATGAGAGATGAATCTTTACGCCCGAGAGTGTAATAAATAACATCTGTATAATCTTCTTTTGGAAGGGACTGAGGGACATCGGGGCTGACTGACCCATTGCTCACTACGAGTCAAGTTATTCTTTTTGCGAAAGTGAGGTGAGATTCTAATTTTGTTGCTGAATTTCTGTCTTTACGGTTACTCTGAAGGGATTGTGCTGCATGCACCTTCCTGGGCTGTAACAGCACATGGTGTTCCAGCATGATCTCAGTAATAAAAGAGAGCATCATAATGGAGATGTGTGCTTGACATGGTTTATTTCTGCATAAAGCTTTATCTTTCATAGAGCCTTTTTCAATATTGATATGAACAGAAGTGGAGATCATGCGTGCATGGGAGGTCTGAGCCTCAAAGGTTATATAGTTTTCCTAGATCAGAATGAAATCACTGGAAATGTCAACAGTGGATCAAGAACAGCATAGACCCTTTGTGATTTATTATATATCCACAGCAGCTGTTTTCTGCGATTTATTGAGAGTCTTGAGATACTGTGCTTTTATTTAAAACTAAAGGTCTGGACTGTGGAGTCATGTGAATATGTGGCTTGCCTGCTTCTTCTCTAAGCAAAATAACCTTCAGGCTTCATGATAAACTTTGGTCATAATTGTTCAAAACAAGAAGGCAAGAAGATTGTTTTAAATGTTATGATTTTTAAGCCTATGTAAATGAATTTTAAAGGCAGATGCATCATTTGTGAACTTTTTGGGATGGCTGTATTGCATGGCATACTTGCAAAAAGATTCTRTTACCTTCTTTGGTGTGAATTTGTATGTATCTCAAGCGTAAACTTTGTTTTACTAAAAACATAAAATAATGGCAAGACACTTTCTAAATATGAAGGAGGAAAAGTTAGGAAATATTTGCACAACAATGTGTTTATGCACTATTAATTTGTCATACTGTTTGTCATAATACAATACTTCAACACCTTTTGAGAAAAATGAGTTCGTAATCTTGAAATAAAACTGAAAACTAGAGTGTAGCATAGCAGCAATCTCAGTTTGGTTTTAGTGCAATTCTATTGAGTCTTAAAATGTGTGATTATATCAGAAAACTGATTTTGGTGCAGATCTATGGAGAACCTGTTACAATGTAATCTGAAATATTGCCAGATAAGTTATGTTATCATTACAGAAATGAATTAAATGAAACACAAAAGAGTATGCTTAGATAATGCTAGAGTTCAGAAGCAAAACCAGAAGTGAAAGTCATTCCTAGTTGAGTGCCACAGAGTTTTTATACACAGCTTTGTCATGTCTCAGGAATTGCAGAGCAAATACATTTGATGATGCAAGGTTTGGAAATTTCTTAATATGACAAGRTATTAAAAATCAGAGGCTAAATGCTGCACTAAGTCAACTTAAGTGTTGTTGCTTTTGTATGTTAGTTTAAAGCCTTCAAACTCATGGAAAGAATTTGGATGTTAAATTTGTGTTACGACTAAAGGGAATCCAACATCCCAATCTTTTGAGGGTCTTTGAGAATATGATAATCTTATCTAAGTCTCATTTACCTTTAACAATTCTATACATTACCTCAGTATTACTAACATATTCTTTAAAGTGAGCCTGATAATATTGGGTTTCCATTTCCAAACGAGGACTAAAAATAATTGAAGACATTAAGAGAGAGAAAGACTGACTGTTAAGGAGTAATGAAGGTTAGAAAAGGCACACATATGAGTCCTGTGCTAGACTGAGAAGGCACCTAACAATGGAATTGGAAAATACAGTGCTACAGTATAAGAGAATATGAATTTCATTAGTATTCGTAATGTAGGCTGATATTCTATCAGTGAAACACTGCTGTAAGCACCAGTCCATTTGCATGCAGAGCAATGCTCTTTTAAATAGGAAAATAAATGAGGAGTTAGTCCTGATATAGGAAATATTTCAGACTATTTCCTTGCATTCAAAATTCAGCATCCTTGGCATGATTGCTGATTTTCAAATTTTTAAAGAAATAACCACGGGATGAAGTAACCAACCACAAGTGAAATCAAAATAAATAATTCAAAGGAGCTTTGATAATCATTTGGGGTTTTATTTGAATGAAATATTAGACTTCAAAGTTGTTCCACTGTAGGAATTTTTCTTTCTTTCTCTCTTTAAAGAGGTGGTGACAGTAGTGCTTAATAAGCTCCTGTACATGGAAAATCTCACAGAATACTGCTGCCTACTCAACGAGCTTGGTGGCATTCAAAGCTTGTGTTTAATGGCAAGGAAGAAACACGGCAAAAAGAAATGATTACAATGGTCTCTACATGGCAAAATGACATTGCTTTTACACTGTTGATGTGAGCAATTTTCTGTGCAGCTGGTAAATGAGATGAATGTAAAATCAATGCTTATGAATACCATTTCTAGAATGGAAATCTCTTTTGGTGGTTAGACAACCTTTCATTCCCACAGTATACCAATACCACCAAGATCATATTTTCAAAGCCCCCCAAAAACAGAGGAACTTAATTCTCACTGCTTTTTAAAATGACTTAATCCCTTACTGCCTGCATTATTTTTGAAAATTGGCCTTATGCTTCTAAGTCACATGTGAGATTTTAAAATTATGGAAATATATTTTCTCATTGTCTATGTCCTGGTCTGTGGATCATGAAAACTCTGGTCCAGGTACTCATGATATACTTCATGTGTCAGCAATTCTGCGTACCACGGAGCCCCATCTCTCCCAGGAAGTAATGGCCATACTTGAGATGAGCACAAATCCATGAGTGTTTTTTAGCTGAAAAGGGAGCTTAACAGGACTGTGAGAAAAGGGGGATGGGAACTAAACCCAACTTGCTGCAGAGGACTTCTTTGTTGTAGTAACAGAGGCTGGCTATATGCAAGATGTGAGGGTTTGTGAAGAAGGGAGTAAAAATGGTAAGAAACAAGCATCTGCGGGAATGGATAGCGCTAAGGCAGGTTTCAGAATGAGGTAGGTGTTTACATACTGGGAGTGGCTATTTCATCATTTAGACTGAAGTAAACAACACAAAGCCTTTAGTAAACATGATTCCTAGTGATTTTCATCTTGCAAACAACCCCAAGTAGCCAACATCTCTTGGATTGCCTCTGCTTGGTTTGGACAGTTCAAGCATTTACCCCTCTGCTGCACATTGAGTATAAGGTCCAAAACATCTGTATCTCTGTTTCTTGTGCAGATCCCCTGGCTACATGTGTATGCTTCTCTGAAAAGGAACAAGTTTTAGACCTTTCCTTAATTTGTTTGTCTGTGGATTTTTTAAGTCTAAAATTTACAGATATCTAGGACTGTGTGTAAAAACATTAGTGTAGAGTCACCTTTAGCTTTCACTCTGTCAACAAGTTAAGGTTAACTCCCTATAGTTCAAGGCTGTGCTGATTAGGCTATGGTTGCTAACACCTCCTAATAACATACTTTGAAATTCAAGCTGAGCTCAGCTGCATGGTTGATTTCACCTATTGAAAGAGTTACATCAGCTACAATTGAAATTGAATGTGACATCAAAAGTCACCCAGATGCCCATTAGGATAATAGGAAGGTGTGAACCAAGTTTACCAGTGAGTGAAAGACGTACGCTTACATACAAGATGCTACAGACCTGTCTTTTAGCTTTGATAAAACATTGTCTTAGAACAAAATCCACCGCTAATGCCTAAAGACATGTGTCTGTTATAGTAGTGAGCAGCAATTTCAGTGTTCCCTGTTTACTGTGTGATAGAAACATTTATAAAACTGGTGTAATTTAACAGAGAAAAGGAATAACTAAGCTTTTGCTTATTGTTCATTCCACTTAGAGTGGAACAGAGTGCCCCCGAAGSGTAGCAGATGAATTGAGAACATGAATATTATCCTTTGCCAACATATTTTACTGGAAATCATTTAGATTATATATAGATTATGCCTATTTGCTTTAGTATGTTTTTTCTTAGGAAGATTAAATAGATTTTTTAAATKATTATGTTAATGACTCCATACATGGAATCAAAGAGCTTTAAATTTTGTTATTATTTTTAGGCAAAATATATATGATTTGACATGCGATAGTTTGGATATTTCTGTATAACCCTATACCGTATATCTGAAGCCTCCACTCAAAACCGGAACCTCAGATGTGGAACTCTTCATAGTTATGGAAGTACTGAGAAGGCTGGAACCTCCAGCTGTTTTCTAGTTGTCATTGGGTAAAGCATCAGTGTCACAGAAGGCAAATATATTGGGTGAAGAGCTGGTCTCAGGAGATTACTACTGCTTCAATTTGTCATTAATTTTACTGCTGCCAAATGTGAATATAACCCTAGCTCCAGGTCCGCTTCAGATCTAAATTCTTGTTTAAATTTAACTTTCTCTGGATCAATACTGCCTCCTTGAATGATCTGACCTAATTAGCAAATATAGTTCCAGTGTTTAGTACTGTAAAGTACTTTGATTTCAGAAAGAAACATATGAGATTTTATGAGGAAACACCTTCACTGAGCAGATTTAGTCTTTAAAACAAGATTTGCATTAAAAGAAACTTGGAAGAAGATATGTTTGGGCAGTCAGTATTTTGCAATTTCTGCTAGGGGTATAGTAGCAACTGTAATTAACAAATATTTAGTAACCAAAGATGAAGTTGTTAACCTCTGCAAATAGCACAACATGCTTTCAGATAAGTGCTCATGACTTACTGGAAAAGAATGCAGGGTACCACATCTAGAACCTGCACTTTCAAAACTATCTAGTTTTTCTTTTTTCTTATCAGAAGCCAAAGAAAATCACCCATTACTTAACAGAATGTTCAAGGGGGTCTGGTTAGGATCTTTTAAATGACTTTCTTCATCAGAAGCAGCTGATTGAGGTTCCGTACTGGAAGGATGCTCGCCCTAATAACTGCATAATGGTGCTTGTCTGTTGGTCTCTGTTGCCGTCTGACTCCTCTATCTTGATGTTGTTTCTGAAGCCAGCACTGTTTTGGAGTTTTCAGATCACATTTCCATGGCCAATTGATTTTATGGCATGATGCAGTGTCAAGTTAAATAGGTTAATTATTTTCTGCATTTATTGTTATTGCTTTAGAACAAGTACTTGTCAGTATTTGAACAGCATACAGGAAACATAAAAGACAAATGCAACTAAGAGGCAAAATGATAGCTGGGAATGGGAGGACCTTCAAGAAGTACAAGCTTGTGCTTTTGCTACTGACTAGTACAAATCCAAATAATCTAAAAGTTATCTCTTAGTGAATGCTGCTGACTTGAAAACTGTCTGTTCAGTTTGGTCCAGCTCAGTTCACAGGCAGTGTGATGGTGTTTCAAGGGACTTCTCTATTCTACCGGTGCTCTGCAATGGTCAAGGCAATGTCAAGCACTTCTATTATAAATTCTTCCCTCCATGCTCCCTTTACAAGAACACTACTAGCTAGCCTTTAACTGTCAGGATCATTGTAACCTCCACAGGATTAGAGTTGTTTGCTTCCCTAGGTCACAGGACACTCGTATTTTATAGATCTCTACGGGTCACTAGTGCTGATGTAAGTTAATTTTTGAGCTGCCATGGGAGATTATTTGCTATTTCTTAAATTCATTTCATTCAAGTGAAGTGGCCATGATTATGAACTTCCTGAGCTGCTGTAAATTAGAAGACATTGCGGAGAAACAGATAGGATTTTAGGAACAGTTTTACAGGTTTAMCAATATCAGTTTATCTACTGTTAAAATAGTAAAATCCAAATGGGAATCATGCATGCTGTGCATTTTATGATATATATATATATATATCTCCATTCTCTTCCATAATTATGTGAGTTAAAATTAATGAATAATCAGAAAGAGACAGAAAATTTTCAATATGCTTGTAGCTCATTGGCATTTAGTTTGTTGGCATTTATCATTAAAAGACTCCCTATAAAACATTTTTAGGTTCATCTCCCCCAGTCTTTTCTGCTGAAGCTATTCAATGTTCCATGAATAATAACCCCAGGAGTCAGTTCTCCACTCACCTGCAGCCCAGTAGAACTCACTAAGAGTCAGTTCTTCTCCCTGTGATCCAAAGAATATCTTATTAATGTTATCGTCTGAGAAATGGGAGATACGAGCTCAGTTTCTATCTCCAGTGTTAAAAGACAGGAACCTTTATTCTGTGGATTTTAGAAAGCTTCAAAATGCAGAAAGCAGGTCACGAAGAAAACAAGCTTTCTCATATTGAGTTACCTCTTTTTCCAGACTGTTCTAGCTATGTTTGGTGTGGGGTTTGGTATATCCTTTGCCTGCTTGATGGATTGGACCCTGCAGGCAAGTTGGATGTTGGACAACCTAACTTGAGAATCCTGCTCTCATCCTCAGCAGAAGAGAAATGCTAAGCAGCTTAGTGCTGACCAGCCTTGGGCACTCTGTGCCTGCTCAGTGGCTGAAGTGTAAAGGACTTTGTTGGCAGACACTGGAGTAACGTAAGTGTGCCTCCAGGCTTTAGCAGGGACGTCAAGGCACTAAGTTCAGCTTTTGCACCTAAGTGCTGTCAGTGCTGATGATACAGAATGTCTCTCCTGTAATGTAAGGTGTTTAGGTGGTAGCAGGAAATTTTTCTAGGTTTATAGCACTTTGTCAGAATTCAGTGGACGCTGTTTTTTTTTATCTCCAACATGTCCTAAAGTGTCACTTTTGAGCATGGTATCTGAAAATGCTGTTGTGATACCAGGAGACGTTTTATTTCCAGATTCTGTGATAACATTTCTGGAAATATATTCTGCCAAAGGCAGCAATTAACATAGGCAATCTACTGCATGCATCAGCAAGCTCAAATAGTTTGTTGTATTCGTTTCTCTGATTTAATGGGTCTGGGCTGCCTGAAGCCTGTTGAGGGTGGTGAAAATAGCCACCTTCTGATTCTGGTTCTCAGTGCTACTCCTTAATAGTTTGACTTTGTGTATCTCTACTGCCTCCTCCTGGATGAAATTAATCTGAGGTACAGTGAGGGCACATACACAACCAAGTTACCGTGGGAGAAGCCATGATGTGACTGTGTGTGATAACACATTGGGGGGTTTGCGATGGATTGCATCCTCTCTCACCGAATATGAAGAAGCTGTGAAAGAAGTAAGCTTCCCCGCTCATTTGGTGTAGCGTGAGAGCTGACTCACAGGCCATTATTAAGTAGTGGATGTGCTTTAAGTCCATTCCTAGCTTAATCTGCAGTATGTTGTTCATATGTTCCCACCGCTAAGTGCATATTGATTTCTGATGGTCTAAGAACTACCCAGACAAAAGAAGTCATATTGTATTTATAAATACAATCTTTATAGAAAGGGTTTTAGTTTGGTTTTGGGGACTTTTTGCTAAAACTTTGAAAGCATGTTTATCTGCAACAGGGTCCTGGGGTCAGTTGCTTGTGCTGCATAGAGTGAAATACATCCCGTAATCACTCCTCATGCAAAATACATTCTGCAYCTGTGAATTCTGAATAAAGTAATGGGATCCAAACTGGATACAGGAAACTTAGGCACAAACCTAACCAAGGAGTGTATAGCTACAGCATAACAATGGTCCCAGCCTGTTGCTGTTCTAAACAAAAACGTGGTAACTTCATTTCTGAGTACCTGACTTTGCAGCCTTACTAATGTTCTTTTTTGTGCATAATTTAGTATGTTTTCTTTGCCTAAAAAAACATTGTGAAAGATGTTTGTTCATGTATTGTAGTGAAGAACATGGGGACACACTGTCAAATTTTTGCATTAATCATATGCCTTAATGTCCCCCTCTCTGATCCTGCATTAGTCAATTTAAGACTGTGGTRCGAGAATGGAAACGCTGTCCTGTCCTCTTCCTGCCTCCTTGCCTTGCACTAGCATTGGTACTTGTATGGCTGCTCAGAAAGTCAGATCAGTTCTCTGACAGATGTTGACTTGTGTGGTTTTGGATTGACTGAAGTCAGTTGTCAACCTTCCCCTGCTTCCTTGGTGGGCAGATTTTAAAAGAAGTGACTCAAGAAAAGCAATCGGAAGGAGAGGTGGAAGTCTAACCTGGGTGAGACAGGCAGAGATTTTTTTAAATGGAAGATTCTGTCTGGARGGACAGCTTGGATCCTGAGTTACAGCTGAGGAATCCATCTCTGAGACTTCATAACTGAGACAGGTGACAAAGCTGCGTTGTTGGTTCCTCAAGATCGTTGGTACAGTAAATGTCCTTAGAAGAAAGTGCAGTAAATTGTGGAATGCTCCTGGTGCTGTGAGAGCTGGGCCCAGTGCTCTAGTCAGAAAGCACACGAAGCAACCTCATCCAGAAATATGCCTGTGCTTGGCTAGCTGAGGGGTGGTTCATCAGGGCTTGGGAAGCAGCCAGCCTTCATGAGGAGGAAAACACCTGTGGCACACTAACCTGTGACAGCTTCGCAGAGTCATGCATTCTGAAAGAAGCAAGAAGGGAGACCTTCCTTGCATGTTGCCTTGAATTTCTCATCCTTTAAATTCAAAACAATGTCAGTATTGTAACCTCCGGTGCGATCTGAGCTTCGAGTGCCTTGGCGTGAATGTGCTGAAACAGCATTATGAACACATCAGTGCAAATAAATATACTTGGCGGTACAAAAGCCATGAACTGCAACTGACCCTAGAATTTGTATCTTAAATATAGACTGTTGAGCCCTTTAGTGGCATATGCTTCCTTGTCAAGAGGTTCCACTGTTTGTCAGCCTGTGATATAGCCAGATGCAGCCAGCAAAACTATTTTGGCCTAAACCATAGAGGGGGAAGGCTTTCATCTGGGGGCAATCACTTAGTATTCTCACTTCTGGTTTCGTGACTATAAGGAATGTTTTCACTTTCTTAGGAAAACTATGTTTAATAAGTCCTCACAATAAATGAAAAAATAATTTTTATTCTCCATTTCTTAGTAAAACAGGTGCATTGAAGGATGATCTGAGTGACTAATGAACAGTGCAAGACACCAGGAATAACACAAATTAACCCAAGCTTTTATCGCTTTTAATTCTGCATGGAAGGAAATCCTGCTATAGAAGTACAAAGCTATTAAGGAAGTTTGGAGAAATAGTTCACTTGCTGTCAAACTGAAACTTTTGAGAAATCTGTTCTTTCAAAGAAATGCAAAGGTTAAAATTGAAACCAGAAAGGACTTTATGATTTAGGAGATAATCTTGTAATTTGGTGGATCAAACAGAGACTCTGACAAGACACTATACTGCAATAAAAGTCAGAGATTCACTACACTATGAAAGAAGCTAGAATTACCTTTTGTTACAGAAATTAGAAGACAGCAGGGAAAGACAGACTCCTGTGTGGAGAGCATGGACCACAGGAATCTAAAACATGAGAGAGTGAGAGAGAGAGAGAGAGAGAGAAAGAGAGAGAGAGAGTGTGTGTGTGTGTGTGTGTGTGTGTGTGGGATAAGTAGAGTTTATGATCAAACCCTCCTAACTTCTTACCCCTCAGAAGAAAAACTCAAAATATGCTAACCGATGGAGCTGCCTATTCTCTGGAAACAACTTGCGATGAGGCAATGTTCAGCAGTTAGAAAAAGTTTGAAGAACTACAATAGATTACTTTGCAAGAGCTCACAAATGTTGGTAGAGTGTGAACAGGTTGATTAAAGGTGGTGATGACAACTCCCTTAGCTCAGAGAAATGTCTTTGTTAAAGTAATGGACACCATTGCAGCAGGGGATGGATAGATTACCAGTCTGAACGCAAATGGGACAGTTATTAACTTTAAATTGGACTTAGGTGCCAGAGTCAAATATTATGCCAGAAATGATGATGTTGGAATTATGAAGAAAAACATACATTAGAAGTTGAATGAATGAGCCCCAAGATTGTGGTCTTGACTTACTAAGACTGCGACTGCAATGAAAGAACTATGTGGGAAAATATTAAGAAAAAGGAAAGAAAATATATAGTGTGTGTATATATATATATTGAAACCACTGGTGGCATCATAATGGCATAATCTTTGGAGGAGAAGGGGACAAGACAATTGAGGAAGAATTTGTGGATGCTTTCAGGAGATAGGGAAGCTTCCACAAGAATACAGGAGTGAGTTAGAGGAGCCCATTCCACACTTCACACTTTTAGGAAGGGTAAAAAGGGGAGCTTGAAAAGCTCATTGCTTGGGATTCAAAGAGCAACTAAAAGAAAAGAAAAGTCTAACTGAGTAGGAAAACTGTTGTGGAAAGTACACCCCATCAGTGCTGACTGATTAATGAACATCACGGATGTCACTTTTGTCTCCAAACCACATTGTCCTGGATAAATGAAAGAATAAAGGGCAACCTGCAGCCTTATAGGCTCAGATGTCTCAGGCTTTTTGAACAGAGAATTTTGATACCTTCCTCAGCATCCAGTCTTTTTGGAAAGCAGCCATCAGTGCCATAAACTCCTCATTACCAGCAGCATATTGGGGAAAATCCTCTCRGTAACCACCATCTCTGCCAGATACTACCAAGATCCCAGTTCCTTTTCAGTCAAGCTATATGATATAAAATATGAAGCAGGAAGATGAAGCATTTGTCTCTGCAAAAGAGAGACTGAAAGATGATTTAGCCATAGATATTTTCCTACCTATCTCAGCAGCGTATGATACGGTCAGCCATGGATTCCTGCTAGTCTGTCTCAGACATGTGACAGGAAAATGCATTTGTCATTGTGTTGAATATGAGTCCTTATAACAGACACCCTGCCAGGGTGTCTTAATGTTTAGTCTCAGATCTTATGATTCCGCCAATACTCTTCAGCTCTTGCTTGACTACAGAGAAAAGATTGGATACTGTTTATGAAGCTTAATCTTCCACTACAGGATGATCTGGCTTCCTGAGTGATGCATTCTTCTAGTGTGTGCTTCAGACTGAGAAATGGATGCAAGTAGAATGAGTTAAGAGAAGAGGGAGAAGTATCCTTTCATCCTGCAGCTGGAACAATGGCTTTTCATTACCTTGGATGTCTTGCTGTCGTAGGAAAAAGTGGTATTACAGATGGACTGCTGATGTCTTCACCCACATATATCCACACAGAAAAATATAAGTATTTTCTTATCAACATGATCATAACTTTGAAGAATGATCTTGGCCATTAAGATATCCAAACCTAATGTTTCTCTCTATGTATGCAAATAAACCATTTTTTATATATTTATATATAATTTTTCTTGCACTATTTACATACAATATTTTATGATTAGCAAGTATTTAGTAGATATGGTACCAGTGATATTTATACTTAAGATAAATTTAAGATGGGCATCTCTGAACATCTCTTTCTGCGCATCATTTGGTATTTTTTTCATTCATATTAGGGAGCTCTTTCAGTTGTGTGATCAAAATTTGCTGAACTGTGGTTTATAGCAGACAATTAACAGCTGTTAAATAGGATTATTGCAGGCTGTTATCTTCACGTAGCATCAATTCAAATGCTAATTTCACTCAATTTAYTGCTCATAAGTCCACCCTACTTCCAGGTACACTGTGCTCATGATGAATGACAAAATGCAACTGAAATGAACGTAACTTATTTAAAATAYGTATCAGTAGATTTGCGGCCTAGTTCCCAGCTCACTGACACAGGTCAAAATTCAGGAGTAGGGTTATACCAGTGTAAGGGAGAATAGACTCAGGCCTAGCCCAATAGAACTGTGAGAGAAACACTTTTTCTTGTATTTCTTTGGCTGTGATTACAAATACAACTTTAATAATGAAAACACACCATGCTTTTCACCTTCCATTCTTTTTGCCTGTGGAAGAACGCCATTCAATGTYGGACATATGGTAGAATAAGACTGACTTTTTTGTTAAGTGATGTGCTCTATCTAAATGGTGCACTTCTGAAGACCTGTAATTTAAGATTCAAACCGCACTTTTTGTACAAAGTTAACCATCATTTTCCTCTCTCTGACAGTCTCTTCCTCCTGTCCTACCTCAGATATGGCCAACAGTAGATGCTTCAGTCTTCCCAGGTGAACTCCAGGGTGTAACAGTTCTCTAGACAGTGCTGTTGGGATGGTGTTGTCATGGGAAGGCATGGTCCCATCTTTCTCTTCCTGCTCTTGACCATGTATTTCCACTATTGGCCTTCTGCTGGCAATAGCACTCATACAGATTGATCCGATCTGACAGAAAAATAATGTCTCAGAAAATCTCAATTTTCAGGTGAAAATTCCCTTCCCTAGTTCTCTATGTGGCCACAAGGCAGTTGGCATGAATGGATGGTGGTTGGAAAGTGGGATTTCCATTTTGGGAACAGTATAGGCTTAGACTGGCCCCTTGAAACCAGCTGGGAAGCTTAAGCTGTGATTTCTCATTAAATTTTGGCTCATCTTTACAGATAGTACATGTGGTCCCTTGGTATCCACCCTAAGGTCTTGGCAATTGTTCTTTGAATGCTTTTATTCAAAGAAGTATTGGGTATATTAAAGGAGAGTTTGCAAAGTTTATGCAGAAATCCTCTGTATAAACAAATCTTACCATTCTTATCTCTAATGCTTATTAAGGCAGCAAGAGACTGTTAGACAGTATTTCTCTTAAGTTTGACTTCTGTGCTTTTGTCCCTACTGTTTGGTGCATTTCTACACTTACAGTTCAATTAATAGTCAGGTGTTGTAGGAAGAGAATTTTAACTACTTTCCACTTAAGAAAGAAAGGAAGAAAGAAAAAAAGAGGATTTCCTTGTACTTTCAGATTTACTGTTGTCTCACATTCACAGTGACTCTGGGAAAATTATCTTTCATATATAAACAAAAATATAATTCCTATGTATAATGTAATAGGCTTACTGCTACTGCAGTGAAAGGCCATGTAATAAAAAGGATATACTGTATATTTTATCCATTCTAATTCTTCTTCTGTATACTTGTATATATTAGATGTTCTATGGTTTAAGTTTAGATTTTGCTTTCCAACAAAATCTTAGACAATAGTTATAGCAGGTGAAAATATTAAAYCCAACTGTATTTTCAATGGTATTATATAGCCTAGTGATCTCCAAACTGTAGCAGTCTACTTTGATGTAAGGCTTCTCCTATTATCTGTAAGATTCTGTCTAAGGTTTATTCAAGCAGGTCACAAGAGGGGAAATTAAAAGTTTATCTGGATGCGTAAAATGGTAATAAAATTTGAATGAAGTATCACTGGCAAGTGTCAGCCATCTACGGTTTAAATAAATGTAATCAATCGCATCAGCCTGACATTTTCTTCAACACGAGGGCAGCAATACATTGTTCTTAATTRCATCCAGATTTGTAGCATAGGAGAATTAATGACAAAAGGATTAGAGTTGCTATTAATGCTCAGAAATTCTTATTAGGATAAAGGGTTTAAGATCTTCCTACTTTCATATGGGTCAAGATTAATTGTAGTCTTGTGCCAGAGTGTTTCACGCTTGCATTACAAACAGCATGCATCTGTTTTCAGTATGATAGTGAAGTAAAATGTATATTGTTTTGGCAGCTTTCAACAATTCAGACCTGAAACATGAAAGGGGGATTGATAAATGTATGGTTCTCTGATTATAACCAGTATAAAAGGAATATGTTCAATATAGAGCTTTGCTTTGCACAAATAYGTTTTATTTCTCTTTTGCTCTGTAGAGTAACAAATAGCTCTGTTAAATAAAAAAACAAAAATTAAGTAGTCTGTTCTTTGGAGGCCATAAATAATCATCTGTTTTAGGACTGTGCCCCTTGCTAGTCACATGAGCTAGGGAAATTATTAAACCTAC
Source organism: Apteryx rowi (assembly GCF_003343035.1). Lineage (NCBI taxonomy): Eukaryota > Metazoa > Chordata > Aves > Apterygiformes > Apterygidae > Apteryx > Apteryx rowi. Next base: position 1,481,379 of record NW_020447974.1, read on the forward strand.
AAATTTCTGATAAATTAAGCCCCTTTCAATTCATGAAATATCCACAAGCGGACTTCGATTTTGATTGTTTGTAATCATTTGATYACAGTCATTTGATACAAACATTTTTCACTCTGTGGATTATTTGTTAAGAACTTTTCTAGCAGCTACTTTTCATTTTTAACAAGTGACTGACTGGTCATGTAAGCCACACTTTTTTTTTCTCTGCTTGTGGAAGAGAAAGTTTTTAAACTGTAGGAGGATAAAATTGTTATGAATGACAGATAACCATATCCATCTCTAAATCCCCCTTTCATGTCTGAAGTATGAAATGAGGCATAGCTGCTTGCCAGTACCTTTTGAACAATAACTCATTCACATCTGCATTCCTGAAGAAGCAAACAAATCAAGGTTCAAGCAGAGATGAAGAAAAAACGTCTGGGAACTGACCAAAAGACTTGCAGATAATTATTCCTTATATTTATCTCAGTCTTGCTGTTAACTCCACAGGATCTATTAATGTTCCCATTGAAGTCATCTGGACTTTCATTTAACAAAAATCCTTGAAAACAGAACTTCCATGGGAGTGGCTCATAGCCTGATTAAGTGTCACTTGAAGATGATGAAAGCCCCACAGAGGTCTTTGGAAAAGGCTGTGTATACATGAGTAGTATGTGGCATTTAACCCACATCGACACAGGCAGAAATAGCTGTCTTGTAATTTAATTTACATTTTTGTGCCTTCTAGAGTGAAATCTTCCCCAGAGCTGTTTTTGGAACTCAGTGCAAAATTATAATGAAAACTTCAAGGGCCTCAAACCTGCCTTCAGATATTTGTGTATGTATTCTTTGAAATTCTAGCCCTTCTTAATATGCAAATCAGACTTTATTAATGGGGTAGGCAGATAGGCTCTAGTAGCAAAGACYTTTACAGAAAATACTGCATGCTTTAACACCATAAAAACCTCTAAAACCATATTGAACCAATGGTAGTAAATGCGATTCCACAAAATACTAGCTTCCTCTTCAATCTGAAAGTAAAAAAACAAATATACCCAAATATACCCATCTCTCAAACGAGTAATATAGGTACACTGCAAATAAGTTTATACTTGATACCAGATTGCATGATTGCTGAGAGCTATGCCATAGGCAAAACTGGTGGGGGCGAGGAAGATGTCTTTTGATCTTARCACTAATCAGAACTGCAGCAATATGATTCTGTGAGCATCGACCATAAGCATAATTAGGAGCATTACCTCGTGTGTGTGTATGTGTGTGTGCGTGTGTATTAGGTGGTATATAGCACAGTGCATTGTGTGAAAATATTGTAAGAATATACAGGCAGAGTGGAGGAACAAGGCTTGCAGTTAAAGGCATGAGACAAARCTACTAGAGTCTGGATTCATGCTCCATCTTTGGCTCATGTAATCTAAAAAAAATCTCTCTGTGATGCTGTTTTTTTATACAATTAATGGGAATGTCTCCTTTACTTGGGAATATCTATTTAAAACTTGTCAGAACAGTGATTATTTCCATTATATGTTTGTGCAAAACCTGGAAAGATAGGGTCATGCTACCATAATTTCAGTAAAATTATAAGACATTCTTTGTCAGAGACACTAGAGAGAATACCTGAGAGAATGTATTGACAGCTGGCACGGAAGGATTAAGAATGAAATTCCAATTCAGTTGACCTCATTTTCAGAAGTCCCAATGATTTCAAGGTGGCCAAGATTTCAGTTCACATATTCAGAAGAGTTCTGAACAACACCTTAGACTGTTATCACAAAATAAATTTTCATGTTCACGTGTCCTATTGATGAAGAAATGACAGAGACACCCACACTTATATTTGTAGTTAGGTGATAAAAGTGTGTGCCGTATAGATGAGGAATTATCTTTGTTTCCTATATAAACAGTTCTGTTCCTGTGCATGGGAGGATGTGTAGAATTCAAAATAGCAGTGAAATGAAATGAAAAAGGACATGATGTGACTGCAATCATAGAAAAAGCACATTGTAATTTATGAGCAAAGGATCTCTGTGCCAAGTTCTGATCCGTTTATATTGATATTCATGAATAAAGTGGAATTGGTATGGTAGTATAACAGTCATACAATGTCATGCTTATTTTAGTAACAGCCAATAAAAATAATGGAGTAGTAAAAAAGTAATTTTTCTTAGTTAAAGAATTTTAGAATAAGAATATTTGTAGGTGGCTATATAAGGAGTCTAGGGATGAAGGATAGGGTGGAGAGAGGGTATATTTTATTTAGGAGGAGTTTTATCTTTACCAGAAATGATTCTAAAGAGCCAAACAATAGGTATCCGGCACCAACATGTCCAGAAAGCCTTATCTATGTTCTTCATGTGAGATCTAGGCTCTAGTCATGCCTTGCACAAATACGTAGGCAGAAGTCTGTGTTTATGTTCAATAATCATACGCTGAATGTCCACAATCTGTGGCCCTAGTTGCATTGTGCACCAGTATATTGTCAAAATGCAGTGTTCATGCCCATATCCATTCTTCAGATGTTACAGTACATGTTCAGGATTGCTGCATGCTGACACCATGTAGTGTCTGTGGGTACTGCAAAATCACTCAAGTAGAACRTGAAACTCCAAATTTTTCTCTCTCCATCTGTTTTTCAGAAGCTGCCTAATGGAAAGCAGCAAGCTTTTAAATCACTGTAATTTTAAAATATTGCTTGTAGAGGTGTCCAAGTGATCTGTGACCATTCCTTAAACTGGTATTTGAAAACCTAAGTGGAACCCAGGTTTGAATTTGAACCACTAGCTATCATCTCATCAGTATTTAGTATTGGTGTCATAGCACTGAGAAAGAGAAATAATAGAAAAACAAAAATGGAAATAAAAAGAACATAATGAGACAAAGGAAACACATAATTTGTAAGTAGTACTGTGGTTTTTCTCCTTTCTGGATCCACTCATCCTCAATAAAGCAAATGGCATATGAAAGGATCAGCAGTGATTCATATGCCATTGTGCGTAGCTGGTTTGAGAGCGCTGGGTGATGTATTTGCTATTTATGTAGTCAACAGGCAGAGTTCTAGGAAGCTTCTAAAGTGGTTAAGAGACAAAGAAGGATTTGTCTCTGCACTAATGACAGGCAGCTTCTTCTGCAGCAGCTTCAGAGCTCAGGCAAAGGGACTAATCTCTTTCAGTCCTTTCAGAACTTTAATATTAGCTTGCCTAGAAAGTATAAATTATTCTTATGCAACAAGAACCCAAAAAGCAATACTGAAATAAGTATTAAAATAACTCTGTTAATGTTAGATATAGGCAGAAAATAAAAGCTAACCTAGAGAGGTTAGCAGTTCAGATGTCAGCACAAAAAGACTGAACAAAAATCCCAGCTCCAAATTCTTTCGAACTTTCAAAAAGTTTGGAACCAAATATTATGATTTGAACAAATCTTCAGCCATCTCCGTAATTGCTYAGATAACCAAGGTCAGTCTAGAAATGAATATCCGTTGAAAAAACTTTTCTTTAAATTGATTATTTTTAYAGTCAGTGAGGTAGAAGTATTTGATTATCACTCTGTAAACTTTTAAATTTGAACTTTCAATGTTTTTATGAATTAAAGATTTGCAGGTTTTCAGCATATCAAATGGTACTACAGATGGTACGTTTTCCTTTTTTTTTCTTGTTTTAATCTTCACTTTTGCAGCTTTGTAACACTTTGAAGCTAATTCACTGTTTTTAGAGAAAGAATAACAGGCAACAGAATTACAGGGTTATTTTCCTGAAGATGAAGAAGTTTTGAAAAATTGCACGGTAAGGAAATAGGCGAAAAAGTAAAGATAGTTTTTAGTTTTCAGTATGCCCAGTGAAATTTTTTGGCCAGTTCTAGCCAGATAATGAATCTTTGCCAGTTATTAGCTTTAAGCACCAGAAATAAAGAAGCTTGGCCTTGCCTCTTGAGAGAAAAATTACTCTTAAGTTTTTTTCTATGTATAGCTGTTGTTCTGATAGGTGAAATAGCTTCTTTTTGTGCTTTCAAATGCATGTGATTTCGGTCTTTTCAAGGGGTCTTATGAGAAGCAGAATGTGTTATTGGTAATTGGCTAGTAAAAAACAAGAAAGGAAAGGCATTTTTTATGCAGTCTGCTCTAAACTGTAAAGACTTGGAGATTTCTCTGTCCTAAAATGGTCTATGTGAAAACACAGATACTTCACTTTGCAAGTAATACTGCACTACAGACCTCTACTGATCTTCTAAAAGCTAACCAAAAGTTGGGAGATGAGGAAGGTTCATGTATTTATTGAAAAAACATTTTAGTAACTGAAACTTTCTCAAAATTCCTTCAATTTCAGACTCAAATTGAAAGTTTATTCAAAAACAAATAGATTTAGTAAATATTGGGATGTGCTCTTTTCTAAATGAAATGTTTTATTTTGGAAAAGTTGAAAACATTGCAAGTTTGGTAAAGACTTTACAAATTTTTTTGTAGTGAAAGTGGTCTAAATTTTCCCCAAAGTGCCCATGGTGGCGGGGAACAAAGGCAAGGGAGGCTTTTATCACCTGAAGCCTCCTGAGAAGGGCTCACAGACAATTAAACGCTAGACTAGTGTAGTCGACCTGCAGTTGTTTTTGTTCTAAAAGCCTGCCAATTTCCTTGCTACTGTGGGCTGAGCTGATTTTTCCATTTGCGTGTGTGGAGGGGAGGGATTCTTCCCTGAAACCGAAAACTCATAATAATTGTAAAGTCTGCTCCTTTGTGTACCCTTGTCCTTCATTAGGCCACTTGTTTGTGTGTCTGTGGGTCACAGGTGAGTTCCTCAAGAGCATGTGAAACCTAGGTCATTCAGTGCTGTTTTTTCCTTTGAGAAATTAATTATCCTCAAAGCTTCTTGGTGTGTTGCCCTGTTCTGTTGGAYTGGGAAAACACAGAATGTAATCTGACAACTAATTTCCACAGCAAATTATGTGTGTGCTGATCTGCATTACATATTGGAAGGAGGCTGCATGAGATTCTGCCCTTTAGGTGGATTGAACTTGTCTTTAATTTGTTGGGTTTTTCCTTTGCTGCAGTGTAATGATAGACCTTGCCTAAAATGATGAAATGCTGGTTCCTGGCCAAAAATTTAAAGTGACATATGTGTATTTTCTGCAAGGAAAGTTGATATTAGCTCATTAGCATCTTTCACAGCTGAAATAACACAGTGAGCCAATGTGAATCAAACATTCCCGGGGGGCTAATTTCCTCCCACTGATTGGAGAGTGATGAAAACAAAGAATAAGAGGTCAGCCTGCGTCTGATTTCAGTAAATGCCCTATTGATGGAGAAAACATCTGAGATCAAACAACTATCATCCAAGTGTAATCCATACTGACCTGATTTGTGAGAAACAGTGAAATTATCCATTATAATAATATTACCATTCATTATTRTAAGGCATTTGATAATTTTTCTGTACAGCCTTTTTTTGCACTCTACACAAAATCCATATTTGTGTTGTTACAGTTCTGTTCAAAATTGAGTTGATTAACATGGTACTTGGTGGTTACTTGGCAGCTGGATTGACAATACCCACCATGACCAATGCGAAGTCACAGCTCTGTGGTTACCTGGCTGGTAAATGTGGAGAGTGGCTTCACATTTAGGATTCCAGAGGAGCTTCCTCCTTCTTAAAGCCCAGACCCTCTCGCTCACGGCATCGTAGGGACAGATACTCAGCTGCTCAGATGCCTCTGAAATCAGCAGTTGAAAATGATAAAAAAAAAAAAAAAAATTAAAGGCAAAAACTCAGCACATAACAGATGCACAAATGAATGTTGAGATGAATGTGGCGTGGGCTCAGAAGTTAACTGTCATCACTCCCCATTGCGTTTTTCCCTACTCCATGTGCTGTGCACCTGTGGCTCGCAGACAATGGGTTTGATTGCGCTGGAGAAAACTGGCAAGCAAGTTAAAACTGCTGCTGCCGCCTGTTGTTGTGCCTTTGTTCCCTCCTGTGAGCTTTTTACATGTTTTTCTCCCATTTTTTTTCTTTTTACATTACCTCTGTGTGGTCTTTCAATTATTATATTAGTACCCTTTGCGGCTGTTTTTGAGTTACTCTAAATGTAGCAAAGGAAAAAATAGTACACATAGTTAAGTGAAGGCATTGTAGACTCTAGACAAAAGAAAATAGATGTTCAGCAGTCTCTGAGGAACACAGAAGTGTGACTGGTGTTGTAGTGACTTGAGACCACCAAGCAGGAGAAATGAGCTAACTGCAGACTGTCCCCTCCCCCGAAATCCCGTCATCAAAATTAAGTGAACACCTGCACTAAATAAAACTGAGCTGAGCTAGCATGAATATTAAATTCTGAGCCTGATTTACTGCTATGTTACTCCAGTTTTATGCTGGCATAAATTCCCTTTAAAGCAATAAGACTTACACTGTTATGAATTGGGAGTAATGTGGCTGTGAATCAAGTTGTTCAGGCTCTTTCCTGTGATGTCAGGTCTTTTTTTTTTGCTTCAGAGTATCAGTATAAGTGCTATTTTATGTCCTTTCCGGTAGAACTTAGTGCTAGAGATGCGCTGAGGACTGTGTGATTCATGAAAAATACAATCGTCATAAAATTTTGGATCGCCAGTTATGCTTTATTTCACAATATTTTTCAGTTTTGTGGTGGTTTGTCAGGTGTTGGAGAAGCACGGTTTCTCCGTCCAACAGCCTTCTCCAATGGCCTTGCTTAGCAGGCCAGTATGGGAGAGCAGCAGGTGTGTGCCACGGCGCGCGCAAGCGTGGGCTCCGCAGGGCTCTGGGCCGCCTGCTACAGCAGTGCAAACCATCTTCCGCAGAGTTCAGTACCAAATTAAAGCCATAGCGCAGAGAGGCTGTATGGAGAACTCTGCCCGTAGCTCCCACGGCTTTGTTCTGCTGTCTACACGGATCCACTTTCCAGACTTGGTGCAGGTGCGCTTAGTGTCAAGTACGCGTGGAGTCCCTGTGCAGGATGGATGCGGAGTCAGTGCCGCGTGCTGGCTGTGAGAAGTACGGAGGCATAAAACAGGTGCCAGAAATTTCTGCTGTGTAGGACCAGAGGAAAATGATTTTCTGTTGCTTTGCAGGGGCTCTTACTCAGCTCGACCAGCTGTGTGTGCCTGGGACCTCCGGCTGCCCAGTGGGCGACAAGGCTCATCTTAGGCTCATATGGTTTGTTTTGATTTTCTAGCCAAGGTTTGGGCTAATTCTTTTATTGGAACTATTTTGTCCATCCTAATGATGAATTGTTCAGTTTTCCAAGATGTCATGTCTAGCTAGCCGCTTGATCTGGTACACATCCTATTTGCCTGTATTTTCCCTTCTGTGAGAGAGCTGGACATATTAAAGGAAACAAGCGATAAAACAAATAGGGCTGTGCAAAAGATGCAAGCGGACAGAGAAGGAGACACGCAGCTGCACATAAAAATGTTACAAGGCAGAAATATTTGAGACCTTAACCTCAGTTACCTTTCTCCTAGGACTCAATCTAAGATCTTTTAGAGCCAGTTGAAAGACTTTGACTGACTTCAGTAGGCACCGGATTAAGCCCTTAATCCTTTATTTTAAACTTGCATTGACCCAGATAGTCATTTAGTTTTTTCAGGAAATCAGTGTGATTTTTTTTTTCTCCAGGTGTTGGGTAAATAATTTCACCTTTCCAGGACTTACAGGACTGTCTTGTCCTCTCATTCAGCCATACATTGGTAATTCCTCTCTTTATTATGAGTTTCCAGCTATCCTGGGTAATTCACAGCAAGATACTTCAGTTCTGGGGAAGTATTTGCAATGCAAAATCATCCTAAAAGAAGCCCTCATTTCCTTGTATAGTTTACTTTTCTGTAACAGTTTGCATTCCAAATTTATCTTTATGGAAAATTTTCACATATTATACTTTTTGGATCATTGAGCTAACTGCTCATATTATTAATTCAAAATGACTTGACAAAAACATTTCCAGTTTCTTACTGTACCAGTCTAGTGAAAATGATACTAAGCCATCCTGTCAGTAGCACTGAGTTTTCTATTGATATCCCAGATGATAGCAGGCAGAATGTTGCAATAATCACTCTTCCATGTTTCAGTAATCTTCTACTCAGTATTCCTTTTGTTTACACATATTATCGACTATCTTAAGGCCTTTTGTCAGTGGCCATTGTTGTATGAGACACAATAAATTTGTAAGGGAAAAGGTGCCTTTTCTATAGATGTTGTCCTCGGCCCTACATACCCCAAATGTGCTTCCCTTGTCTCAAAGGCCTTGGACTTCTTGCTTTGACATACTGCAGGAGTCTTATTAAGATAAAGGAGTAAGGGATTGTGCTTTTTTATGCGAGCCATTTATTTGCTGAAAAATGCAGTGTGAGATTGACCAAAATAATTTGCAAATTAAAATGGAAAGTGGAAAACAGCTTCAGCTCAATATGAAGTGTCAAAGAATCAGAGAATTTTTTTTTGATAACATTTTGTTTTTAATACTTGGGAACAAATTGTTTTTTCTTGAAATTGAGAGTTTGTTTGAAAACTGGGCATCATGAAAAAAATCAAAGTATGTGAAAATAAAATATTCCTTTTATATTTGTTTTGTTTCAGCACAAACCAAAATTATTTAAGGTATTCCAAAACTTTTTTTTAAACTTTTCTTCAATCTAGCTCTTGAGCTGTTCAAACACTTTCTCTGATAGTTCAATGGGCAGCTCAGGTGGATCACCGTTAGTTAGTCCTGCTAGTGACTGTTCTAGCTGCATAGCAAGGCATGAAGGAGTGTAAGTATTGTATCCAAACTTGCTCAAAGCAGGAAGTAGAAGTGTGGCAGAGACAATGTTGTTAAGCCAGAAGGCTCTTTATTTTCTAAATGCCAACATGTTACCAAAGCTATAAATCTGAGCAGCAAACAAGATGTAGACAATCCATGCTCTAATGGAATATTTTTATTGGGTACCTAGATAACTAAAAAAAGCTAAGCAGAGATATATAGCTGCTGTTCATGAGATCTCTCTAGGCCATTAGCCAGATGTCCTGGGAGCTGTGGGACCCTAGAGGCTGTGCATGTCAAACAGAGCTCTTCTCTCCAGGTGGGCGCAGGCTCTGTGCTCTGGCTGCCTTCTGTCATTTGGCTTTGTTTGTGGCTGGTAGCTCTTCCGTTTACTTCAGCACATGCTTTTCTTCCTCCAGCTGTTACAGCCCTCCCTTTAGTCCAGTTCAAGGAGTCTTAAATTGGACAGTGGCAGCTATTCTTCTCATTGTTTGGTTTGTTTTGGGATCAGACACTGATTGCTTATACTCACTGTTGTCTACCCCAGCTCTGGGCTTCTTGCCAGGTAGCTCAGCCTCCATCTCACAGCCTCTCTGAGTCTTATGGCTACACCAGGTAGATGCAAAGGGAAGATGATCTCCATATCCAAGTTAGGATCCGTAGCAGGAATATGTGTGCATATGTGTCCAGATCACTCCTTAAATTTGCACATTCATGCCAGTATGGGATGAGTCAAAGTCTGTGTCCTGATATTTCATTTGTCTGGGAGATTTGGAAATAGTATTAGATTCTGGAGTTTTATAATTTTAATAGTTAAACAAAGATATAGAGTATAATGCTCACATATATCAAATTTCTGTTCTTGCAAAATCAGTATTTGACTGCAGAAGGGTGGGAAGTAGTTATAGAGTTCCTTCATGCATTAACAGAAATGTAATTGGGGTCATCTGTGTATCAGCAGTATTCTTTCATCTAGTGAATAATTAGCCGAAAGTGAATTTGAAATGACCTAATTCTTTAACAAATATTTACTTTTTGCATATGCAGTTCTGTGCTCTTGCCTGCACTGGAAGTTTATCTTGGTTCAGGTACTCATCAGTTACCTGCTAGCAGGGACTGCAGTAATCTGCCACAAAGATCAGCATTTGTGCCTGAAACCTTACCTGAAACCAGGGTATGGTCAGAGCAGTGGCTGAAGGTTGGAAGTGGCCCAGCAGATGGGGCTTTAATTGAATAGTAGTAGTGGGGAGCTTTTATTGCTATAAAAGTAAAAATATAAATATAAAAGTATAAAGTATAAGTATGAAAAATACAGGATTTTACTCTTCGGAACTGTCAATCCTGAACCTTTTCTAAGCACATAATTTTTTTTTTCCTCCTAAAGAAAGAGAAGTRGTGAACATAATGGGAATGTCATCTTTGTATAGCAAGTATTCAGTATTTTGATTGCTGCAACGCTGATGTAATGAAAATTAGCTTGTGCTGCTGGGAACTTTTTAAGAGTCCTTCCTTGATTGCAGGTGGGTTTTAACTTGCTAGTCTCAAAGCAGACACTAATACTGAATGTCAGTTTCTAGTTAAAAGGAACTTGTTATCAGCCCCCTTGATACTTGCAGCCTGACAACTAAACTGTCTTCCTCAATGAGGTTAGATATACTTAACTAAGCAGTAAATACCCCAATGACATATCATAATGGTTTTAAAAAAAAAAAAAGTAAAGGGAGGGAAAAGCAGAATCCTACAGCATATTGAAATAAATTCTATTAATCTAGATATAATGAATTTCAGCCAATTTCCTGAAGTCCAAATGCACATTAGAGATTAAAAATGCTCCAGCCTGCTGCTGGTGAAGTGAATGGGAGCTCCCCCTGACTTCCATTTTAGYAAGACTGGGCTATGATTGCGTAGCAGTGCACTCTACAGGTGCTTTTTGCTTTGGAGAGCTGTTCAAGACTTTCTATGCCATTTAATTTCACTAGATGCTTTATGCCAGGCGTCAGAGGCTGAGCAGCTGAGCTGGAGTGCTCTTCACCCGCTGGCTGCTACCCATTCAACAGAAGAGGCCTCTCTCCTGGGTTGGCATTGCAGGTTGCATGGAGACCGACCAGGCAGTGGAGAAGGGTAGATGATGCAGCTGGTGCACTGCTGCCCTGGCAATCATTGTAAATGCTGCGGAAGAGCTGCAGGCAGCGTACTAGCAGGAAGGCTGCTGCTTGTTGTTACTTTGATACTCTCCTGCTGTCTTGGATAAATCACTGCAGCTCTTGGGGCCACACAAGCTGTCAAAGGACTTTAGATCAAATTCATGAATTCCAACTTGTAAGGCTATAGGTGGGTAAAATAGGCTTCACCTTACTGGAGAATGTTCCCAATAAAGTCAGGCACTCTGCACTAAAATCAAAACTGAAGTGAGCTTTCACACTTTCACAGCAAGCAAAATCAGAGTTATGATCTTCAGGATGGCTTGCTTTTATAGCATCAGATGATGCGTCTGAACAGAAGACACTGAAGTAAGTATTGACCATAATTTGAGGTAAAGAGCAAAGAAAAATCTAGTCATGAAGACACTAAGCTGTGATCTAGAACAAATTGGAGAACTGTCTTTTGACAACATAACAATTTTACAGACAAGTAAATCCATCATGGGAATGAAATGTAAAGAAAATTATTACATCATAGACTCCTGGCTGTGGTTAACCTCACAATGACGAGCTATGGAAGGCACTGAAACTTATTTTAAAAGAGTCTGTGAAGATTTTATGCAACTTTTTGACCTGTTTTACATCCTGGATTTTAAATCTTCACTGCAAAAGCATGCTGTAGAAAATTCAACATTTTTCTCTTCTCTCTCTCTCTCTTTTTTTTTTTCTTGTGGTGAGTTAATTTGTCCAGGCTTCTTTTGCAAAATTAAAGATGAGAGGGTAAATTCACTCCCAGTTAACCTTGCTGACAATACGCTACAACTGAACTTGGTTGCATGGCTTACAGTAGGTTCTCAGAAATATGCAATTGTAAAACATGATCACTGTGAAACAGGTACTTCATGTGCCTATGGACAAACCTTGCACATGGACGTGCATAAGTAAATTAGGTTTACAGGTCTTGCCTGATTTTTAAATGCCAGCTCTTGCAAGGAAGTATATTTTAGAAAGTGTCTATAGACCTGATGTTTTCCTATGATATATAACAAATACCTAAAATAAAGTCTGCATGAATCATCTGTACAACTACTCAGGAAAAGACATATATCACTTTTGATAATAAGACAGCATTTTTCTAGCAATTTTTATATATTCTCAAGTAGTTTAAATTTATTTATTTATTTAAATAGTCCATATTTATTATTTATTTTTATTTTTATTTATTATTATTTAAATAGACTAACAGCTTCTAGAAACCCATAGCAATCTGGAGGCAATGGCAAAGGGTGCTGGATCTGTCATTAGGTTCTGTAGCTCAGCCATGTTAAACATGTTCTTCAGTGAGGCTGCTGTACATTTTTGACATGTTATTTAAATGTCTCCTTGACAATAAAAGAAAGTAAGAGTAACAAAGTAGAAATTTCTTGATACTTGAAGGGCTTTTCAAGATATATTAAATATTTTATCAGAATTAAATCTCATAGCTTCTCAATAGCATGCTGCTATAAGAAAGTATATTGGAAGAGACTGAAAAACAGAATTTTGTCCAAACCGAAACACTGGGTTATCTGTAAAATCTATAACATAACCTTGCACTGTTATGGATAAAATGCATTATAAATAGTTGAAGCCTGGAACAAATCTTTTCCCTAAATTATCAGATTACAGTCTTCTAGTGATGGAGCGCTATCCATTCCAGGGAGTGATTAGCCTTAGATCATTAAGCATTTGGCGTAATTGGAATAGAATGTAGACACAGGATAAATGTCTTCTGCTCTGAAAATAAGGATCTTGGCTTCTCATTCATGTTTATTGAAACTGATACTTATAATTACAAAATGACTGAATGGACTGTTAAAAACATTTTAAACATTGTTCTGTAAATCAAAAATAGAACCTTTCGCTCTGAAGGCAGTTATGCCAAAGTTAGTTTGGGTATAAATATTATTCTGTCCTTGAATAAATGTGATAAAAACAGCTGTTTGGCTGTAACTAATTACAGTGGTGGAGTTGGGTGCTTCCATTTTAATCATAAAATGCCCTCACAGGAGTAAAACCATGAACAGTAGGGAGTTTGCGGAAGTGGGCAAAACTACAGTGGTCTGTTAGAGAATTTAGAAATGCAGTGATTCGCTGGCAGTCAGTGAATACCTTCTGTGACAGAAAAGCCGAATAAATAATTATTGAAGACTCAGCCATACTAATCTGAAAACAGAAAGAATTGTCCTTGGTAGACCGTCTGCCACACTCCCTAGGCGGCTGTATGAGGAGATGAAGGAAATCTGGGTTGAGTTCTTCATGATCAGACAGAAAGAACAAAACTCTCCTAGTATTTCTGAGCAAGTTCTCTTTCCATTCTGTATCCTCTCTATGTTTTAATAAGTTCAACTCATGGGGTAGTCCTCTTAGTGAATTAAATTAAAGTCTCAAAAACAAAAAACAGCTCCTCCCCACAAAAAAACAAAACAAAACAAAACAACATGGATCCCATGCAGGCAGAAAACAGTCCAGTTTGAGAAGTACACATGTGCACTGAGTTGGTGTAAGCAACTGATATTTCAGTTCACTGCCAGGCATGAATAAAGAGGTAGCCACCTCTCCTATTCCAAAAGCATTGAAGGTTGGCCAAAATATTTTATTTACCTGCAATGCAATACAGTGTTTTGTACTATCCTTTAACAGTTTAAAATCAAATGTTGCTTTGAAGTAAAAAAGCAAAAACTTTTTAGATATATCAAATCCAGTATTTTGACATCTTTTGAAATTGTTTCAATTTCTTTGCTCAAAAAATGACTAGCATGGATCTGAGGTCACAGTAGTCAAACTCTTTCTGACTGAAGTTAAGCATGCATGCAGCACTGGATAAAACTGAAGCATACCCCTCCTACTTCCCTGAGTTGCTTATTCCTTTTTCAAGCAAGTGCCCACTGAAATCAACCTTAGAGATACGGTAAGTTAAGGCAGTAGGTTGTAATCTGCAGTGCCTTGGTTTGACGTAGCTGGAAAAATGTTCTTCTCCACCTCGGAAACGTTGATTTTACCCCAGTAATACCTCAGCAAGATGGCAAGATGGCCTCCATTAACAAAACTGTTTTCTTTATTTTTATTAAAAAGTTCAAACAAATGTATGTGGACAATATGAGACTGCTAGAAGGTAAGTTAAATAGGGACAGAGGACTAGGTTCATCAGAGGGAGATGTAGGTTCATTTCTTACCACTCTGAGAATCTGAGTGGGTGACTTCAGGCAGGTGCTAATCCATTCATTGTGGAGATGCAAGAGATATCCTATGCTGTGATACTTTAGACCTCTAAGTTATGTGACTTAGACTTCCTCTCAAAGGAAAGAGATAGGCTTCTAACTTAGGCACCTAAGTTCTCCTCTCCTTCTACTTGTAGCATAGTATTGATAGTTTCCTTCTACCATCATTTGCTAATTATGATGGTAAGTTTTATGATAAACAGTGCTGCCTTGCCCAGTAGAGTCTTAATGTTTGCTAGAGGTTTTAGGTGACACCATAATATCAACAATGCAAAATGGTTATTGATTGGTGATGTTCTCACTGTCTTTATATAATTCTGCTGTGTCAGCTATGACCAGTCCAGAAATGTCTCTCAAGATTCAGGTCTTAGCATGTCTCCAGCTGGGGAAGTTGGTCATACTCAGTTCTATACTTAGTTTATGTGTACATACCATAAACTGCAGGAAACACTGCAAGAAAAAAGAATCACAATTATTTTCTTGCTTAGGACGTTAGCCAATGCTGATCCTTGGTCTTCACAGGTTAACCTACTGGGTATTTTTCTTACTCAATTTCATGGTACACGTAAATAGTTATTAGGTTGTTTAAGATCATGTGGGTCCTTTAAAGAGTGACTTTTAATCTGCCTATTAAGTTAGAATCTAATTTTGTCTCAAATGGCTTTTTACAATGTCATAGTATTCCTGAGGGATTCAAGTTTCACTGTAATGTTTTAAATTAATATCTGTGTTTTTCATAATCATGGCACACTGTTATATGCACTTCTGGTGAAAGGTTGTAATTATATGGACAAATTTCCAATTAGCATAATTTAAGTTCAAAAAAAATGTAAGTCATCCTCATTGCCACTTTGTGTCAGATGGTTACCATGATGTGCTCATGCCCCTTACCCATCTGACTGCTACCTGGTGTCACCTGCTTGTAGTTTTCTAATATCCTGTGATATTAGAAAGATAGTACGCCAGAACAGAATCTAAGCAATATGCCCCTCTACTAGTGCAAGGAAAAAAAGAACCTAATATAAAGAAGAAGGGATATTTAGGAGATTATATGCCCCTATTTAAGGAAGAAATACCTTTAAAACATTCCTCTCAGATTCCTACCTGGCATTCTCATAAAAATTTCCACTGACAGAGATTCCGCAGACTCCACAGACAAGACTCCTGATTGTCATTCAGCATGAGAAAGTTTTCTGAAGTTTAAATCTGACTTACTGCAATGTAAGTTGATTGCTTCTTGTCATAGTCCCAGTGGACATGGAAAACAGTATTAGCTTCTGTCTTACGATGGGCTCTAATTATACTGAAGATTATTATCTTCTCCTCAATATTCTCTTCTCTGGACTAAGTTATACTGTTCTTTCAGTCTTTCTTTGTGACTCATTTATTCTAGATTTCTGGTCGTCTTTTTTGGTCTCCTATAGACTCCTTTCTTTTGCTCCATGCCTTCCTGCGGAAATATGACAAAACAGAATATGATATTCCAGCTGAAATCTTAAAATAAATGTTGCTATTGCTACCTATCATCATCATCAGTATTATGCAAGAGAACAGCAAGATTTTAAAGTATATAAGTAAGAATTTCTAAAAATACGTGCTTAGGTATGTTCATGGGACAGTCAAGGTTTAGACAGTGAATCATATATATAGTGTTTCAGATTTGGCTAAGAATTTGCACAGCTAGGGTGAAATACTGCCTCTGCTCTGAACTATAAACTGCTCCTTCAAAATGAACTTTTTTTCAAAAGAAATTATTTTCATTGAAAAAAGTAGCCTATTTTTAAGCACAAAACTCTTTCTCTGAATTAACTTTTTGTATCAGAACAAATGATAGTTTTCAAATTTCAAATGTGAAAGTAGCATTTTAATCAAATTTCCAAATAACGTATGGTTTGGAGATGCAAAGTCACATGAGACCAAATAGGAAAAAATGTTTCTGAGAAATCCTGTGCCCTATGTGCTGTGAATTTTTCACCACTTGGTTGCTAGCACTCACTGTTTGCTTGGCCCATGGAAAATGAGTTTGTGGTTTCAGTTCAATTCCCAGTAGAAAGATCTATATCTCTGAAGCTGTCACTCCAGTTAACACGACAGCTGGCAACCTTAGCTGAGATCTCTAGGAGTAGATGAGCCATGCAAACTGAACTAGTCTCTTGCACCCAGAAGCAGTACTTCTTGGTAAGTGTAGCTATCAGTCGGCAGGGGACAGGGGAAAAGCAAATGTTCTTTGGATAAACACAGCCTTTCTTCACCAAGACCTGTGATTTGGGGGTGTTCAAGTACAGGAGGTTGTCCCAGGCAGCAACACCATTGCAGCAACCTTAGGTTCTTTGCAAGGTTAAATATGTATCAGCAGAAGGATCCATTGAAATATCTATGTTTTTGAAGACTGCTTTTAAGAAATGATTGTATGAACCTCTCTGAACAGAAATTGTACTTATCATGGTAGCAGTTAAACATGAGCATGGGACCCTGTGAAGCAAGRCACCATACACAGTGTAGCAGTCTCCTTTGCAAAATGCTAACGGACTAAACAGTTCTTGGAAGCTGAAAGGGGCAATGATTTAAAGCATAATAAAAGACTAATTCCACACTGGGACTTGTATGAAAGCCTCACCTCAAGATAGTAGTAGTAGTAGGATTCATACATGCAAGCAGATGGAGGATAAAGTTTTAGGGAATGTAAGGAGAGGAGCAGTCCTGTACTGCTTGAAAATAGATCAGTGCTTGACTCTGGGCAGGACAGAAGTGCCTGTCTCTTCTCAGTACTCCCAAACATGATCTTTTACTAGAGTTAGGTGCATAGATTAAGTCATTAAAATAAATTTAAAAAACCCCACACACCAAGAAGGAAATTTCTTCTTCCATTTTAGAAAATTGTCCATTGGTGTGAGTATTCACCTGGAGGGGAATATTAGCACAGGGACACAAATCCAGGTCTCCTCCTGTATGGGAGAGTGCCTTACCTGTGGAGCATTTTGGGGTGGTATCCTTCAGTACCTTCCTTTGAAACCAAAATTAGGTTAATAATTCATTCTTCTTTGGGTTGGGGGGAGAGCGATGGAAAGAGAGAGAGAGGCTGAATCCATTGATTAGAACTGTCAACTGGATATTAAGAAAGTCATATTCAAGTCCTTACTCCAATTAATGTGTGTGTACGTGCATATGTATGTAGGTATCTATGTATATAAAGTATTTTTATATATAATGTATATAGTTATATATACATTATATATAATTCATGTGTACACATAGCAAAACAGGATTGAATGGTACCCATCCAAAAGCCAATAGCCTGGTGTTTTGGGAATTTTTTTGTTAAGACTGCAAAAAATGTAGGTGTTGCAGTTGCTTGTTTTTCTCTTGGGGCTATAGTCTGTGTAATCTGTGGCAGGCAGCCTTCATGGCATTAGCTGGGAAGCAGCTGATGAATCACAGCGTGTCCTGCCTCCTCCATGCCAGCTTGCTTTTTAAATCTGTTTGGGTATAGAAGGTATTCTAGGGTAGAGTAACTTGACAATGTTCTGTATTGTAATGTGGGCATTACCTGGGTAGCGTTTGGCCTGTTGGGAGAAATGTAGCCAGCTGGGTGTTAGTCTGAAGGGCATCTGAAATGGCCTGTGCCAACTTGCATTATTAGGAGGTGGGATAAAACCATCTTTGCCTTATGTGAATGAGTTCTGAGGCCCTTCAGATGTAGTCTTTGAAAACTCTGTAARGTGAGTGACTTCACCTGTTTACAGAATATGACACTGCTGTTGGTGGAGGGGCTATATTTTTGATATGTGGGTTATTTTTTGCAGACATTCCAACAGTTTTTGTTTATGTTACCAATAACTAAAAGGAGACRCAATGCTTCTACACTAAATCACTTCTGAGCCCATGATAGTCATTCTCCAGTTTTGAAACAATATGGCTAAGACTGGTCAGTGCACATATACACTCTAATGATTTTCTATTTTGCAAGAAGAAGAACCACACTCTATTCCTCTTGAACCTGTTCTAATTCTTTAGGCATTCACTTAATTGCAATACTCTATTTCAAAATATTTAGATGGCTTTGAAATACTGCAAACTCATGTTCATCTAATTCTAGGACAAACAAGTTTGAAAAATTTATCTGCCTGCACTAATAGAATATAATCCTAAGAATATAAATGTTGCTCAGCTTAGGAAATAGAATGGGCGTGTAATATTTCTAAACTAGGTTAGCAATACAGTAAAAAACAACCTGTGCAATCTTGTAAGCTGTATGAAAATGAGAAATGCTGAACCAAGAAGCAATCTGTGTTCACACATCATGTTGTTCTTTATCACATTAGTCTCAAAATGCGTTGATGATTTTTGTACTTAAAGCTGCTGCTGTTGTTTATTTTTCAATTTCTTCATTAATGCCAGATTCATATGGCATTAGGCAACAATTTGCTGAGGTACTGGCATATATTTTATTGCAAAAATGTAATCACGCTTCTCAATTATAAAACTGATTGCATTATATGTCCAAGTTACTTTTGCTTCGTATCATTTAGGAGAAAAAGAGGGTCTTTAAATTTTTCTACAGCAGAATAGCTTAAAAAATTAACATCTAGTTTATTCATTAGTTACACCAACATTAATAGCATATAATGATTCACAAAACTATGTCCTGTAACAATGTGTAATTGTTAGTTACTAAAAGGGATGCAATTCTGAGACATCCACCATTTGATAAGCAAAACTTTGTGGGTCTTGAATCCATGTTTGCAAGTTTCTTCTATGTATGTTGAGATTTCTTGTAGTGTTGGTATAAAGATGTTACTGCGTGTGGTGGGAGTGGTGCAGCCACTCCAGTGTGATGAACATCGTCCTGGTCATTCCAAATGACTGATATGCCTGCTACATCATTGTATTTTATGCCATGTTAGGCAGAAAATCCAGTTTATAAATATTTTAGGATTTTTTCAGTTAATTTATTTAAGAGAAACATTTATTCCATCCTCCTTGTACTTTATGAGTCTTGATCTACAAAGTTCACAAGAAGGGCAACATTGAGACTCTAAGCTCTGTAATGTGAATTCTCAGGAGCAGCGAGAGCTACAGGAGTACTGATAGAGGACCCCGTGGGAAGGTAGGAATCTCAGCTTTGTGAGACTGAATCTCCTGTAATGAGTTTTCAAGGTTCCCTACAAGATACCAGAGTTCTGAGCCTTGGTTTGAACGTTGTTGGTAGCGAGGCTGAGACTGTGGCCTTTTCTGGTTTGGCAGTGAATGGGAGTGAGGAAAGGGATACGTACAGCTAATGAGGGAACACAGAATTGGAAGAGGAGAAGAAAATATTGCTGGGGCAAGTTAGCAGCAGAAATAGCCACTATTTAAATTTGCTGTCCTTATGCAGTAGATTAGTGGGTAAAGCGTAAGTGAACCAAGAATATGATACAGACATGCCATGAATCCCACATACATGTAGGTGTATCTCATGTTTTTAATATATTGTAGTGTATTTTTCACCAAAGGGAGAAAAACGGAGAAAGGGAGACTGTTAAAGTCAAAGAGCAGGGCAGAATAACTCCGCTAGAAGGGACCAGAATCAGGTGGAAATTCCATGCTCCGAAGCTGGGAAGGAGGTTAGCATTGCAGGTGAGCTGCTGGATGCATGCTGGCAGTGAGCCCCTGACTGACACTCAGTGCGATGGGGAGGCAAGACACAAAGTGCAGAACAGAGGAGACATATAAGTTGGATGTGTCCAAGACCTTGCATGGCTCTACAGGTTCCTGTAAATTATTCCAGCTTAATTTAAAAGGAAAGATGTTCTTTATGAGACATCTTGGTCCATGGTGGTGTGTTACTGACCTAGAGAGACAACCAGAAGTGAAGCATGTGTCACCTCTCCAGGCCACACTTATAACGAACTTTGAACTTACTAGCTGCATTTTAAATTGCAATTCTGTCAAAGACAGGGAAGAATGGAGGAATAACTTAAACTTTCTTATCAAGCTAAGAAGAAAGCTTTAGTTATTCCTCCATTTTCCCTTCCATTCTACTGAAGAGAAGAGCGTATCTGAAGAAATGGATATATGTTGATCTCAAAATGTGTGTCATTAATTGCTCCATAGTGCTGAAGGTGTTGTATAGCGCTGCACAAAGTGAGAATTCAGATACTCTGGTAGGGATTTTGAATTCAAGCTGGGATAGATCCAACCGGTTCCATGAAGCATCAGTGTTTGTGGCTGTGGATTTTATATTACAACAAGGTGTTTCTTCCCAAAGTCACATGTTTTTTTGTAGAAATGATGGGCTATCTATTTACCAGAGGGAAAACACCTGGGATGACGTGCTGAATTTGTTCCTTTTCTCAAGAGGCCAATGCACAAGATAAAGAATAAAAAGGAAAACAAAAATCTTAGAGCTGTACATTTCTTGATGTGAAAGGTTTGCAGAGAAGTATGTGCAGAAGGTTCTTGCTCTGGGACTCATGTTGGCTACAGGCAGATAGTTTGGCCACCTCTTCCTGAAGATTGAAAAAGGAAGAGACATTTGTGAGTGAGTGGTTATTATACACATGTTTATACAAAGTGTGGAAATTATATGCTACTTGCAGTCTCATCTTTGCTACTGATGACTTGCTGCTGGCGAAGCAGATGTTTCTCACAGGCTCTTGCTTGGCTGTTTGTAAACAGCTTCTTTCAGAGGCATTCCCAAGAGCGTATACTTTCTTTTGTACACTGGTATCTTTTTCCCATAGTCCCTGTCACCTTTTGTGACCCTAACTTTTGCAAAGCTGCTTTGAAAGTTTCAATTCTTCTGAATGTCTGTCTGATTTAATTATTATAATTTGCTCTGCAGCATTGCTTTTTCTATTTAAAATTATTTTAAATTATTTTCTGACGTGTATAGTAGTAATGTTTAGTAATAGACCGTATCAGGTGGTTTCACTACAACACCAAAAGGAGACACTTTCTTCTGGGAAAAAAAAAATCTGTATCTATTAAACGGTAGCTGCTTTTGTTGACTTAATGGAAGAATAAGGGCTTGTTGTAAGTGGTCTGTTATATCATTATATCTAGACAATACTATTAAAAGGGGAAAAGTTAAAATTTAAAAACAATTTCATGAAACATATTAAAGTCTTTAGGCATTTGGGAAGTAGAGTAGGACAGCAATTATTACTATTGTTAAACTGAAAAAAAAATTTGAAGTTTCTCTACACAGTGGGAATTCTAGGTTTCAACTAGTTTTAGCTAGGAGATCTGGATTCTCTTCCAGCTTTATCACTTTTACAACATCCTGTTTAATATCCTACTTTCCCTATGTCTAAGATCAGGATAATATCTCACCATCTTATTAGGACAGTGAAACATTTACTAGAACAGTGGGGCATTTTACTAGGACAGTGGAAAATTATTTAAGTGAGACGCTTAATTTCACAGAATCACAGAATGGTTGAGGTTGGAAGG
>NW_020447974.1:1503951-1779933 GCF_003343035.1 Apteryx rowi
CACACTTCCTGAGCTTGTCAGTGAGGATGTTATGGGAGACAGTGTTGAAAGCCTTGCTGAAGTCAAGGTATACAACATCCACTGCTCTCCCCTCATCTACCCAGCCAGTCATTCCATATTAATATTCCAATTTAAGCTCTGTAAGTACATTGAACCTCCCAGGTGGAAGCTCCTATTGAAATAGGGGTATTGCTGTTCTGAGCAGGTGGGATAGTGGCAGACAATGGGATGAATGAAATTCATACAATTGGAGTCTTAAAACAAACAAGGTGTGCATTTCAAAATTTAAAGAAAAGTGTTTTTACAGCCCCTTTCATCCAAAGATCTTGTAAATATATATATAGTTAGAAGACATGCAACAATCTTCAGGTTGAATTTTGGGTGTCTTTAGCAATGAAAACCTGTTCTTAAAACCAGCTTTACTATCAGCTAGTAGTTATAAAACTTGGAACAATAGCGGTATTATGGATTTGCTGCAGGACCCTTGGTTTTAAGGGTGTATCAAGCAACATTCCAGCCCTGTGTGCTTGCCATGTTTATAGTCTTAGAAATAATGGCCCCTGTATTGTTTCCCTGTAGTCTATATTAGAACAAAGTGTAATAGCATCGCTGCTCAATTCAGAAGGTGGTAAGGCATCAGTGCCTGCAGCATTATTCACTCTATGAACTCTCTATATGTCTTTACTTGGGTTAGAGCTGACTAGAACTAGATGCTAGTATATCATCAAAGGACAGCCAACTTGCCTGAACAAAGTTGCTCTAAAACAGCTCTTTGAGCAGAAAGTTCTACTGGAAAGCACAGTAGATTGTGGTTTGTGATTAATGTTAATCTAGTTTTAGTTAATGGTAATCTATGTAATGAAATGCTATACCAGCTACTTTTAGGAGATCAAACATTTGTGCATTCTTAAAATTATCTCTGCTTTATATAACTTTGTCAAGTGTTTTGAAGAAGAAGCAGAAGATGTGGTTGGAGAGTCTTTTCAAGGTGTTTTAGCTCCCCAAATAGCTCATGGAGGTGCAGTCAGCTTAGCAACTGCTCTTTTTGCATAGGTAGCTGGCATAGTACAAAGGAGACATGCAGTCAAGGAGGCAATAAGGTTCGTAGCCATATTGAAGATTGAGGCCTATTATAGTTATATAAGCACTATTTTATGATAAGCCAACTCCTGGTGTTTCTTTTGGAGTTAGTCCTTCTGAGCTATTCATGAATGGTTCCAAATTTGCTCCCAGTGAAATCAGTACAAGCCTGCCATTGCTCTGCAATGAAGGCGAATTTTATAATGACGGTTTCATTCTGCCGCTGAAAGGAGTAGTTTTTTTGAAACAAAGCAAACACTGCTTTCTTGTTTCCTCTGTGTGTGTCCTTGTAGCCCCAAAGCCTCAACAACTGGTAAATTTGGGTGTGGATGAGGAACTGGAGAGCGGGTTAAGCAGAAGTACCTCATAAAAATTACTGGTAACTGTCGTAAGCATTTGCCTTTTTCGGGAAAATTCATTGTCACCATTGCTGTGGGAGCTGTCTGTTGCTTTAGAGCATTGTAGCCCGCTTAAAATTGTGTCTGATTCCTCCACATCCCAGCATCCATCAAAACTCCATTTGGATCTATATATTTACTTTATGGGGGGTGGAGCAGGCACAAGTAAGGCTATACTATTTTCTAAAACATCTTTTATGGTTTATTTTCCAACATGACAGTTAAGATATCTGCTTCTGATTCCTAATTCAGTTCCTTAATTGAAGGGTGCCTTCAGCTGAGCTGATAAGAAGCATCAGTCCACATAAATGCTGATTCCTTTGAGCCTCGTTGGTTCATTGGGGATAAGGTAGAATTGAATCAAAACCATACAGGCCAAACCGATTCATGACTGAAGTCCATCAAAATGACTTGAGAACTTGGACTGACAGGACAGGACATGGGAGGAGCTTTGGCATGGCCAGGTATGAGGAAGCCGTTAAGGAGAATTACAAGAAACAGTTGGAGGAGCTATAGGAATGTTTTCTTTCTTACATAAGTTAATTGACAGAGGTTATAGAAACATTTTTCTCCTGTAGAAAACCCAAATACTCTAAAATATGTCATTACTAATATTATTCAGTGGAAGTCTTACAGCAACCAATTGCTTCTGTGTGTGTGTCCCAGTAGTCCCAAAGTCTCTGCAGACAGCCAGAAGATTTGTATTTGAGTGAAAGCCACTGCATCACACACAGGAGCTTGCAAAAGTACAGTAAACATCCTTCAAACAAATTCTCGTGTGCCCTGACTACAAAGTGAATGGAAAGCAATACACTGGGTTGGAAAGAAACCACATTTCTAGGTTGGTTTCAATAGACTCTTAGTTTTCCCAGTGTATTAGTACTCACCCTGAGTCTGCTGCATCCTGCTCTCTCCCCCACAACACAGCTGAACTGCACTTTGTCTACCACTGCAACATTTTATGAAAAAACAACATATCAAGCAGGTTTATCTTTAAAACAGTAAAAATAATAACTCTCGGTACTTATATGGGATCTGGCTAATTTATTCTCTCAAAATGTAGTCAATAGAGACATAAAAAAAATAACAGTTTTTCTCCCTGCACAAAAGAAGCAGGAAAGGAAGTAGATTAAAGCAGAGTCCAGTGTTAGTTTAAATACCCTGGGCCATACCGTGCCATTGATTTTTGAACAGAAATCCCCATTGARCTCAGTGGGGATTTCTGCTTAAAAATCAATGGCACAAAATGACACCCTCAGATTAAGATACAATATGGAGGATGAGTCTTCACTGGTGCCTTCTTGTTGGGATAGGTTTCCCCTATAGAGGGAGTTGCTGTTCTTTTCATTAAACAATAAATAGTAAAACCTGGAGAAATTTGCATGCAAGAGGATTGTTATTCTAACGTTATTCCTATTGTAAATCTTACCATACATTAGATTTCTCTAGTTTCATTAAAACAAACACAGAGGCATATTAAATATTCATCATTTTTAGATATTAGGTAATGTGAAGAATCTCTATGAGAAACTAGAGCGCGCTGCTCGGGCAGAGAGAGGCATAACAGTGTATTGAATGCTGTGGGACTCTACAAGCAGAGTTGGTCTGAGAAACAAACTGAAGACTTTTTCTGCAGGGTTTGCTGCAGTAAGAGTTTCATACCCATTAATTAATGTGTCCTTATCAGATTCTGTGAGAAGGAGCAATTACGTGGCCTTACTTCACAGACAGGGAAATAAAGCAAGGCACCGTTGCATGACTTGCCTGTGTTTCTTCAGGGAATTGATGGCAGCAGTGGTAGCTGAAAACTATGTTCCCTACTCTGGAGGCAGTTATGAAATCTGTTCTCTTTTCCTTAGAGGAGTGGGAGTTTTTTAAGAAGAATACATTTTAAAAAAATTGTAATTGCAACTATTATTATTATTATTAAGTGGATGAGATAATGAAAGGCCTTTATGAAAATTCTAGAGCCAAAGAGGGAAGACGAGGACATGTTTGAAGAAAAAGGTTTTGCAAATAGTTGCCAAGCAATGGGATAAAAGCCTACAGCAGAATTCCGGAGCGAATTCCCAGGACTTTTGCCTATCCTTATCTGACTGTGAGAAGGATAGCAGGAAGCAATAGTGCTTTGACTTATTTCTGTAATTCATCTTATTGGTCCATAGGGCAAATGAAAAGTTTGGTGACTTTCTTTGCCATTGCAAAAAGCAGGTCTGGACCTTACTCAGAAAAGAAATCTCTTGTGATATTGTGGAAAAAAGGCTTGCAAATGCTGAGAAAATTTTGACTTGAGGCTTGCCCGATAGAAACAGACAGTGTAGCCTAAATCCTCTTGACTTAAAAAATAAAGATATTCCTCAAAATAAATGAAGACAATTTTGATGGGAGTCATGCAGTTATTATAATCTGGTGATGGACGCTTTGAGACATAATTTCACTGATTCTTGCATAGCCTAATCAGATCTGTTCAGAATTTATTTCCATTAGAAATGTCAATTCTTTGTCATAAAAGAAAAACACTCACATAAACAGATGGCTTTTTGTCTCTGGCTTCTGCAACTTGAATGTAAAACTCAAAAATTTTGTTTCCTGAAAAAAATAGGTGAAAAGGAAAAACTCTTTGATTAAAAAAAGTAGGTATAGGCAAAACAAAGGTTTTTTTTTTCAGTCCTATCCATAGTCTAATGGTTTAGAGCTTCTCTGTGCATGTGTTGTTTAATTTATTAATTCTGAGGAATACATGTCTGAGATAGTTTTTTGTTCTGAGGGCAAGCAGAGTTTCAAACTACTACTTTTGTGCAGGCAGAAGTTCTTCCAGGCTTTGCTTGCCTGGTTTTGTTTACACTATATGTTGTGTCTAAATTGCCTTTAAGCACTGATCGAAAAGCAGCTCATTCAGTGAGGGGAAAAAATGGCTTTTGAGCCAGGCCTTTGACATGGGCTGTGAAGGCTCTCGTTCCCCCGCAGTGAGGCGGCTGCTGCTGCTTGCCAGGGCGGTATGCAGCTCGGCAGTGGCTCATGCAGCTGGGCCTGTTTGGCTCACAGGTTTCTAATTTTGTAGCTGGTGGCTGGCCAATAACAACCAGTTCTGTCTATTTTCTTACAAATGGGTGGGGCAGGAAGGAACCATCCTTGCTGGGTATGCAAAGAGCCAGCAGTGATACTAAAGCTGTAGCCAGAGCCAGTTAGCTCACTTGCTGTTAGATAGCTTTAGGTATCTGCTCATCCCCCCGATGGCATTCAGGATGATAGAGGGGGAGAGGTTATGCAATTTGGGAATAGGCAGGCCTAAGTGTAGGAATACACACCTAATTTCCATTAAGTAATTCCTCCTGTAAAGGGCTGCAATGGTTCTTAGGTTTTTAGCAGCTGAATGAAGAAATTGCAGGATATGAGAGTATAAATGTGCTTTTTCAATAGTTTCACTCATTTTTCTAAGGTTCTTTGAACCACCAGTTTATTTTCTAGACAAGTTCCTTATAAAATTGCACAACACTGCAAGAGCAGAGGACTTGTACTTTAAGAAGGAATGGAGAAGAATCTGAGGAGTGCCAAGACTATACTGGGATATTATCTAAATAACAGATTCTAGGATTGGTGCTTAGGGCAATGTAAATCTGGATTGGAGGCTTGCTTTTGGCCAGAACAGGCCTCCAGCTTTATGTTATAGCCATTATTGCATTTTTTCCGTTTCTGCAGGCAATAAACTCTCCATTTCCTTTTCATCCTCTGAATACAGCTATCTTTTCATCATACTGAATATCTCAGCAGAGTATCCTCACCAACATAAACGTGCAAAATGAAAATCCAAAGTAAAAGTTTACTTATGTAAGGGATACTGGGTGGATACTTCCTCTCAGATGAGATGTGATGACTTGAGGCCTACATCTGTGACTGCTTTGCTCCGAAAGCAAGGGTGGAGAGGCAATGGTGTGCCAGGGAAAGGGGAGGCAGACTCTGCTGTGGCAGGAAACCTTCATCAGGAAGCCCAGAGCTCCCAGTAAGAGGCACCGAGTCAAAAACTGGGGATCTGGATTCAGGTTTATGATGCACCCTGTCTGTCAGCAGCAGTTTTTGTGCCAGAGAAGGACATCTACTGTTTACATTTAGTGTTGAGCACTGATTTTTTTTTTGTTCCTATTTATCATTGTCCTTCAGTATGGGTTAATGTTTGGAGATGCTGCATCTTTTCCAAACCTTTGTTTTACTGGAGAGAAAAGTTCCTGTAGTAACTTCACTCTGCTCATGTACCTTTTATTAGCCTTGCTCATGCTCATAAAAAGACTTGAAAATGTGAAACTGCTCTTTTTAAAGTTAATTCCATCTGAGCCATCGCTTCTTTTCAAGCTCCTTGGCACTTGAGCCCCAGGTCACAGTGCAGAGATAGAAAATATGTATTTCATAATTAGCTTATAAATAATGCAGTGTTCTCATTCCAACTTCATCCTTTCAACATGCCCATGGATTATTGTTCTCTGTGCAGTTTAAGTTTCTGAGCTCTCTGTGGCCCAATCTTTCTACAGTTTAGTAGGTTAATTTGCTATTACAACACATTCAAAGCCCTCAAAATGCAGTGGTGGGGAGTCTAGGCCTTATGCCTGGTTTTCATTTGTTTTTCTGTCAAGAATGTAACAGATAAATTACATGGTGCTTTTATTCAGGCATGGGTTTGTATATCTGGAGTCTGAACTGTTGATACACTTACTCATGCTACGCTCCTCTCTGGCCTCAATSGTTTTTTTATACCATGAATAGAACTAGATTGTGGTTGTTTGTGACTGAGATGCACTAATAGTAGTTTAATAGAATAAAGAGGATGAAAGGGGGACAGAGATCACATGAAATATTTGGACATAAAAATGAAAACACCATCCTTCCTTATGTTTTCTTGGTAAATGACCTCTAATGCCTCTTAGAAACCTGGAAGGCTAACCCATTTGAGAAAAAAATAACATTTATTCAAAAGACCCCTTTTCTCCAACAGATGTTTGCAACTCAAATTTAACAAAACAGATTATTTTTAATTGCTGCTGGCAATTTTGCGCAGGGAAAGAGAGGGTACCTGAGAAAATTTGCCCTAATTACCCAGTCCGCTCACATTTTTGTTAAATAGGTGCTGCTATTGGTTGCTGAACACAGATCAGGCTGTCGTTTTTGGTGGGGATTTCTGTGGCAGAAGGGCAGAGGGTCAGAAAAACTCTCCTTGATGAACCACCTAAAGTCTTTTATTATGCGTCCTACCAAAGGCACAGTGATTAGAGGGAAGGAGGAAAAAAGAAGAAATGTCATATCAAAAGGAAGAACCTGTAATCTTTTCTTCTGCCTCCACTCCTTACCACCTGCCACATGACTCTGCAGTGGCCTGGTCCCCCTGAAGCTCAGCATCACATGTATGTAGAAGCCATTCGATAAATACGTGCACCTTCCTTGTGATCCAGTGTGTTGATAGCACAGATTATAGCCCTTGATAGGAGACTGCAAACTAGCACGACTCAAATGCCTTTTTCCCTTTGCATAGAGAGAAAGGTGCAAGATCTAGGCTAGAACGAGAATACCACAGCAGTCTTGGACCTCTTAGCCATTAGCTTTGAAGAGTTACAGAGAATGAGGGAGGTAGTAAAAAACTGGAAGAGAAGAAACATAAAACATCTCATTCAAAAGGGAGGGGGAGGAGCTGTGGACAATTTCCTAGTTTTTGTAAGCATTTGAATTAGAAGAAGAGTAGCACCCCTAAGTGGGATTTGTTAAGAATCAATTTTTTTTTTTTTTCAACCAGTCTAATTTTCCTCTGCAGCTATGTATAACAGGCCTGGTGAAGAGAGAAGAAACTGTTTGTAAGCTTGTGATTTTAGTAAATCTTTTGCATACTTTTTTAAAGATATTTTTTAAACAAAGTAGAGAAACGTAGTCCTAATGAAGCTTTTATTGGAAAGTGAAAAACTGTTTCAATAAGATAACCAGAGAATGTTTACCAAGAGAATACTTCATTGTCAAAACGGAGGAAGTATTGGTTGAAATCCTATCTCAGGCTGCCTTGATTTAGTGTTATTCAGTATCTTGATGAAAGACCTGGGTGATGGAATAGGGAGTAAGTTTATAAGATACACTGAAAGGAATCAACACTGGGGAAGGAATAGTGGAAACTGGGCAGGACAGGACTGGAATTCAAAATGGTTTCACTCAACTGAAGAAAGACTCATCTAGAAAGTAGGATGAAATTCAGCAGAGACAAATGGTCTGTGTTGTCCCATTTACACAAGAGAGATCAGCAACACAAAGGAAAGAGGAGGAACAATTGATTTAGGAGGAGTTTTTCAGAAAAAGAGATTGGGTTATGGCAGCTTATAAACTGGTCAAGAATCGGGAGTCTTGTACTGTGCAAAAAGACCAGGCATAGTACTGGAATGAAGAGGACATAGCTAAACCACACACTTTACTAGCCTTGAATGAAGAGACTGTAGCTATACCGTACATGTTACAAATCTTCTGTTTTCCTCTGCATTGATATTTCATCTGGAATGGTGTCCCCTTTGGGGAAAAGAAATTTCAAGAAAGATTTGAACTGTTTTATAGAGGGTCTAAAAGGAAGCAAAATTTGTCTAAAAAACATAAAGCATGAGGGAAAGTTTAAAAATATCAAGGTTTTTAGGTTGAAGAAAAGTCTGAGGGGGCATTGTAATACTTAGGTACATAAGGATTATTGCAAAATGAAAGAGTTTTTCTCCAATTCCATGGTAGCTATAAGAAATAATGGGCTTAAATAGCATCAAGAGATTTTCCAGGGAAGGCTTTCTAAAGCAAGGGTAGTGATATACTGTCTGGGCAGTTTTTGAAGCTTCAGTTGTTGAAGCTCTCTTAGAGTAGATTCGGCAAGCGTTTTAGGAATGATAGAAGTAGAACTGATCCTGCCTTCGGCACTGCAGTGAGCAGTGACCTCTGAAAATCCCCTAGAGCTCTGTATTTTTATGGTTTTATGCAATAGTAGTATGGAAAGAAGTGTTTTAGCAAAACAACTTGTCCATTTCTAAAAGACATTCTGCATTGTTTAGAAAGCATGCAAGTGTCCCTTATTCCTACTGTTTGAATTTTTAGTGAATGGTTCATTGCGCTGTTCAGCATAATCATCATTGTTTCTGATAAAACATTTCATCTCAGAGTTCATTTGAATTTATTATTATATGATGAAAGACTAGTTTGTGGTGTAATTCTCAGATTAGACAGCACTCAGTAATGGAATTCCTTGAATGTGTGACTGACASTAACACATTTGCTGTGTCGGTGTAAATATTCATAGGGAGATTTTCTATTTACAGCATTATCTAGGAGGTGCAGGGTATATATTGTGTTTTTGCAGAAATTTCATTGAAATAAACTAGGACTGAATGCTTGTGCAGCAGTAAGTGATGGGGAATAAGAAAAGGCAACCTACCACATTCTTGGTTTAATAGAACATGCTTTAGAAAAGTTCTCCATCGTTTTGGATGATTTGAGGGCTTTGGTTAGAGTTTATTTAATCATTTAATTAGGTAACCAGCTGCAAATGCAAGACAAAAGGCTTATTTTGTTTTACAGGGAGAATTCCTTCATTAATTGACAAAATATATTAAACTAAATGCAAATACTAAGTTGTTCAGTTGTACAGGGAGGCATTCAAAGCAGAGTGAAATGGAACTCCTAACTGAGAGTACGTCCATTTGCTGCTGTATGAAACCTCTTTGGGTTGCATTGCGTGGAGGGTCCAGCCCTTTCAGTCATTTCCTGTTTCTGACTGRGAGTTTACTGCGTTTGGATTTGAATTGAGGCTAACACTGTGGYGTTGCCAGGAAGTCCGGATTTTGGGTTGACATACCTTAAACAGTGGAAATCAAAGGTTTCTGTCTCAGTACTCTCTGAGTTCTACTGCTCATCTTTAGAGGCATCAGATGATCAGGCAGTTTTTGGAGGAATAATGTARTGAGATTTTTGTTTTTTTCTTTGTGAGTTAAATGATGTGTGTCTTTCTGATTATTTGAATAAAAGCATCGGTAGACTTGTAGCCTACACAACAGCAGTATGAAGATGGAGATGAGCTCCTAGACTGCTCTGCAAACTGAGGTCAGCTGTCAAACTCTCCCTGGCTGCACAGTTATTTTCCCTGGCTGCAGTGGAGACATCATTTCACAGGGTAGAGAGGCAAGTTTAGTTTCAATATATTATTTAAGAACAATGATGTTAGAAAGAAAACAATCTATGAAAAAGCAATACTGGTTAGTCTTTGTGAAAAATAAAGGTCTATCAGCAAATGCAGAATAATATTCTGACTCTCTCAGATGATATTTTGCTGTTAACTTCTTTGATCTACCTTTTTTCTTAATTGCACTTTTTATATTTCTGAAAGAGGTTTCACAGAGAGAAACCTCCATAGGAAGTTTGTTTTCTCTGGCTATCCTCAAAGGCTCTTGTGTCAATTCATTATCACAATAGCAAGATATGTGCGTACAGTAAATCAATGTACGTTAACTTTTTAATAGGAAAGGCAGTCTACGTTTCTGGCATCAGTCTTTATCTTGTTTCAATTATAATGTCTCTCACTGGGCTAAACATTTGTCTCATAGGTGCGCATATTGGCGACAACTTAATATTCAAAGGTCAAGCTGCAGAGATSTGGCCAGTGTGATGGCATCTTTGCTCTTTAATAATCAGATGGGATGTCTGTGATGTCTTGAAGTGCTTCTTCTAGGTGGCATGTACCACTGCAGTAGCTAATTGCCTGTTAGCTTCTTGGATCAATGTAAGAGATGTGAAGATTTTTCCAAAGACAGTTTGCTTTTTTCCTTCCAACATAGCTCTATTTGAGCAACTTCCTCTGATTTATCCAAAAATAACCTGAACATGGGAGAGGAAACTTCAATATTCAATTTAGGGAGTTGCCTAGAAATTTCTTCCCTGGGGGAGGTTGGAGGGAAGAGGGGAATTCCACCTTCCCTACACTAGGGAATTGGTGATTATTCACTACATAGAAGAGGGTCTGTGTTTTCTCAGCTGCCCTGAGGTGCCTTGGTGCCATGTCTCCAATGGGGTCAGTGATTCTATTTAATTCTTAAGCTTTCCCTCATGGGGAGCTGAATTCGTTACAAATGTCTTCTGTATACAAATGTATTCTTCATTTTTCTTGAGTCCTTTCTCCTTTCTCTTAGGCAAGGGAAGAGGGAGCATGTCTCAGGTATCGAATGACTCTCCATGTGCAGCCACAGAGTCTCTGTTTGCAGTTGAGAGAAGCATGTTTCCTTGCCAGACTTCAAGGACTGGCTTCACTAAGCCATCCCTGACATTAATGGCCATTTATAGGAGGTTATGTTTTGATGATCACATGCTATAGGAATAATTTTTATGGATGGATGTAATCTGCCAGGGTGAGTACAACATGTAGCTGTGCATGTCTATACAGAATATGTCCTCTGCCTGTATCTGGGGACATGAACACATCCACTCTAGGCAGATACTCCCAGCTGTCAGAAAGTGGGTGAACTAATAAATATAGGACCTGAAGCTGGCTTGTGTCCTGAAGAACCTCCCTGAGAATGTAAGAACTGTTAGTAGGATCCCAGCTCTTTAAGAATTCTCRTCTAGGTTCTTGTCTCCTTGATGTGAACTTGAATCTTGAAATAAGAAAGAAAGAAAAAAAACCGAAAGCAGTAAAGAATGTATCCTGGCCTTCCTCTCTTTAACGATTTTCTCCTGTCAAGGTCTCAGTTCCCAGAAGGCTGAGAATAATGCTGCTTTTCACATCAATGCTCACTGTATTGTTTTTTGACCACAGTCATGTCATAACATCCAGTGTAAACATTAACATCAGTTTGGGAGAGTCCCAGTAGCTCACCGCTGTTCTGTTGGCTTGCAGAATCAAGGAGCTCTGAAGCACAAGAAATGAAGCCGTCATTTGTTAAGTTTGGAATTTATTTCACTCCTTTAACATTATGAGGAAAAGGTATTGCCTCACATCACATGCTACATTTTTGCTTTTTCAGGAACTGCTAGAACACTGTGATAGACCAAACTTACCAGTCAGTATTGTAATAAYACCAGTTCTTACCGGGAAACCTCTGAAGGCCTTTCCGTTCTGGCTGACCATACCTTTCCAAATGCCTTTGACTCAAGGAAGACGGAAGAATTTAGAGTGAATCCAGCATATTTACAAGGATGTCTTGTACTTTTAAAAATAAAGTAACTTTTGGTTATCTAATCACCATGAAACTGATCAAGTATATTCTGAACAAGACTCCAGACACATCAATGTACCTATGTGAAAGCTTTAGAAAAATTAAGGCTGATGTGTTGACAGCTGTAATACCACTAGCTTTTAATCCTTGGTTTCTTTTTTTCATTATTAGGGATTCCTGGACATGGGTAGCAGAAGATTAGGTTTATCCACTAACAATATAAAATACTGTAATCCCTTGAAAGTTTAAAATCTTCCTTGGGCTGGAGAAGGAAACACTTTAAAGAGCCCACTAGCTGTACATATTGATAAAGGATAAAAAGCACATCTCCTAGCTTGCGGGAAGAACAATCATTTTACAATGGTCTGAAGAATTTCAAATTTGAACCTGTGCCTCAGTACTTGGAAAAGGCTTGGGTGAAACTACTATTTTTTGTTAATTTTTTCTCTCCATTAGGTAGTTCCAAATTTTTGAAAATACTTTTTTTTTTTTAGCTCCTATATCACTTTCCATGTATAGATTTCTAAGAGCTTTACAAGGGTCGATAAATATTATGTAATCCTTTGGCCAGGCATTGACTGGCAGCAGTGGGAGCCTCTTGAGGTTCTTATTAAATAATACCTGGCAAAGACATAAACACCATCCGGAAACCTGAGAAATTAAATTTAATTGTCTGCATATTGTCTAAGTGATACTTCCTCACGCACAAGTGGCRAGTTAATCCAATGAGCTTAAACAAAAAGAACTTCTTTTGGAGTACTGGAATAAAAAGGGAAACATGGGAACACATCATGAATAGTTTCCAGAAGACAAACAACCCCCCAGTGCTGCAGTAGTATTAGCAGGAATCAGGTAGTAGCTCTCTTTCTTCTCCAGTTACACCCACTCACAGGTTGTCTCTGAGGGGAGTGTTGAGTTTCCGGGACTTTTCACTTCATCCAAACCTTAGAAGGTGGGTTAGGGAAGTGGGACCAGACCAATGGGACTCAGCGGAAGCCTGGAGGCAGAGCTAACCCACCTTCCCCTTAGAGTGGAGGCCAAAACACCAGAARGGTTGTGGGTCTCTAAAATTTTGTTTCATGAGAAACATGCTATAATCAGATAAAGGAACCTCAAATTGGCTGACAGAGGAAAATAAAAGGTTTTTTAAACAACTTTCCTCTGACATTCTGTCTACGAGAGTCCTTTCCTTTGATATTTTGGGTGACTTTCCACTTTCCATCCTAAGTTGGAAGCCTTCCAGCATCTGCCTGTGTTGCGACAAACTCTCCAAGGACCCCTGTGGCTCACCAGGAAAAGTATCTTTCTTTCCATCCCCTCAGGCTTGGTTGTGTCTGCTCTTTAAGGTATGTTCATACCCTAGGCTTATTTGCTTTATTCCCCCTCTTCTCCACCAGAACTGCCCTGTGCTCTGGAAGATCTCTCAGCAGTCAGACATGCTGAATTTCTCTCTGGGAAGTCATACTGCATCCTTCCTCTCCCCCTGCTTTCCAAAGGGTCAGCAATCAGCTGAAGGTGATCTGAGCAGCTTTCCTCTCAATGACCGGCCAAACCTATTTTTAAAAGAGCATGTATCAAATGAAAGGTATAGCACACATCACAGGAGGCCTCTCCAGACCCCTTTCTAATCCTGATGTTCCTCGTTAGCCATCGCCTTTTGTTCCCTCTCACCAGCTTTCCCATCAGTCTCCAGTCTATGAACTTGTCCTTAACTGCTCATGTTCCTGCTAGCTGTGCACCCTTTTGGCTGCTCCCATGCATTGCTAGTCCCCCTGTTGCCCCCCCCCCCCACCAGTCTTCTGTGTTTGTTGCTTTTAACCATGCTCTCTGCATGGCTTTGTCCATCACTGTGATGGCACTAAACGTGCTTTCCCACAGCGCTCATCTGTTGAGCACCATCTCAGGCTGGCCCCTTAAGGTAGTTCAACTCTTGTAGAAATATGCAGTGCTAAGCAGGAAATGTTGAGTCCTTGCCACAAAGTAGAGGCTTTCTGGATGTGTTCTTTGTGATAAACCATGGGAGCTTTGCCACAGTTTCTTTGTCATTAAGTTGCAAGTTGCAGTTAAATCCAACTGACTCCTTCCCTTAGAGCACATCTGGCACCACTGGGGTTTTCATGCTTTGCACAGTGTAATTACAGATGAAATCATTCCTTCAGACTCACAGTTTAGATGTTTCTAACACAAATGTCTCCAAAATATGGCATGTCAATAGGAAAGCAGAATGTTCCTTTTTAGGCCTGTACGGTTCTCTTTTGTCTCTGCTAAGTGCCCCAAAAGTTGTTCCATCCCRATGGACCTCCACCCTTGGGACTTTTTTTTTCTGATAATGTTTATACTACCTTGAGACAGAGAGAAGTAGTTATTTGTCCAGGGAACAGTCAGTTAACAGCCAAGTCCACAACAGAGAACCAAATCTCATGACTGCCCATTCTCCAGTTTGTCTTTTTAGCTGACGCACTTGGAGACGGATCTCAGAAGCACTCATCAGTTTAATCCATATAGTAGAAAAATGTAAGTAGCAAGCAGTGCTGCTGGGACCTGGCAGCCACACTGTATAAACAAGAGCAGTCAGCCATCAGTTGCTTGGGAGCAAGATACATCCCTTTCCGCAGCACAGCACCATGCCCCAAGTGCCCAAAGGTAACCGAGCCCTCATCTGCCTGCTGCTGTTTGAAGCTGCTTTTATTCCTTATAGAAACCTATTTGTCAGTTGAATGTAGTCAATATGCTCTGATATCCTAATTTAGATATATTTTGCTATCTATTTACTTTACTGAAGTTATCCCATCTGCTGTTATCCTGTATAACCAAGATCTGGCCTTAATTATGCAAACACTGAGTGCTGAGTGAATTGACTGAAGAGTAATGTTCAAGCCACTTTTTATGCATTTTTTCCAGTGAATAAGAAAATGTGTATTCAACTTGATTAGTGGAGATCTAGAATTAATAATTATTTTATTTTTAAAAATGTAGTTTCTTTCAAAGAATTGTAGCTTTTTATGTGAGTTTCTGAGCTGGGTCTCCATGTTAAAATGATCAGGCCRAAAAAATAGCTGTACATTTTCCTAGCTTTGCCAATGGCTCAGTAGTAAGGCAGCCACTGGGGTCAGTGGAGCCAGTGATGTGTGTAACCGCCTCCATGGGGTTACGCACAATTCCCTCTTGATTTCTTACAGCATGTAAACTGAGATTGTTCAGGAAAGCAAGTTAGTTTTAGTGCCTTACTATTACAAACTTAGCTCCCTGAATAGAGACAGGTAAGTATTTCCTTCACATCTAGACTCACATCAGCAAGATATTTACATGGACATCAAAATTTAAATATTTGAATATTTCCTTATAACTTAGAGGGATTAACCATATTCTCATGGATAAGCACATGGTTACTTTGCTTAAGCAATGCCTCAAACCCTGCACTTCCTACTGCATTGTATGGGTTCAGAAGTGTTTTTCATTGTAACTTTCTGAGGAACAAAGGCTTTGGAGAGAAACAAACTTAAAAAAACCTTTTCTAACTGGACTCCTACAAATACAGGTGACACATATATACTTTTCTGTCTAAGGCAATTCTAAAGCCTTATAAAGATTCAGTTGTCTGTCTTTGTGTATATACTTGATTATCATTAAAGAAGTAATAACTACAGACTGAGAGATTTGAGAAAATTCAGTGCCACCTTACTAAGAAATTATATAAGTTTTCTCTGGTAGCAGTTTAATTTGCACCAGTATTCATTATGAGTGTGTATATTTGTGTATGTGTGTATAGGTACATGTATATATTTTGTCTTTATGATAATCAGTGAAAACAATTCTTTCACTGCAGTAGCAGCACCAGTTTGCTGGTATCCTAACACAAATTGCTAAATCTGAACTCAGAAGTCAGTAATTATTTTTCTTCAAGCCTGAGTAATTTTCAACACTTGGAAATATGAATGTGATTAAAGCCTATTGGAGTCAATGGGAATCTTTCCAAAAACTGCAGTGGGCACTGGAACAATTCCATCATGAATCTCTCTACTTTTCAGCCCATTACTTTTTTTTTTTTTTTTAATTTAGTGAACTAATCTTTCTCAGTTTAAGAAATATTACAGTAATATAGAGCCAGGTCTGCCAATGCTTATTTACATCTATACCTTCAAACATGTGGACAGTGCTGCTGAGTTCTGRGGGTTATCTGTATGCATAACATGTGCTTTTATGTTTGAGGGATTAGGACCCTAAATACATAAGTGAGTCAGGAAAAAGTTATTTAGCAACTTCATGGCTTAGTTTTCTTCTCTGAGATATGGTCCTAATGGCCAGTTCAGAAGAACATTTCTTTGATAATAACTAGGGAGAAAGGGAGACCATACTGCCCAACAAAATGAAGGGAAGTTGCCCCATAGAATCATTCCAACAATCCCTTGCATGTTTTGGAGCAAAACTGAACTTTCAGTATGTAACTCCTGTATCTCTTTCCCTGTAGGGCTTGGGAAAATATATTTTTAAGGCTTTATAAATTGTTTGTAGTTCTACCCTGTGTGTTTGAAAAGAATAAACTACTAGGTTCACTCCATAATTGCCTCAAAGTAGCATTCTGTGACTTAGAAAATAGAGGAATATCTTTAGCTCTCATTTCAATTTTTCCAAATACTGAAAATAAGAAGTAATGATGGGACTGCAACATATACTTTGTCTTCACTTTTCTGGATATGCATACAATACAATCTATTTTTATGTATTACCCTTCATACAGAGTATCATCACTAGAAGAATGGCTTGAGGCTTATCAGGACTGTGCTACTGAAGATGATCTCCTTATATATTGTTCTCTCAAAATCTTCTCTCCAGTTCTGCTTCTGCCACTCTTGAAATCATTGGGTGAGCCACTGATACTGGCCCTAGAATAAAATCCTTAATAAAAGATTTGAAATTTCTATAGAATAATGATATCTCTCTCCATCACTGTCATTGTAAGTGCTGCTATAAAGCATACTGCCAAAAATGCTATGGAGAGGACCTTGTGCACTGCTTAAAGTTCTGGCAAACTGATATTTCCTTGTTTTCAGCTGCTGAGGAAGCCCTTAGTTACTTCCATTTCTTAATTTCTTGTTTCTCGACTTGGCATGCATAATATTATTTTAATATAGATAGTATATGCTTTATTTATTTATTTATTTATTTATTATCCATATATATAGTTTCCCTGAAAGATTCATTTTCTCTCTCCAATTTCCTGTTGTTTTAAAACTCGCTTATTTTTCCTGTACCTCTTTTGGTCGGGGAAAGACTCTTGTTATTTCTTTGCACACTTGAGTCCTGATATRCTGGGTGGGTAATAACAACAATAATCCGCCAGGTCTGCAGTGTRGAGCCAGAAATTGTGAGTCAAGTCCCCAAAAAATTTAGAACAGAACAATATTATGACACTTTAAAAAATGATACATTTGTGGATCTTTTTTTTGCCTTTGTTTCTTGAAGTATTCAGTGTCATGTTTTGTAGCTTCCTCCCAGAAACCAAGAGACCCAGCAACACTTTTCCCCCAGTAATTATTAATGATGGGTGAGGTTATGTTGTACTGGTTCCTAAGCGTGGTGCTTCAATGGAAGCATTACCTACCATGAAATATGGCATGCCTTCACCTCCTGGGGCCTGTCTTCTAATGCCCTGTAATTGCTGGCCTCGGTTCAGCCAAGCACACAAGTATATGCTTCCATTCGTTCTAGCTCTGCTTGAGCATTCTGTCATTCAAGCAGTTACTGCTGCCACTGACCTGACTGTATTTTGGTCGCATACACATTTTCTAGGCATTTTCCAGATAGAGGTGAAAAGTACATATTCTGCTCATCAAAGATTTAAGTCACAAAGCCATGATTCACAGTCTTCATGCTGATAAATATTCTTGTCTTAGCTCAGTAGAAAAAAAAAAAGAGTTATATTTTTTAATTATCTTGCTTTTTTATACTTTATCCTAAGCAAATGTTTGAGCATCTGAGACATTTCTATTTTTGGTGAGTAACAGTGTCAGTCTTTTTTGCTTCATTTGCTTTGCATGTGAGATTCTTGCCAGGCGAGAGCAAAATAGTCAGGTCTCATTTACATTGAAAATTACTCTCTCATGGTTTAGGGAAAAAATAGAGATTTTTTTTTTTTCTGACAGGTGTTCTTTTGTTGATGATAGTACCAGCAGCTATAAAGTGATGTTCTATAAGGATTAATGCTTTCTATAAGTGCACAGATAGTATTTAAAGACTGTAAATGTTAAAGACCTATTCTCCAGGAAAAAAAAAAATCAGACTCTGATATTTGGGGAAGAAAATGACCTGTGATAGCAGAGTACTTTGATTGTGCAGATTCAA
The DNA here is from genome assembly GCF_003343035.1 of Apteryx rowi. Taxonomy (NCBI): domain Eukaryota; kingdom Metazoa; phylum Chordata; class Aves; order Apterygiformes; family Apterygidae; genus Apteryx; species Apteryx rowi. Next base: position 1,521,971 of record NW_020447974.1, read on the forward strand.
ATCCCTGACAGATTCACTCAAATGAGGAATATAAGATGCAGCTATAGGTGAATTTTGTAATGTTTTCAGGCTGAGCATCTTAGAATTTAGATGATTATCTGGTACTTCATGGCCTAAAAATCTCATAAGAGAAAACTTTAACTGTTTTCACGTCAGGTAGTAATGCAAGAGAACTAGGGTTTTACACACCTTTTGAAGAGATTTCAATGACTGACTTTGGCCAAAATAATTGATTTTTTTAAATAATATTTTAAATCTTGATTTCAAATTTCAAATTTCAAATCTTAAGTGATACTTAGTTTCTTTTGAGCTTACATTTTGAGTTTGGAACAGTTATCTATTCTTCCAGAATGGCAGATATTTAGATAATTTTTCTTATTCTTAAAACATCATCCTGGTGCTGTAGATATTTTTTCTTTGCCAGAATTTCCAAAACTGAAAACTCTACAGAGCAAACATACGGGAGTTTTCAGTGGTAGGAATGCATCCAAGTATCTACAACTGCCACCAGGGCAACTGTCAGTAACAATACGCTTTCACTGTGATGAGGAAGACAGTGTCACACATAATCATGGGAACTCTTGCCAGTGAGGAAGCAGCTTTAAGGAGTGCTTCTTTCCTGCCAGCTGTCTGTTCCCACCATTTTCATTGCATTTCCCAGACAACCATATTATGGTATACTTCACAACTTGCATTGTCCTCCAGGATGTAGGTTCCAGGTAGTCAGACCTAGATACCAAGAGCAAGAAAATGGGAGAGAAGTGGGAAGACAGCTTGAAGGAGAAGGATCCCAGTGAACAGAGCTCTTCAGGAAGTTCAGAAACTCTGGAGAACCTTGATTGGGATGTGGATTTATATTATGAGTGGGAAAGGATTGATCCTGAAGGAGAGAATTTGGTGCAACAGAGAGAATGTCAGGGAGATCTTTGCCAAATGCAAATCCTTTGGGACTGGGAAGACAGGAGAAGAGATAGATCATGAAATACTATCTCTGTATGTGGTTTATAACTGTGAACCTCCATCACTACCTATTCATTGTAGTGCTTTAAGTCCCCCTGTTGTGCTGTTGTCGGCTGCTCACATCTTCTTGTATTACGCTGCTTGTCACATAAATTGTTTCATCTCTTCTTGTACTTTTGTCATAACAGCTATGATGAACTGGACTGAAAGCATGCAGTGATCTTGCTGAGCTGTGTGCAGATGACAAGGCCAACTAGTGACAGCCTGCTTGATTTGGTCCCTTTGCAACACTGCAGAAGTTGAGTCTGGAAAGATATTTTGGATCCTAAAGTGTTGGAATAGAGATAACAAGTAGATAGTTGCATCTGGATGCACTGAGCTATAAGCAAACGAGTTTTATGTGGTTCATAAAACTATCACCTTTATGTCAGTCAAAGAAGAAGTGAAGCTGATATGCATTGCTGAAATTATGGATGGCTAATGGTGATGATAAAATTACAGACTCACCCAATGCATAAGGCTTTGTTGTGATATGAACTGCGTTGTCCTAGCACGGGGAGCAAAATCTGATACCCCAAACTTCAGCTTTTTTAATGACCTTATCAAGAATACWTTGCTCTCAAAAGAGAAATCATGTTGAAATGGGTCTTATCAGCTACTACCAGGCTTTACCAACTTGCTTCTTGTGTGTTTAAAAAAACAAAAACAACACAAAATGTATTAAAGTAGAAGAACCAAAGGGGGCTTCTCTCCTRTAAATCTACTAAAGGGTAGGACAAAAAGCTCACTTTTAATGACCTCTAACACTACCTTCCTTTTAAATCAGAAACAGCATGTCCTTCGCTACTGAGCAGCAGGTGTTTTGGACTGTCAGTGTTCTTGGGTTCAGATGCAAAGGACAAGTGCAGAGTTCAAATTCAGATTCATCACAAGTGCTCTGGAACCACAACTTTTGTCTTTAACTTCCTTCACTAAGCCTGCTATTACCCTGAGAAATTAAGTCTACCTAGAAGACAGGGTTTTACTTGTGATTACCTTTAATGGCTGTTAAGTTACTGGGTTTGCATCCTTATGCATTGACTGCTCGTTAAGGTTACTGCACACTTTTTATTTTCAGGTGTTCTTTATTGTTTGAAATACTTCCATGCTCTGTGGCTACCTAGTGTATACTAAGAAATTATTAACTATCAGCTGGATATGGCAAACTGTTGTAATATTTTTATATGTTATGTTCTACTCTATCAATGTATTTCATGATGTTTGTGTTCTATTATTTCCCCTTTCCAACTACTACTGTTGAGGAAAGTGATACTGTCATTGCATTTGCCCTTGGGGGAACACTGCAAAGCACTTAAGCAGCTACATAATGGAGTGGCATCCATGGTGCTCAGGCAGTCTCTCTGTGCATGGGTGAGAGGCACTTTATAGGTTAAGAGTCTTTAGATAAAATCCTAGAATGACATTGAGCAGGTACATTGTGGTAACACTCATAGCTAACGTACGGTGGTACTAATGCAATAAAAAGAACCTGATGAATTTTACCGTTGGCTCCCAGTATTTTTGTAACAGATCACAAATTGAAGGTCATCTGAGATATGTGAGAGAATTTTACCTGTGATAAATGCTGCCTTTTTCCACACTTCATTCCCATTTTAGTGTCCAGTTTAAAAGGATGAAGTGCCAACTTCTTTGTATGGTCTGATTTCAGGATGGTCCGGTCTAGGACACTGACACATAATCTTGTGTCTTCCTGTCTGTGTCTGACAATGTTATTCTGAGACCTAACTATTGGCCCTTGAGACACTGATATATTTAATTGTATTGTGAAAAATGACAGAAGTTCATTTTTCAGGCTTTAATCTTGGGGAGTTTCCAATGTATATGCAGATAGAGTTGTAATTCTCAGTTGTTGCAGAGGCATAACAGATTCTAAGATCATTAACATTATGCTCTTTGCGGCACGGCTTGGCCATAAATTATGCTGGTGGGAGGTCTGATAGAACGTTATGAGCTCAATTCTGCTGAGGCCTTCAAACCTCGTGCTGTTACAGTTGTAAGCAAGGATGCAGGAACTCATTAAAAGGAGAAATTCTAACACCAGTGCAATTTTTCAATAGAATCTCACAGTTCTGTGGAATTAAAGCTCCCTCAAATCACTTTCTGCCATCATTCAGTTCTAAGGCACTTTAAATTATTGTTTTGTTTACCTTTTATTTCTGCTTAATTTTTTGCTCATGAAATGCTTTTAAATCGCATGACTTTCCAGTGATACTGTGCATTAGTAGGAAAAATGCATTTGGGCTTATAGTTGCTCTTTGAAAAATAGGTCATTCCTAGTCATGTTTAGTATTATTATTATTTCTCTCCTAAGGATGGAGTCTCCTTTCAGACAGGTTTTCACAGAGGATAAGGATTAGTGCCTCTTTATCAGTGTTGTCCATATCCTCACTCCATAAACTGTATTATCACTGCAAGAAGGTGCTTCTCAAAAGCTGAGTTCTGGAGCAGAATCAAGCTTCCAAAAGCTGAGGAAAATTGAAATGTCACTCTCTACACAGAGTTTTAGGAGTTAGACGAAGCATCTACCTCAACACAGACCATCCATTCTGTTGCCTAGTTTAGGAATTTTCAAAATCAATTTAAAATCTTTTCTTTATAACTTTCATATCCTTTCTGTATAATACTTTTTTATTATTACTGAGTTGTCATGGCCAGAGCAACATTTGGGAAGGGCACTGATTTGTGAGCTGCAGTGACTACTGTTCTTCTTCCCTCTGCTCTACCAGGCACCAAATGGCCTGCAGAACTTCCTGTTTGTGCCAGATGCATTAGGCTGTTGTGCTGTTTGACAGACAATTCCTCATATCCATAGAACTAGCAACACTCTTCAAGGCCAAATTAGATTTATGTGAATTGGTAGCTGAGCTAGCGGCATTATGTACCTCTAAGTGACTATGTTAATTAGCGACCAAAATATAAATAGTAGCATCTCCGCAAGGAGAACACTGGCATGCTAAATACATCTGTGGTGAATCAAATTAAGAGAAATCCCATTATCTTGCTTGGGATTCTGCTTTTCTGCTTTCTACTGACCACATGTCTCAATGTCTAAGCAGACTGCAGAGATATTTTGTTACTCTAATATGCTCTCTTAGAACAAAGCATGGAGCCATAAAAACTAAAACCAACCCCTAAAAATGCTACTAGATCATTATTTACGATTAATGTAAATACATAGATTGCCTTTTTTTCCTCTCTGTATAACTTAGATGAGATTACAGAGTCACCAAAGCACATGGAATGTTCATAATTTTAAAGCAGTATATAAATACTTTTATGTACATGCTGTTATCATAGTAATACCAATCAGCTGTTTGGAAGACAAATATTTTTCATAGTACTTATAGCCTTTTCCTGCTCTGGGTTTTGTTTTTAGACTTTTATAAACATTCTCATAGGAATTGAGTATAGTCAGCCATCCATTCATCTCTTAACTTATAATCTTTCCTGTTTTTCAGCAAAGAGTATAGAAAACAGTAAGTTTTCAGCACTATAAGCAAGATTATTTTATTGCTAAGGCCTGAGAATGAAAGACATGAACATAAACAGAAGCACATGTACAAATTTCTCACATAGAGTGATCCTAGTGTTTGGGGAAAATAAAAGCAAATAAAAATATATATTAATCCCTTTGCATCTTTCCTAATGTAGGATCGTTAAATTTAGCTTGATAGGCAAGATCTGATAATTAAGTTGTATATTTAACTAGGCTTTGGAACTGACATTTTCCAACAAGGGATAAGAGAATAATTGATTTTCAGTATATACTATCACTACTTTAAATACTATGTTTATTTTTTGAATACTGTAAATGCATTAAAAGCAAAATATCCTCAGTGGGAKGTAAGCTCAGATATCAAGTACTTTACCTCACTAAATTTTAATTAGGCAAAGCTGAAAATAAAACCTCTCTTTTCTGCAGCCCCTTTCCCCTTCCTGTTAAAACTTTGCCCATGAAAATAAATCCAACATTTTAATGTAAAACATCAAGCAGTATAATTAAGGGCTCCAGTAAAGCAGCCATATCATTTCAAGTATTCTAGGTTTGCAAACTGCCAGGGATGCCTTCTTCCAGAGTACTTCAATTGAGATAATAATATACACTTTAACAATTCTTTTCTGGTATGGTTCAGATTTTAAATTATGTTCATATTTGTTGTCCTGAATTTTTGCTTCTTTGCTTTCACCTACATAGTGTGGGCTGTGTACTGAAACAGAGTACTGGGTATTCTGTGATGATTCTTTCACTTCAGTCTCAACATGGAGTCACRAGTAACATTGAAAATATCTATCATTAAATTTCTCCTACCATCATGTGTGCTTTTTTCGTTTACCTTTTTTTAGAGGGAATGTTTAGTCTTCATGAAAATACTACAGTGAGAGCACTGAAGACTTATGTACCCAAACAAGAAGGCAGACTTTTGGTGCAACCTTTCAGGTCTGATTCTGAGGCACTGTCTATAAAGAGCAAGGAGGTACAGTAGCCACCAGTGTTTGCCAACTAACTGCTGCTATGAAGCACTCTCTTAGGTACTTTTATCTGCTATGCTGAGTACTACAGTATGTGTCATTCAATGGTATGGTATGTGACACCATTGGAAACAAGTTCTTTTTTTATATTGACAACCTTTTTCAGTTCCCATATCCATTTGATCTTTGGCTTTTGCTTAGACTCCTAATGATGAATAAAATTTGCCATTGGCAACTGTACAGATTATAGTGATTTACCATCACCATTCTAAAAATTAAAAAAATGATCAATACATCCCCGACATCTCCAACCACAGTCAGTGTCCCAGCAGTGAAATCACTGCGTTCTGCGCCACTGCGTGCATCTCAAGGGACGCGCAAGAGTCCTGCTCCCAAAGCAGTTGTGCCTTGCAGCCAGGAGGACTACTTTGGTAAGAAGTATCCAAGTAATGTGACTTTGTGTTGTGGAATTTGGATTCCTTTCTTTGCAGAAACAGCAAACCAGGTTTTGGTTCTGAGCAGTAACCATATAGTACAGAGAGTAGTTCTGATAGTTATTTTTGAGCTCTTGGGTAAATATCTTCTGGTCCTGGAGATTTGCTGCCATTCAGTTTTTTGATTTTGTTCTGTAAAACTTCTTCTATTGAAAGGGTTTCTCAGACTCACCTAGTTCTGGTGTGGTAGCGTTGTGATGTTGTCTGCAATGAACAGAGATGCAAAGAGTATCTGATATATTAGGCAGGTTCTTATTGCTAGTTTTTATGCCTCTAATAAGTTACTCTCCAAAATCTTCCTCCTGCTTTAAGAATTTTACATTTAACTTGCTGGACTTAAGGCTCTTTTCTTTTTTTGCATTTAGGTCTGACTTTTACTTTTTTGAAGAATGTTCTTCTACTGCTAATGCCCTTTACCCGGCTATTAAAATCTGCTAGCTTGATTTGGTAGTCCTTTCAGTCTTTAATTCCTGATACACGTTTACTCTGAACCTCAAATATGGTATCTTTAATCATTGTCCGTGCTGTTTGCAAGAATTTTACTTTTTCAGATGTTCTCATTAATGACCCTTTCTCTGTTATGTAACTTATAAAAGGCTGAAGTCTCACTGATGTGGATTTTTTTTTTCTTTTGACTTTTCCACCTGCAAGGATGCTGAATATGATGGCACTGTAGTTGTCATTACTGAGCTGCTTTCCACAGTTAGCTTGTGAACCATGGCCTTTTCCTGGTCAGGCTAAATCAAAAGCTATTTCTCCAGTACTGGCATATGCTAGCTTATTTTCTTCCTGTCTTCAGTATCCCAGGCCCTCCAGACAGATAAGGTCTTCTGTGGTGCTTGTTTGATCTTTTGGAATATTTGAAAATTTGTCAAAATCTGTGCCTATCCTTTCAAATTTTTCATGGGATGTTTCACAAGGACATTCACAATCCATGTGTGGTGAAGGTTGACTCAGTGCTATCACTTTCTAGAAAGCTCTCTTAAATGTAATTCTAGGCTCAACACACTTAAATCAGTACCTTGACTGTTATTAGTGATCTAAGCRGTCTTACATACTAACCAAGACACAAGCAACCGGCACCTTGGTCGCCAGGCAGCCAGTGCTGGGCCTGAATTGCTCCCACTTGCAGCAGGATGCTGGGAGCTGCTCAGGAGCGGGAAAGCTCATCCCCTCGCAGAGCTCCATGCCCATAGGGAGCCCTTGTGGGAGGTCCAAGCTCTGCATCAGTACAGAGTCGAGCTTCTGCCTTTGCCGTGTGGTCATGCTGTGTGCGTGTGAACACTCATGGACCGCATCCATGCCTGGACTGCCGCAGAGGAAGGCAGAGAGGAGGTCTGCTACTCAGAGTACCGAGGGAGTAAGGAAGGGGGAGCAGGAAAGGTAAATACTTTTAAAACAGATCTGTAATGCTTGCCCATGATGTGCAATCAGATTGCACAGGTGCAATTTTGTGAGGCATCACTGAAAGTACTAAAAATTATATTCAACAGCATGTATGTGTGTGTCTGTGTATGTGGTTGTGTAATAGCAGACTGATAATAATCAGGCAGGTGCCTACAGGAGACCCAATTTCCCAAGACCAGCCATGAGCAGTTTGTAAGTGGCAGGTGTCATAACCTTTGCGTACCTGAACTATGTAAAGGTTAATTTTATTCCACTCCACTGCAGCTGTGGTTACATTCATGGGACTTTGTGCTTAATGCTGCTATTTAACTAATGTTTCACTGTAGAGATGAATTGTATTAATGCAGAACTGAAATTATTCATGTCAATTACAGTAACTTATTATACTTAAAAAGTAGAGGTAGGCAAGATTTTTATTATGAATAATTATGAATTTAGTACTTTTTGGAAGTGCTGTTTTCTTTATTTTCTGCTAGAGCATTTGTTATTTTTTAATATTTCCTTGCTAGTCAGGACAGATAATTTTCAGCCTGTGGGCTGTGACCAGTAAAGTTTGACTATTTCTTCTTTGCTATTCATCTTTTGTAATGTTATTTTTACAGAGCGGTTAGAAGACTGGGACATTCTMACAATCACTGCATGAAGTATTTTTAACAGGAATTTTTGTAGGTATGTGAAAATTATTATGAGTACACAGAGTTATCTGAATGTTTTTGAGTACCAGTGTTATCCCACAGATTGGACTAGACTCAGTGCCTTTAAAATTAACTTTCAGACAGTTTTTATTTGCTACACTCTAGAAATATTCTCTATAGGTCTGTGGGCTGACTTAAGATCTAAAGGAAATGGTAGATCACATAGTCTGACTTTTTAAAGTCCTAGGAATTTCCTCCTGTTGTTCTTTATTTAATATGACAGCTTGTTGCAATAAAGGAGTTAGATGTCGATTTACAGATCTGGCTCTACCAACTTAAAGCTGTGCATTATCACCTCTACGTTGACGTGACACCACCATGCAGAACACCCTGTGAGCTCCCTCAGTTTAAAATCCTGTGATAAGGTGCTGACATTTCCTGCTGCCCTAACAAACTCGATAGATGGGGGCACAAAATCAAGAAGAGGTGGAAAAAATGAGTTCTCCCTTCAAAAGTGCTCTGTCTTGGCAGAGTTAAGAGGAGTAGACTCTTAAGTAATAGTCTTAAGTAAAAGTCTTAAATAAGACTTAAGTAACAGGCTTAAGCAAGTGTTGCACTTTGATGTTAAAGCTTGAAGGGGGATTGCTGCTTTTACATGGTCATGTGTCAGCACAGGACTAGAAGAAACACAGAATCCACTCTGCTCCCATCACAGGGAACTGTATTATATAACTGCCTTCATAAATGAGCAAGCCGTGTCTTACTCAATGCCTAGGAGTAGTGTTAAAAGTCTATTTCAGAATCTCACTACTCAGAAAAAAGCTTACAATTTCAAGCCTAAATTTGTCTGTGGTTGGTTTATTCCAACTCTTGCGCTATTCTTGCCTGTACTTAAAAATTTTCTTCCCCTTCCCAGTGTCCACCTCTGTGCTGTTTTTATAGACAGCAGGCATGTCTCCTGTCAGCCTCAATTTGTTAGTATATAAGGCCAAGCCGTTTTGTCATTTCTAGTAAAACAGGTTCTCCACTGCTCAGGTCATCCTATAAACACATCCCTGCATGGGATCCAGTTTATCTTTCTTCTTTAAGGATGATCAGAATTGTGTACATTGTATTCCAGCTCAGATCTTGCTGGTGTCATTAACTTTAATAATTCCCCATCTTTATTTAAAATYCTTCTCTTCATACATCTGGGATTACAACTGCCTTTTTCATGGCCAAGTCAGAATGCAGATATGCTTCACTTCTTTTTCTTGCTCCTGTGTCCACTGTCATCAGCTTCACATAGTTTATCAATTGCTTTGAGATCTTCAGATAAAAAGGGAAATGTTAGGAGAGTTTGCATTACAGCAGGACTTAAGGGTGAAGTGCTGGTGTTACTAGAATCTTTTTTTCCAAACAGTACAAATAACTTTTCCTGTTACTTTCTTTTATTGTAGCAACTGTCTTTAAAAAACAAAACCTACCTGTTTGAAAGTGAATTTTACTGGCACAATATGGAAAATCAGGAAGGCAAAAGAGCAGCCACCTGAGGAGATAATAACCATGATCAAAAGGAACCGTACTTGTAGCTAAGGCAGGTGCTGTTATTAAGTGTATCTGTGACTAGGCTTTCCAGAACCTCTGAGTGTGCTTTTTCTTTGGGAAAGGTTCTCCTTTGGTCTTAGCCACTTCACTGATAATTATTAGGCATTCAGTTATGTGATGTGAAATATCAGAACTCACTCCTGTGATCATGCTTCTACGACACGTTCACTTGGACACTTAAATTACCACAGACTGGATCATGACTACTGTAAGTTTTTCTGTATTAGGGAAAGATATATACACAGGCATTGAACAAGCAGCATTGGTTAGCAGAGGTGCAGGGTCTTGGAGCATCGTAAAAGGGAGCAGCTAGCTCRTGTCTCTGTCCATTTACAATGGGGCTTTTTGCCAAAGTTTCTCCCTCTGTTGCTGCAACTGGTTTGAAAGAGTTACTGCTGGTAAGGTCCATAAGGGTGATTTGTGGATGAGAAGGGGGGCCAGGTCTAAGCCRTCTCAGTATAAGTTAGCACTAAGGAGAGTAGCCCTCAGTCACGGTAAATCTTAGTTATCAAGCAGCAGCTGGTATTTTCAGTACCTCGACACCAAACTCTGTGCAGGCCATGACGCTTAGGAGAGCACTGACTATCAGAGCTCAGATGTGTCTCTCAAACTCAGACTGTATTTCTGTTAGTGCAGCTGCTGTGGGAGCTAAACCAGAACCAAAACCACACATTCACCTCTAGATTAGAGGAGAATGCAGTTGCCTTCAGAGTACAAGATTTAGGCTGCACTGAAGAACAGGTAAGGTAGAATAATTCTAGTGTACTTTTGTCAACACTGCAGCATTCAAACAGTTGTGCTGTTTATTTTGTGYGCTGCTTATGAGGCAGTTGTTCGTTCTTTAGTAAGCCTAAAGATCCGCTGTTTTCCCTGGGAGCCTTGAATATGCTGAAGACCAGCACTCTTTAAGCATCGACAACAAAAAGTAATGGTGGAAGTTACTTGAGGTGGAGGCCCAAAAGCTTATTTTTCTGGACGTGTAGCATGCCAAATCGAGCTATTTTTGTGTATACTGCTTAGGCAGCTTCTGAATCACAGAACCTGGTGGATGCTTCTAAAGACAGTTGAGGGATATCTTATTACTATGCATGGCAGTAGTAGTATGCTRTGTTTTGGACAGGAGATTTCCCTATTGCTTTAGTTTGAAACATCTGTCTTCTGGTGAAACCAAATGTCTGAACACCTGTGTTTACTAATAGACAAGAAATATTTCCTCCCCATTTTTCCATAGATTTTTTTTTTCCTATTCAGATGTATATAGCTGCRATTCTGAGAAAGAATTGCACATCCACATCCTTTTCCCAGTTGAACTTCATGTAGTTTTCAGCCAGTCTAACTGTTAAAAAGAATTGTTTCCCAAATGTTAATGAAACTGTTTTTCTGTGATAAGAAGGCCATTTTTGCATGCTTATGCCTTGAAGACCTTTAGGAAGCTGCTACAGTACATCAGACTTGTTCATACAAAGTGTAAACTTTTTGTGTAGTTACATCCATGGACCTACATAAGCTCAGAACTTTCCCTGATTCTGTGGTCGGTTTTGTCATGTTTCTTGCAGGGTCATGGTGAATGTTGCTCTGCATCTTATGCCTCCAAACTTAATGGAGTTTGCCCTTCGAATTACTCCATAGCCTAGTGTAGCTCTCATAAATGAAGAGTAAACATGACCAATATTTGAGAGCTACAGTATCAAATACTGACTGTTCACAGGAGGTTTCACATGGGCCATGTGCAGGGGAAGACCGAGAGAGTGCTTGTTTTTTTAGAATGTACTGAGTTCCTGCCACTCCTGGTTAGCTCCAAGAAAATCCAATCCAGACTTTGCAAAACACACATGGCATCTTAGAGGAGGAAGACCCTAGAGCAGGTATTTCCTCTTCCCATCCCCACTTTTTCCTTTCATGCCAAGAAAATATTTCCCTGTGGAAGAAGGATTTCCTAACTAGATTATCTGTGGAGTTTTAATTGTTGAGATAAGTTGTTTAGATTGTACTATTTTTCCTACGTGTTGACTCCTCTCTGAGCACCTTAGACAGACTTATTCCTGAGTTTGTAGCCAGCTGCAGACTTTTTAGCCACAAAGCCTCACATTAATTAAGGCTGTCCTTTAACTTCTCAAGTGTTGCTTTATAAAGGCACACAAGAGAGAAGAATAAAGAAGGTGTAATGAAAGTGAACAAGTAAGTTGCTGAGCTGATATGAATCTAAAAAACTGAAATACTTGCCTTAAATGGTAGCTAAAATCCACAGGTTGTACTTTGCCCTGGTTTTGATTGTACGTACACAGTATAATCATGAATGAGCCTGAATTCAGTGGTTACACCACAGCTGGAGGAGAGTCAGGATTGTCATTCATCCTGTGGCACTGAGGTAACAACTTTGCCTTCAGTATAGTTAGTCCTGCATCCTGTGAGACAGGAACAGGTTTTTGCAGGACAACTTATGGCAATAGAGTTTTGTCTTTCTTCCTGCCACTGTGGGTACATGAATAAATGCCTTCTGTTCCGTGTACCAGTATGTAATTAGAAACACATAGACCTGGTGATCTTTCTGAGTGATTATAAAATATAGTCACTATAATGAAACATCACACATTTGAAATGGCCTGTATGAAATACAGGTTGGATGCTGTGAAATATTGCAGGTCTACATATGGAGCAAACATATGTATAATCACAACATATTTAATTTGGTGGTGTAAATCCCAGATTCTCCCCTATAAGTTTTCATAAAATGAAGCCACACTTCTTCTGTAGTAGACCAAAACTCAATCACTTTCTGTTTTGATTAAACATCTCTCAGTTTAGTAGCAGCAAAATAGATCTTTGCAAAGATGAGAAAAGGTTCAATGCACTGAGTTGCTTCTGATTTCACAAAATATTAAACTGGCATATCCCCAAAGAACTCAATTCTGATCTTAGCTATTGTGGTTTTCAATGAGTGTACCACCATCAGTTTGCCTGGATTTATTTCTGACTCTCACTGCTGTGCATGAGAACAGAATTAGACCCTTTTCAATATTACACGTAACTCTGTTGCAGATGTTTGTGCAGTGTGAAATGGCTGAATGGCTGATGGCTCACCATTCATTTTCTGTTTATCAGGCAATTCGGGATTCTGTGGCATTCTAGTCACGATATGTAACAGAACCCCAAAGACAGATTATACAGTCACAACGATGAAAATTGATTACTAAGCACTCAATGAGTCATCTGCCTCAGGAAGTAACTACTTCAATCTATTATTGTCGATGTCCTGATGGGTCAACCAGGACGCGAAAAGGAATTTGCATTAAATTGATTTGAGTGTTTTTTCTAGAAATAACATCACTCAATCAAAGGAAACATTCAGACAGAGCTAGGGAGAACTGACTGAATTTGATTTGGGAAGGCAGAGCAGCAAGGGATGAGGAGGCTGATTCAGATAAAAATATAAATGGGATTTAGAGCATCATAAATCTCGTATTACAGAATGAAGAGTTGGAACTGTTGTTAAGAATTTCTGCAATGCAGACTGGGCTGCGCATTCTGGAAACCCTTTATTTGCTTATAGATGTGTGTGCTGTGTACATATATATATACACATCACTCAGTTATGTGAACAGTGTGTTTAGGCAAACAGTGTATTTATATATGTACTCATTGTGACAAGTTGCCATCAAAAAACACAACAACATGGCTTGTTTCCAGTTACCTTGGACAATGTTGCTGTTTTGAGCTCATATAAAAACCAGAGAGTGGGATGTTTCTCTTCAAATATTGTTTCCTTCTCAGAGCTGAAGTCTTTCAGAATGAGCAGCCCACCACTCAATAAAATTCAATAAGTGATAAATCATACTGAAATGTCACTTCCTTCTTATCAGTCTTACTCTTAGAGCAATTCATCCTCTCTCTCATGCTTGTAGTATGGTGCCGGTGTGTTGGCATCTTAAACCGCAGTGGATTTCTGCTATCATGTTGCCCCCAGTATCTTTGTATCTTCTTCCAAGAGCATTACTTGCAAAATTCAAAAGTCCAATTAAAATCACATACTTTAAAGCACCCCCTCCTTACCCTATACAAGGTTTGTGATTTGTTCTCATATTGAGTTATATATGGTCAGCCTTTAAGTCCATTCAAATAAATGGAAGTTTTACTTGAGTAATGATTCAGTGATTTGGCTCAAGAAATTACAGCAAGATCTTAAAAAAATGATTAGTTACTTAGTGTGTTTCAGTTCTTAGCCACCTTCAATCATCACAGTTTTCCTCTTGGAAATGTCTCAAGCTGAAACCTCCAAAACTACGGTATTCAGAATCACTATCACAATTGAAACACACTGTCCCTAATAAATAAGGTTTAACTCTGAAATAATGCAAGGGGAAGAAGGACAGAGAAGAATAATTGGAAAGGCATATGCTAATCCATTAGTGAAACTGTACAAGTTTCTGGACTGTACAAGGATCTGAAAGCACCAGCCCAGCCTGCTGGATACAGGATGAGGAAAATCTCTCAACGAATAGAGCAAGCACCACAATCACAGTCCCCTCTGGCTGATCTGTAAGTGTCATCTCCTTCTGTCATGGACTTGGCCTTATCCAGCCTGGTTTCAGCCAGGCACGAAAAAAGCATTGGAACTACACTGTGAGGGAGAGAATTGGAGAGCTGCCTATTATTTCAGGCCAATAGCGCAGAAGCCCTATCTGAGATATCCCAGTTTTCATTAGAAACCTGAAGAGCATATAGAGGATTTTGCTGTGCAAAGGCTTGTACCATCTGTATATACTATATAAATAAATATCAAGGTTTCTGTGTCTAAGTAATGATGTACATATACTGAAGATATAGAAATGCATGTTTTATTGAACAAATACAATATTGCTTTAGCAGTCAGGAGCCTAGAAGATACCAGAAAGTGATTGTTCCATTGTCAAAAAACCTCTCCAGCCATCACATTCACTATTTTCCTGATCAAAACCAAAACACTCCAGCTGGGAAATTTGATACTTTGATGGTATATATTACTATTGAGTTAGGAAGATAACAGAAAGTATGAACTTAAATATCTTATCTTCTTCTGTCATTCTCGCTTTGTTCTACTCATAATTTGTTCTGGAAGTAGAATAAATATGCTGCCTCTTGTCTCCCCCTTTCCAAATACAGCTGCTTATGCTTCTCCTTCAGGCATCTAATTGGCTGATACTGATGAAGACATAACATTGATAGCGTCTGTGTACTTTCTCCCGATTTACATATCTGTGAGATTAAGACTGAGTATTAGGCATGGGCAAATGACAAGGAACTGAAGTTCTGTTGTTTTGACAACATTATGAACATATCCAACAAGGAATTAAATATTTGAGGATTAATGGGAAGTCGTTGTCAAGCCACTTAAAATGTATGGTGGGCCACTGATTACTGGGTAGTTCTGAAAAGACTAAGATTCTTTCCTGCTGTAAATTTCCATAGCTACATTTTCTTCATTTCGCATGAACTATAACCGTTTACACTAGCTGAAGTTCCTCTCTCTAACTGTGGATCCAAACAGCAAATTTTGCAGTGTCTAGTAATTCTAAGTAGTAGCCATGGGAGTAGGATCCTAGAGAAGGCCTTTTCATTTCATTTTGTGCCAAGTGTTTTACCAGTGCGTAACTGGATACAGTGTCTGCCTGGCATTGCAGGTGTGGAAAAAGGCCTAGGAGATTAAGAGTGCAGTCTGTGTATGAAGTATAATATTCACTTTTGAAGTCTTCACCTGCGTGGACTCGATTTGCAAAAACATAGGAAAAGGAAATCTTAGGGACTTCCTAACACATTCCTAAAGGAAGGGAAGTCCTCCCTACACGAGGAAGTCTGTGGTGCATCTACATTTGTGTTTCGGTTTGGTTAGGAGCTCATTTTTGAAGAAGAATCTGCTGATGGTCCCCATTTAGTGTGCTTTGGTTTGCATCAGAGAATGGTCTTGGGGTGCACTCAGACTCCTGTCCAACAAAAAGGAACTGAAAATGTGTCCCAGAAATGCACCAAGTGCTAAAGAGTATTCAGAGCCTGGGACCAGATTAGTGCTAGTCCAAAGTAAACCTCTGAAACATACAGAGTGATGCTGAGTCCTCAGAACAGTTGTTTCACTCTACTGAAGCACTTCTGTTGGCCTGCACTACTTGATAATTTAGACGTATCCTGAGATTGCACAGAAACATATGTCCTAGTTCAGCAAAACAAATAAGCACATGCCTCATGTTAACATTTGTGATCCACAGTGGTTGCTGGTTTAGGTTACTAGCAAGAACCAGAATGAACAGGAGTTGAAGTGAAAAATGCTAGAATTTTAACAGAGAATGACGAGTGGTCAGGACAGACAGTAATCTGATGCTGAGCACAAGCACCAAGATGGAACATAGACATCGATCAGTTCCTATAAATAACGTGGCTGAAAGACTTGAAGTACCTTGAACATGATAGGTAAAACTTTTAAATTATATCCCTGCTCTCAAAAAAAAAAACTACACAAAAAAAAAACAAGAGAGAGAGAGAGAGAAAGATGAAAAGATGAAAGATGTCAATGAAGTTTCTTAATCCAAGAGGTAACGTGATCAAAATGAGTTTCAGGACAGCTAGTCAGGGCCCTACATTCCACGTAGCCTGAGTGTGACAGACTGGAATGAAAGCAGGTCAAGCAGGAGGGCTGAGATACAGTAAGGGGAAAGTTCTCACAGAAGTTCGGACCTGGAATTTTGAATTCTTCTTCCAGCATTTCCTGAGTTTAAAAAAAAATCAGTTAATAAAAGGTTGGTTTAGTTTTGCAGCAGAACTTACAGCTACTCAAATACCCCTGTAAAACCACTGTTTTGCCTTCTTTGCCCAAAAGTCCTAAAAGCCAGCAGCATCCTGCAAGAACTATGTAAGAGAGTAAGTGGACAGTAAGGTGCAAGGAGACTGATACTCCCTCAGATAAAATGATGTAAAATGAGGCAACTTCTCAAAGTCAAGGAGATGCACCTCTACTAGTGTGGTCTGTGTGAGATCAGAAGCAATTCCAAACTGCCCTCATCGTCTTAAGTGCATACTGGAAAGACCGGTTACTGTCTGAAAACTGCAGCCTGCTGTTGAGTAAGACAAAACATTTGTCTGTGCACAGGCTCAGAAATAAAGCTAAAAAATCCTGAAACAAGAAAAGTATAGTCTAATAGCCTGGCTTTCCCCCAAAACAATGTACTGCACGTACATGTACAGCAAAATAGAGCCATTATAGTACTCTGATTTAAATCAAACTCTTGTAACTCATTTACTCTGGAACTCTTTTTAAATTCTGCCAATCCTGTACTTGTGGGAGCATAACTTAACTGTGCACCCCTGCCTGCACACTAGTAGTGCATCTACAGGCATGCTGATTAATGCAATAGATTTTCTTAATGAAAAGGATGTGAAATTTGCACAAGAACATATCTATCATGCAAGAATTAGTCCATCAAAATTGTGCTTACTCATATTTAATAAAGTACAATCACCCATGTACAAGTGAAGACTGCTTGCTGAAAATTGGATTGAAAACTGGTAAGAATTAGTATTTTTATTAGTGTTATTTTCAAAATAAGCAGCTGGTGATCCTGTCCCATCTGAAGGGTCAAGAGCATTCTACTAGCAGATATATTAGCATCAGAGTTAAACAAATTGAAGAGAAACACCAAAAGCGTTAGCACTGAATGTCTGTAAATTATGATACTCAATGTTGAGATAAAGAGCTTGGTAAGGTTTGAGCACTAAATTATTTGAAAGAAATGCATTTATTGTTCCCTGATATAAGCAATGTAATTAGAAGAGCATAACCATAACTTTGGAACGGCTAAGGTATGAGCTGGGACACAAATACTGATGAATTTTAAATTCTGTCATTTGAAGTCAACGAACAGTGGCATTACTTCAAATGATTTCTGAAATAAAATATGATTTAAATTYTGTCATTAAGTGTGCACATTCAGATATATAACTATTGTGTGCTATCCAGTCAAGTTAATGAAATCATCAGCTACCTGTACATGCCAATAAGTGAATTGCATTTGAAAGAATAAAAAATAATGGGCTAGAGATATAAATTAGGATGAGACAAAATATCCTAGATCTGCTTGTCCTCTTGCTTATATAAGTCTGGCCAACCTTTGCATACACTGGTGCACTGGCTCTGATTTATTTGTAGCAGAAGCCCCATGAGGCAGGACAAGCATACACTAACGCTTTTCCAGAATATTCTTTTGGTTTCCAGGAACTTCTGTCTCTGGGTTTCCCTGAACCAGAAATGAACTGAAGGACACTTTTATTGATTTTAGTTACTTACAATGAGAATACAATGAGTTCTGCTTGCATAACAGAAGTGGTCCCATACTTGCCACAGACTATAAAAGAGGMAGAGAATAACAGAAACACGGCAAATTGAGTTAGGAAATTCTTTGGTAATTTTACTTACAACCACGTTGTCTCTTTCAGAAAGTCTTATAGGCAGCTCCGAAACAATGAGGCTGGACTACTCATAAGTAGTCRTGTCATAACATCTCATAAGTTAAGTAGTAGCGTTAGGATTCCTGATCTCATATCAAGGCATAGAGATATTCTCCTGTGGTTGATGTAAGCAATCTTAAAATTCAAACTCTTACTAAATGCTGGATTGTACCCGGTTGTCACTTCTCTTTGAACTTGGCATTTTGAACAAGAGCCAAAGAATTTAGTCAAGAATGACAAGTTATAAAAAATTGAAACAAACTTTTCATGCCTTGTAGAAGGCCAGAAGGATTGCCACTTCAGCCAGGAAAGCCAGTGGAGGGTGAAACAGACCTCAGTCTGCCACTCTGCACTTAATCCAAAAATGGCTGGAACAAGGAATTGGGGTGAGATGTGCATGCTCATGGAAACAAAACAAAATAATCTTAAACCTAAATTACTGAAGCAATTGAAAACAGAAGCTCAGTGTTCTGTATTTAGTCTACAGAGATGACTGTTAAGAGAAATAAATATTTCTATAAGGTGAGGAATGCTAAATGAGGCTGATCTTATTTGAAAACCTAAATAAAAAGTATTTGCCTGAGATGAAGTGAAGTAAAATTAAATGGAGAGGTCACCCTAAGAGAGCYATATAAGTTATCCTGTGGCTGTCCGTTGTTTCCCAAAGTCCATACATTGCCCAGTAAGCACTAGCTAAGTAAAGCTTCCTGGTACCTTTATAAGCATCAGTAGTGCTGCCTCATCAGCTGGTTGGAAACATTGTATTAGAACCTGGGGTACCAGTTAGAAATTGCAGCAGAATACYCCAAGACAATCACAAACTTTTTGGAAAAGATTTGTTCATAGAGTAAAAACACAGGAGTGAACTAATAATTTTGAATTTTCTTGTTAAGAATAGCTCAGGAAACCATATCTAATACACATTTACTGCTGGCCTGAAATGTAAATGCTTAAAGTTCACACTCTCTAATTGGCAGGATTTCTATCCCTTATAGGCAAACACAAGTCAGTTCCCTTTTTCCAGATTGCATCTCATCCTATAGCATCTATATCTCCCAAAGGCAAGAAACAGCTTCCCAKGGAGAAAAGGCAGTTCAAGCTGTTTTGTTGCAGCAGTTCCAATTTGAAGCAGGAAGAAAATCACTGACCTTATTGCGCCATGCATTTTTTTGAAAGCAAAGCTGTCCAGTTTTTTTGAACTATCACATGCAAAAAAGACCAGATTATTTCCATATACTTATTTTTGTCATCTGACTTGCTTTGAGAGCATCCCTGATGGGTCCCCACAATTAGCCAATATTCAATTTTTACTGATTCTTTTGAATTATTATTTTAATTGATTTTTTTTAAATTGCTTTGGTTTAAAAGGAGGCTTTTAAGTATTAATCAATACAAGCCCATCAAAGTTAATGCAATTGTACTTATTTACAGTGGTAAAGGGCTTGTCCCACTGTTCCTCTGCCAAAGAGATAATCTTTTGGGACTTCAGAAAAGAATAAGTAAAGTATCAGTGACAGTTATGGAAATCACAGGGCTGTGAAGTGTTTTACTGTTTTACATTGCTTTTCTATCAAAGGAAAGAAAGGTGTCTAGAAAGAATTCAGGCCCCAAAATAATAGGCTATACTGAAATGAAGAGTGAACTGCTGGAATAGCAGAAGACCTGAGAGAACCGGGCTGATGCTCCAGCTGGTAATAAATGGCTTGTCAGTGCATCCAAAAACTACTTTTAAAAAGAGTGGCTATTGCAGGGAAGACATGATAGACAGTGAAACATACTGTGCATAAGATTTTGACCAAAAAAAATCAATGTCTTTGAACCGTACAGACTAAAATTTACTGAGAAGCCTTTCACTGTGCATTTTATACTCTTTAGTGTGAATGATGCCTATTGAAGTAGGTTGGAAAGAGTCTAAAAATAAGCTGTAACAAGTTTAATTTTTCATTCCTCTGCTAACGACATRTAAAGTTTCTCTTGCAAATTTAATGCTTAAGTCTGGTGTTTGTATGAGCTGCTGTGGACATTGCTGGGCTAGAGCAGATGTGAAGGAAACAAATGTTGATCGACGGTTAGACCTTTCATGAGGAAATCAACGTGAATGTTTCCTGTGCTTTGGTGTGGTGTTCACAAGTGCAATGAGAGGACCTAGTACGTCCAAAGGATACGAGAGCTGACAGGAGTACATTGAACGAAAACCTGATAACTGCAGGGACCTGCTTTTTCTTAGCAGGAGGGTTTAGGAGCCTAAGAATGCTCATAATGCCTCAGCCTGTCATCGTGTGTATGGACCTGTCGTCAGGCCACAGTCAGCTCAAAAACCTGAGGTAAATTAATAAGAAATAGCTTACTCATTACCTTAATCCCCAATTGCTGAAGACTTTCTTATCAGTTAGCATAAGGTTCTTCTCCAAAGATATTAAAGTTGTTTGGTTTTTTACTGTTACACATCTGGTTATTCTCACATAGACTTTGTTGCCTTTCTTTTTAGCTACTGTAATACTGAGTTATTGGCTTCAGTATTATCTTATGAGTTCCAGAGGCTAAACATGCATTGTATCAAGTGCTTTTATTTTGTCCTTTTTTTATAGATACTCCCGTTCAATTTTCTGTTTCAGTAGCTCGCATTTTTTAGAATTTTTTTACTGCTCTTTCTCCAGGATAGGGAAATCTGAAGTTCTAGGCAAGCTGTTTTTGGAGTTACATTCCTTAAAGTATGGGGAAGATTATCTAAAACCTCATCATTATTTTACAGAATTGCATTTTTTTTAATGACTGACCTGAGGCTGAAAACAGGCAACCGTTGCCAAATTGTATGTGAGGAAATAGTTTAAGCTGTCAGTGAGGCCATTCCTAATTTAATAGGTCACAATAATTTCCTATTTATTGCTTCATGAAAAACTATGAAACACCTCTTGGAATTACAGTATTGGTCTTCAAGATAACTTTGTACAAGAGCAAGGAGGATAAAAATTGATAGATGAAGTTATATGTCATAGAAGAAGGTAGTACACAAGTGCTTTGTTGGTACTGGCTCCGTCTTAATGAATCAGTGGACATTTTTCCTATTAAAAGCTAAAATAGCCGGCTCCRGTAAACATATGGAAGTATTTTCTTTACTTTTTTTGTACAGAATGAAGCCTCTGCGTAAGTCTTTAATGCAGCAAGTCTATTGTTTTAGAACAACCCAGCAACTTTCTGGAAGTATAGATATTCCAGTAAATACATGAATAGTACAGGAATAGTAGTATTAATCRTACCAGCTTAACAATGGTAGACAAGGGAATGTGCATTTGACCTTTCAGAAGAATTTACCTGGATTATATTCAAACCTTTCTCACATTCGGTTTTCCTTAGMAATTGAATTTTTTTTTGCATAAGTGTTCACAGAATTTTTTGAGTTTTCCAGATCCCTTCAGTAGTATTGTGTCCTGGCAACTACTTTAAATGCAATGCTTTTGCAAACACAATCACCCTGTCAGAGAACAGAAGATATACCAAAAGGCCTAACTAAGCAAAACTGCCCCGTTGGTGAATACACTCAGTCGATTTTTAAGTATTTTAATTTAATAGATTCAAATGATATAATTTGTATTATTAAAGTCTTTCCATTGTTACTGCATATAAAGGAAAAGAGGGTAAGTTTATTGAATGAGGTATTCATTGTGAAATATTCACTCCACTCGAATTATAAATAAATGTATCCTGAGACTTTCAGTGCATACAGAGGTCATTGTCTATTTACAAGAAATCTGTAAGAGGTCTGTAACAGAGGAAGAAATGTGATGTTAATATAACTCTCGAGACTCATGCAGATACACACAAAAGATGCCCAGGCCTAGTAAAAAAAGGAAAAAGAAGAACARAACATAAATGTTTTTTTTAAAATCTAGGAATTTGTTAAAAAACATCCTAAAACTGCCTAAACGTGGAATGATGGATATTTTTCCATGCTGTCATATTTATAATTTAAGGCTTTCTTATACATTACCTGCCTGCCTTGCAATTTCTTCCTGAGAAAAGTTCAAAGGAGACAAGGCTAGTTAAGCAAAATACAGTATTGCCAAGGGAAGGGCCAGCATAGCATAGCTGAACTTGAAAAGTGTTAATATTCAGACATTTTTCACCTCTCTCAGAATGTCGAGGGAGTTTTCAGTTGCTGTCCCATATTACTTACCCTAATCACATCAGTAAAAATGGTTTATCTGCAGTGTATGAGCTTGCAGGGCTACTTTCTGCAATGATTGATGGCAAGTAGCTGATTCACTTTCCCTTCCTATCACTTGCTAAGCGGCTGAGGCAGTTGAGAATCAGTATGTTTCTGCAAAGGCACGGCTCAGGAAATAACCTCACAGCTTTGGGCCTTTTGGGCTCAGAAAGGCTGTCTACAAGATTATGAGGTGATTTAAAAAATTCATTTCTGGTATTTAAGGTTTTTTGATTTTATGAAGCCTACAATTGTTTGTACAGGCAACCTACTTTCTCTGATTATGAAGATTCRGAGTTTTCAAAATTATATTCCGGCTGTATAACATTGTTCCTCCTTTACTTTTGAACAGTAGTGCTTGTAACAGTCTCTAGATATTTAATGAGAACTCATTATTACTTATGGATACCAGGAATTTAGGAACTTGTTGTTACTGTCTGTACAGAGGTAGCGGATACAGAGAATTTTTCTAGGTATTATTTTCTCCTGTGATGCTGCTCTTAACATGAATTACTTGGGTATGTTTAATGCACAGGTTTGGATTTGCATTAATTTTGAAGGGATTGCCTTGCACTRGCAAAGTGTGCAAGCAAAGTTAGACTAGATGTATACAATAAATGGGTTTCCAGTTACGTCTATACTTTTGCTTAATGTTCTCCATTTTAACAGAATGCTATGGTAAGTAATGCAACTTAAATTAGAAAGTAAGCTGGTCTTCCCTGGCTCGTTTCTTAAATATGCTTTCATCTCCTAGTTGCTCCAGCTCAGATAGTTTAGCTCTAGATAGAACTTGGAGGGATGTTTTCCATTTTGGTGAAAAAAGACACCTTGTTGCAATGAGAGGGGGCAGTAGGAAATGGAAATGTACTGGAGTAGCTCATCTGTCTCTTAGCAGGATTTCTCTCATGTAACATGAGGTTGTCAAATCCCCTGTCATCCTTTGGGCTAAAGCAGTTAATACTTGAGTCTAGATCTGCTAAGATGATTGGGGGTACATTGGATTTCACAGTGTGATGGTGTGAATCTAGAGGGGGGGGCAGATATTTCCAGGGATGCCCAGAGGGTATGTGAAAGGAAGAAGATGAATAAAGATATCAGTATGTTGTTGTCAAGTCAAAGCCCCTTAGCATGTGCTCATTGAAACTTCACAGAAAAATGTCTTTCTGAAGAAGCTCATGTTAACGTTGTCTAACTTGATAAAGCCAGAGCATCTCTATAACCTGCAGGGTAGTGAGTCTGTGGTAAATAAGTATAGTACTGATGTTTTACTTTTCTCCTTTTGGTCACTGGATTATCAACGGGTATTTATACAGGTTTGTGAGAGTGCATTGATCACCTCTAGTAACAAGCTAATCATAAATGAAGCTAAAGCAAAATTCTGAGACAACCAGTGCAGGTCAGTTGGCTTTACTTTGTTCACAGTATACCTTTGATTAAGCAAAAATAATTTAAATTTCATCTGCACCGCCATATTATACTAATACAGCATTTTATTTTAGATATTATTGACTAAGTTTTCAGTGGCCAATTAAAATTGTGAGAACATATTTTTAGGCCTAGCGTGAGTCAATGCAGGGAAAAAATAGATGTGAGTGCAAAAACTTGCAAGTGGGTGAGCTGTCAGATGTTCCTGAGGTTTTTTCTTCACTATTAGCAGTAACAAATATTTCATCAGGCATTATAATACCTCTTTAGTTAGTCCTGGCAAAAAAATTCTATCTTTATTTTCTTTATTGGAACAAAGGGAGACTAAAAATCATATATAGTGGCAATATTAATCTTGTTTGTATGCCACAGATAAAAATAGACGCTCATTCGTGTTGGTGTATTTACTCACTGAGTGGATTGCGAAAACGTTTTGTTTTCCTTTGCATTTATTTAATGAATATTTCTGGTGAATACAGAAAAGATACACACTTTCATTGGAAATCAGTGACTAAATTGCTGAATATTGTTGACAAACCTTTAAAAATATCTACAATTTCAGAGTTGTTTTAACATTACTTTAAAAAGAAACATTTTTCAAATGTAAGAGAGATTCTCTTTTTGGAGTTTTGATGTCTAGTAGGGTTTTGAACCACAGTCTTAAAATGAGCACTGTTTGATTAAAGCCCTCTGCCTTGGTATTCCTGTTGCAAAAACAAATTGGGAAACATAAATAAAACTGTGGAAAAACATTGTTTAAAAAGGGATGCTGGAACTATCTCCATAATCTGGAATATCACAGAATATAACATTTCTCTTGAATTATTAGAAATTCTTCACTTGCAGAGATGGTAATGACATCTTTCAGATCTCTACTTATTTCTGTCTTTGCTTTTAATCTAGCTTAGCGCCTTTTAATGTGCTTATTTTCTTGTAGATTATAAGATATCCCTGGAACACAATGGTGCCAAAGGGGGGGTTCATCTGGCCAGAAGTAGTTGTCCAAAATGAGCTAGTTGTCTAGATTCCTTTTATAGTCAATAAGTACAGTGGGAGTATGGTTCACCTCATTCAGAAGCAGACATCTAAAATAGGTTAGATGAATTGATTCTTTAAAATGTGCAGGTATTTCCAAGTTGGGCTGTAAAAAGATCCTGGAGTGATTATCTCAGCTGTAGATGTCTTCATAGGACATGTCTAAACCTAAGTGAAATGAATCTTAACCCTGCTGGCAAGTGATAACTGTGTTATCTTCCTCTATAAAACTCTCTCAATATGAAATTCATCCTATATGTGGATGGTCAGAACAAGCTTTCGAGGATGTATCAAAGTGCAAAGGTTTATTTCTGGCCTTTCACCAGAGTATGAATTTCATTCCCTCTATCTTTTGGCTGGTTGTCACAAAACCTGGAAAAGGTTAATCCATATATCTTAAGGTTGTATTTCCTTTAAGAACTTATTTTTCAACTTTGAAAAGAAATCAGAACTATGGTAATGTATTTATGGGTAATGCATTCTTGTTATCCAAAAAGCATGAGGTACTTTTCTGTTTCATTTTATATTCTATCCTGGAAAGATATACAATTCTAATCTTTTCCATGAAAAATCAGATCTCATATGACGAAAGTAATTATTTTAATTTGTACTTTTCCTTCATTATGCTGCCATCCCATTTAAAATGCTAAAGATTTTTAATGGCATAAATTACTTGGCATGTATTGTATAAGAGGAGCAGTAAAAATATCAAGTTGCAGTGGGATTTGGAGTTTTTCATTTTCAAGAACTGATTATATAAACTTCAAAAGTGTGGTTGAACAGTCTTCATTAGTATAGCTCAGCAGTCTGAACTTAGGCAACAGACTGTGATTCTTAAATGTTTTTCATCAGTTTAGGACTGTTAGTGGTTTTTAACTCCTTTCTTTTGGCATCTATCTGTCAGTGACACTCTCTTTCTAGCTAGATGTAGTAAGGCACTATGATCATTTCAGTATATGCTATGACAGAGGGGAGGACTGACCCTTAAGTATCTATTTTTATAGTATCCTTCAGATCCCTTGGTGCTTCTGATGGCTCTTATGTCATATGCCAAAGGCAGATGCATCTTCAGTACTGTAATGCAAGGATTATGGGAGTAAAGGGGAGGAACTGAAAGTTTTTAAGCATATTATTGAGATGATATAGATAGTTATAAAGAATGGCATGAATTGTGCAAGAGAAAAGACACAGGTAGTTTTGCCTTGTATATCAAAGAGGAGCTTTAAAAGCAAAGAAAATTTAGGAGAGAAACTGAAGCTATCAGGAAAAATGGATATGAGGATTAATTATGAAAACACATACAGTACACACTGATGAGCAGAATGTAGCAAAAGATAGACCCAGAGACTTTCACGAGGTCTCTGAGTATCTTCCATTTCTAATGACAAAAAAAGCTAATGGGGCTGGCAGTGCTGTTGTGTGGTAATGTGGGTCATGAACTACCCACCCATCTGTTGGAAAGGAATCCAGTAAGAAACAGATGGTCCAATATCTGCTTAAAATGTTTTGCAGACAGCTTTCAGATTTTCAAGAGTGAAGAAGCAATTAAAGGGAGGCTCATGAACTGCATTGTGAGCATTAGAGATGGACAGGTGAAAATGCAAAAGTGAAGGGTGGGCTGCTGGATAAAGTTTATGAAATGTAGAAGTCTCTACATTKACAGAGGAAAAACAGAGGAAAACAGAGAGAAGAACAGATTAAACATACTGGACTTAAAGAAGGGGTACTTAAATGCCTTAGTATATCAGTATGTAAGAGCCTGTGTCTGCGCAGGAGAAATTGAAGAGAATTGGCAGTACCTTAGAGAACTTCTAGGAAGGTCACGGACACTAGCTATCCAAATGTGAAGTGTAGTTAAATCGTGAACTCTTCAAGGACTTTTAACTCAAGAAGGAATTGTACAGAAATTGGAAACTAGGTCAAATTACAGAGGATGACTATTTAAGAGTAGCACAAGTATATAGGTAAAATATGAGAAAGGCCAAGGAGAGCCAACTGGAAAGGAGCGTAAAATATGACAAGAAAATACTCTGTATGTCAATAACCAAGATATGAGTTATTTCACTGCTTAACAGGGAAGGAGAAGTAGTAGCAGATACTGCCAAAGGGGCTGAATACTACTTTTTGCTTTGCTTTTCGCTAAAAGGTGTTTTAACCATATGATCACAACTAGTGTGAAAGATGTCGTGACAGAAGACCTACAGGTCAGACTGTAATCTATCTGGAACGTATTTTCAAAATAGTTAGGCCTGCAGACCTTTTCTTTAGGGCACTTAAAGAACCAGTTAAAAAATCTTGGAGCCATTTGGGATTGTGTTTGGGAATTTAGGATGAGTGAGGCTCCAGAAGCCACATGTAAAACTCTAGGGGAACTGTAATTGAAGAGCAGTTATTAATGGCTTGTTGAACAGGAATGATGTATCAAGGGGCCTTCCAGGCTGTCTGTCTGGGGTTTGGGACTACTAGTACGTCTATTAAGTTTGCAGATGACACCAGGTGAAGAAGAGCTTCAAAAACATTGCAAGACTGATTTGTTCTTTAGAATGATGTCAACAAGCTAGAGAAATGCTTTAAAATAAAAAAGATAAAATTAAATTCAGGCAAGTGAAAAGTTGTCCTCTCTGGCAGGAATACTATTGAAGTACAAGAGTGACAGATCTGTAGATGAAGATCAGGCYTGTACTGGATCACAAGCTGAACACAAGTCGACAGTGTCATACTGCTGTGATAAAGACAGACATCACACTGGGATGCATAAACAGGTGCCCAAATAAAAAGTAGATGAAGGATCTCTTTCACACTAATGACAAATAGTAAGGCTGTAGTTAAAATATTGACTCCCCTGCAGTCACCACCTTTGAAGAAAGACATGAACGAGTTAGAGTGAAATTATAGGAAGAAAATTATTTTTTGTTCATTAAAGTAAAAACAAAAAATTGACAAAGCTAACATTAGGCTGCCAAAAATGTTAAAAAAGCATAAGGAAGTATAAGGAAACATAAATAATCATATAAATAAATACAAACCAAACAAAACCTGAAAAAAATGAGGAAAAGAAATGTGATTGTTCATCTTTGAAGGAAAAACACTGCAAACCCCAGAAGACTTGGAAATGTTATCACATAACAAAATACTGAAAGTGTTATAGCAGTTCTTAAAATTGTGAAACAAAGAGATAACCTAAAGTTGAACAATAGTCTGATGTAACAGGTGGAAACGTAGTGAAATCTTCTTAAATAAGAGATTTCACCAGTCTTTCTTCACATCATTGCAAACGRTTCCTGGTGTGCATGGAGCAAATTGACATAAATCTATTCTTGCAACAGGAAATGGATAAAATTCTTTCTTACTTAATCAGGTACAGAATAGCAAAATGATTTGACCTTTTTCCTGGGGAGCTTCTGGAGAGCAAACAAAGCAATCAGTGCTGCTCCTATTCAGGATATCTAATATTTGAATGTCTCTTCCCTTCCTCTGGTTAGAAGGAGAAATATTTAAACAGGAAGCTGTTGGGGGCCTTCCAAAAAGATGGTAATTCTCAATGGATCTACATAGTTTCTGAAAGGTGTTTTCAAATTGTCTAGTTTCAGGGAACTCACTTAAAAGCTTGCTCCAGTCCCTGTGGCTGCCCTTTAATGTAAGGAGCAGAGCTAGCCCTTTTAGTAACTCTGCAATTCAAGTAGAAGCTCTAGGTCCCAGATTCCTAAAGCCATTCAAAGCTTTGTAATCAAAGGGACTCGTATTCTSCAATTCCTGGTTCAGAATTTACTGCATGCATGGAAAGTTACCTAAATGCACAAGGAGCCAAATCCTGCTGAAAGCAAAGGGAACTTTGTCGCTGGCTTCAAGGGATTTGTTAGGTCCATTCCGCTTTGCTGGGTAATCTTCCCGCTCTTCCCTTTCTGACTTAGTGTGTTCTTCCCCCTAAAATGCAGATATTTTCTTGAGCTTTGATGTCCTATCAGTTGATAYCTGTTTATGCTAGTTACTTGTACCAGTAGCTATGCTCATAGGTACTTGACAAAAACATTTTTTCATACCAGACTCATATTTTGCAAATTAAAAAATTAATTCTAGTGTTAACAGAATGTGGATGCAACAAAGGTGAACCCTTCCTCCATTCCCAGGCTCAGAGTGGATTTACCGAGCCAAACTATTTCCTAGCTTAACTTCATAGATGAGTTTCAGGGCTTACCTGAAAATGAAGGTTCAGCTACTCTAAAAGTATTTGCACGTCAGAAATGTAGCTCTTGCAATAGAAGAACTTTATGTTCAATATATGCGTGAGAATCCATATATGTTCATACTAATATTTTTGCAAACTGTTAGTTTCAAATCACGGCGATTATTACTAGCTGTTACCTTGACCCAGCGTAGCAGATCTATCAGCACTGATGTGGTGCTGTGTTACACACAATGACAGTGTGGGATGGTGGAGCGGCAAAAACTCATAAAAGAATCCTGATTTATTTGGCTCCCATTTGTCTCACCCGCCGCTCGCACATGTTAGAGGTCCCTGGCTGCGCCCATCTCACAGGAGATCTGCCTGACTGCAGATATGGCTGTTTATTCAACTTACAGAAATTAATACTTTTTTTCATCGTTTCTGTGCTGTGCAAGATGATAACTGCCGTTCTCATTTAGAGCGGTGATCTTTGGAGAAGCTTTCGGCAGTGCTCCCTGTCTTTAAAGACCATGTAATTACAGATTAGCATCTGTCAGAAAGGAGCATGTTTAAACTGTATTTGGAATGCCTGACGTTGGTAACCTAATGTCTCAAAATTGTTCTTCCTGTCACCTCCACATACAGCCTTTTCATTCAGTAAAGAAAATTTCATTTTTAAATTGAATTGTGCTTTGGGGGAGAGAACTTGGAGGCAAGAAGAATAAATTTAACTTGCAGGAAAAATTAGSACGTTTAGCCTCATCTTGAAAATAGACGGTTCTGGAGCTCTTCAGACCTTTCAGTGTCCTGGGACCGCCCTCTCTCCAGATGCTGTTTGCTGGAGGTACCAGGAGGTTTTCAGCAGGTGAATGCTGCCAGGCTGCAGGGGCGAGCGGGGCCTCCCCTTGCTTTGACAGGAGGGGGGTGCTGAGGAAAGCCTGGGTCCCTTCCAAAAACAGAATAAAACCCAGACTCTGCCCCAAAGCTTTCCTGTTTGTTAGGTTCTTTAGAATCTTTTCATTACAAAACCCCCCAAAGATACTCTGTTATCAAAATTAAATTGTGTTTGATTGTCGACAGATTAAATCCTGAGGGAGAAACACCAACTGAAAGGAGCCCTCTTTAAAGCACTATAATGGCTATATTCCCTATTTTGTGCTGACTTTACCTATAATAAGTCAAATGACTTCTTTTATTGTTGTCTCTAGCAAATGTTTCATGTACAGAATGCTGCCTTTATATTGTTTTTTTATTTTAGTTTGGTTTTATCTCTTAACACTTTAGAGCCCTTGCCCCAGGAAACATATCCTGCTCACAATTATTTGGCTGGCAGACTGCAAATGCAAGTGTTCTTCCACGGGAGGAAGACCAAATTACACTTGTATATACTTATTGCCCATCATTTTTCAATATAGCTGAAACATAGACAAAAAGTGAATAAAAGATGTTTTCTGTAAGAATACTAGTGAAGACTTCAGAATTAAAATAGCATTGTTGGCAACTGTCTTTTCCAGAAAACTATTTTAAGAATGAGTTACTGAGTGATAATTAGATATTGAAATGCACCCAGTTTCACATTTCAGTGCTCCTTTCCAATTAGAATGGCATTAGAGTGAAAGTGTAGCTATATAATTGTATGAAGAATAGATCCAATTTTCTCAATGTCACTGCAATATCACCTTTCAGTAGTAACGGCACTGAATGATTACGCATATCATTTAGTAATAGTATTTTATCCATTTCACAGAGAGAGATGATTTTTTTAAAGTGGACCTGTGATCAGATTGTAAATGAGCGTATTGCAAGGAGGCCGTGCTACATACAAATATGTMAGCATTAATGTTACCACAGCCTAAACTGTTCTGAATAACATGGCATCGTGTTTGCTAACATTCGGCATTTATGGGCAGGGTACATCTTAACTGTCTCTTTAATGATCAAAAAAAGCAATTGCAAAAACCTCTTAACCCGCGAGTTAAGGGAAAAGGTCTTTACAATTTCTTTTTGGTCTGCAACTGCATGTAACTACAAAATGAACTCTGATACAGATTTAGGATTAAATACTCMCGTTAGCCTTGCTGGATAGCAGGCATTTTGTATGCATCCCTCCTTCGTGGTCTCTATCATTCCATCTCGCTGCAAAGCAAAGCGGGCTGCAAACTGGATAATCCCGGTGAGAAGGTAGTGCTCTGGAACTCAAATCAATCATGCCAAATGCTCCTGAAAATATTTCTTATAGGTTATGATTGGAAATTTATCCAGTAATCTGCATTTAAATAGCAGCTGCTAGAAGCAGAGTGTATAGAAATAAGCATATCATGTTTAATCCTCCAGTTACATCCCTTAGGACTCTAGGGAAGCACGGGGCTCTTTAGTTTAATACCATAAATATTAACACAGCAATGTCTTGTACAACTGAAGCTACATTATCAAATGAAACAGAGGCACCTGAGTGGGTTAAATTTGATACATCACATTTGTTTGGGGGCATTTCCAAGATTTGGACAGCTGGGAAACTTTTGCTTTAATGGCTGATGCAAAAACATGTTGAAGTATAACCTTGTGCCTAACCTTTTAGCTAAGAATTTTTCACATTTCTGTGATACTTATTGCTCTTCCTGGTCTCACCTACTTCTTGTGTCTTTCTTTTAAATGAATAGATTTGCCTGAGGTAGAAACAGTCTCTAATTGCGTGTGTGCTAGTTCCTGGAATTACCAAGAGCCCTCTTACTACGTTCTTATCTCAGTGTTAATTCTTACTTTCATATGGGCTCTCTAATACTCCCCAAATAAGTCAGGAACGAAGGTTGCTGTAGCTGTCCTCAAATTCCTAAAATAATTCTTTAGCCAGGGTTGCTCATGCTTTATTCATTTAAACTTCCCTGACATCATAGTATGCTGTGCTTTCASTGCAAAACAAWTGGACCATCGCTGGTCRTACTTTGATATCCTAAAACGAATTTTAAATTACAAAAATTTGGAAGATTTACAGYGTTAAGCAAGGACTCTAAAAAGTGGCTATTGCAGATGTGTCTAGTAGATTGTTTTGAAGGGCCCGAGTATACCTCCTGGGTCATCTCTTGTTTCTCTTCTGAAGAGTAGAATATGCCTGTAAAATATCTGTCTCTTTATGTGCTGCAATTATGAATGCAATAAACTAGGATGGTTCTGAAGGATATATTGACAAAGTAATAGTCTGTACTTTTTGAGAAACTGAAGTACTTACAAGGAAATAATTCTTATCTCTAGGGTAGAAAGATATATCACAAACAATAAAATTAGGGGAAAAAAGACTATTAAATATGTCTTTATAACATATGTTTTAAAAATGCAAGGAATTCAAATTAAAATTGACACTCCATTTTTACTGTTGCTCTGGGTTCTTTACATAATAGCAGGCTGAGGGCAAAGGATGAATTGTCTAATCTGGATGAATTTGCCATCTTTTCTAATGTTTAATAGTGATTTGCCTTTTTTTTGGAATTATGATCATTATGAAGAAAAATATAATGTAAGAAATTGGAAATTGCAGCAGGCTTCTGACATCATTAATGTTTTGTTTGCTCTTCATACTGAGAAATAAAACATTTTCAAAGAACAGTATATTCAAAAGCTGCTGTAAATTCCAAAAGAAAATATTTTGATGCATGGAAATCTTCCATGTTGGTGTCAAACAGAAGCCTGACATATGTCTTTGCCAAATTCATATTAAATACCACAGAATGACATAGCTCAAATTTTTTTTTTTTTTTGGTAGCCACTTACAAATACTAATGGTGCCTTTTAGAGATTGCTTTTGTTTGGGGAAATAAAGTTCCAGTTTGTTCCAATCAGTGCAACCCTGGTACTTCCAGCAGCATTTGCCTCCTTGGAAATGCTGTGTCAGAAGCCAGGACTGCAAAGTGTGTCGTTGTGTCCCTGCCAAAAGTAATTCTTGTACTTATCGTTCTAGACATCCTTGAATTTAGCAGCTAAAATCACAGAAGGCCGGTGAAGGGGACTGGCTGACTGGAACAAATTGAAACCTCTTAGACTATCTGTGTCGATTTGGTTCTGATTTTTATGAGCCATATTTTTTGTCATTTGCGATGGCAATGACAAAAGCAAACAGGCTAAAATATTCTGACTGCTGTATTGTGGGCCACCAGAGCAATGGAGTTTATAGTACATAAATTGTTCTTTATGTAGCAAGGGATTTTCCCAGATAAAACATAGGTGTGGGTGTGTTATCGTGCTTCACACACTGCTTTCGGTTGTTTGCYAGTGTTAATTTGGGCTTGAAAATTCTATTCATCAGTATTTCCCCCCAGCGGAGCCTATCCAATGTGCTGTACCTTAATGTATTCCAGACATCTGCATTCAAATAATTTATTCATAGGCTGAAATCTCTAATCCCGGTTTGGGGTGCAGAAATGTTTMCTTGGTCACTTATACGCTGTTAATCTGGGACAGTGACAGGCAGGTCACCCGACTCTGTCCTTTTTCATACAACTTTTTGCACAATGGATTGTTAGTCATTTTATCAAAGAGCCAGAGGTAGCAGTCTGTGTGGATGTATTAAGAATCAGCTAATGGACAGAAAGTACCTGCTCCGACACATTAATTCCCTTCCCTGTCAGCCTGCATCATTGTAGAGTGTGCATGATGGGAGGCAAGGTCCCATCGCACTATGGCACCTGCTGCTTTTCCATCTGCCGAGCGCAATAGCTTCTTTGATTGCCCATTTTTCAGCCTAATGGCTTTATTCCTTTTCTCTTTGTAAAGTTTTTACATTTTTTATTGTTATTTCAATAGGCATGGATTATAGGGCTTTTTTTAATGTCCTCCTCTCCACTGGGCACTTAAAGCGTTGATAAAAGAATAACTAATACAATAATATTCCAAACCCGTGCCCAAATTCTGCTTGCCCCAAGTGTTGTGTTTCATAATTTATTCTGATAAAGTTGTCATGGTGATAACGTCTCCTGAGAATAAATTTGCCGTGTGCCTGGCTGATTACAGGAAACAGCTCAGATGGTACATAAACTGGTAAATATTGAACCCATGGGCAATAAAGCTAGCCATATTTTCTCCATTTATTTATTTATTTATTTATTTATTGTAGCTCTGGTCAGCTTGATTATGGAAAGAGTGTGACAGTTCATATTTTACTTTATGTATGCTTGAATTTACGAGCACAGGAGATGGGTTTTTGTTGTTTTTTGAATCCAGTGAAATAAATGTTGGCTGAGTTCCCTGAAATGGCCTTTGAATTCTGTCTAAAGCTGTTGATTTGGCTGGATTAGTCAAAGCAGCAGATCATTATTACATATCGAACATCTGTCAAAAATAGAACTTGCAATTAGCAGATATATCCTCTGTAAGTTGTGGCTTCAGATTTTGTGTCAGAGAAGTACCTTTATGATTCCTGACAAATGCTGACTTCATTTATTTAAAATACGTAGAAAAAAGTTGTACTTTTAAATATATTTCTTTTCCATCAAGGAGGAAACAGAATAATATAGTTCTTGTTCCAAACACTGATCATGTTAAAATCAAAGTATGCTAGTGTACTCCTTGGAGATGCTGTATAAAAAAACCCTTCAGTACTAAAGTTCTAAACTGTACACTCAAAAAACGAAACTGAAGATTCTGCTGTGGTTTTTGTACATTTATTGTGCAGTRTAGTCTTCACTCTGTGTTTAAGATATACCAGGTAGTAACGTGCAATTTTTTTACAAATAAGCACTATTAGTAACTAGCGATATTTCGGTTCTTCCTGTATGTCTTTTGCATAATAATTTAGTTTATTTCTGTTGATGTAAGAGAATATTTAGAAAGGCACCAACTACATTTAAGTATTCTGGTTTTGGGAGCTGGGGGCCTTTGTATCTGACTCCCATTGGAGTTTTTGAAAATGTTTCCCACTTCTGACTCTACCTATAGGATTTTTCAAATAGTTCTGAAGAACTTAGTGAATGAGCTCTCAGTAGGGCCCTTAAACCCCTTGGAAAAAGCTGTCCTTACATATAGAATTTCAAGCCCTGAAACATATTTGAATAGCATATGTAAATGTACTGGGCATTGGTTAGTTCAGTTTTGAACAAGATACACAAGAACTTAGCCAAAGCAAAATACAGTGCCATGGGGCTGGTTGGAGAGTCTCCCAGGCAGACTGGAAGCTGTATCAGCATAATGTTTTAAGCAGGGTGGCATGAGCTGAGAAGAGGACTGCTGACAGCATCCGGAGAAACTGGTGGAGTTGCAGGTGGTAAGGGGATGCTTCTGAGGAGGCTTTTCAACAGGGACACACCATTTTCTGCTTTGGCAGGAACATACAGTCACTAATGGTGCAGGGAAAGTGGGTCTCTCCAGAACACACCTGATGCTAGACACAGAGCCAGGCCTACTGGCTCCTCTTCATATGCGTTGAGCAAAACAGAGCAGACTGGCAATTTTTCCAGGCAAGCTCTGACTGGCAGGCAGCAGCAGGGATGCCAGAGACATTGCACTGAAGCCTTTCAAGGTCATGGCGGTATGAGCACAGACTGTAGTATCTTGTGATGGGCACCTGTGAGAGGCAGCAGCTCCCAGTTTCTAGTGGCTCCCGAAATCCTAGAAAGGCTCTAGATCCAGGAATTCCTAGAAAGCACTAGACTATTCCTAGAAAGCTCCAGAGATTTCCTAGAAAACTCCAAGAAATTCCCAGAAAGCAATCAGGACTTCTGAAAAAAGTGCTAGAAAGACGAATTCCTAGAAAGCTCCAAGCAAATGCTAGAAAGCAGGGAGGGATTTCTAGAAAGGATTGGCACAAATTGTAGAAAGCAGGGGGAAATTGCCTAGAAAACTCAGGGAAAATTCCTAGAAAGCACCAAGAAAAGTCCTGAAAAGCAAGGCAATGATTCCTAGCAAGACCAGTGGAAATGCCTAGACAGCATTAGCAAAATTCTGGCAAAGTGCTATGGAAAATTCATAGAAAGCACTAGGGGCACTTCCTAGAAAGCTTAGGGAAAATTCATAGAAAGCCCCAGGAAAATTCCTAGAAAATAACAGAATTAATAGAAAGCATGAGTGGAATTCCTAGAAAACGGTAAGAGAATTTCCAGCAAGTAAGTCCCTAGAAAGCACCATGCACAATTCCTAGCAAGCAATGAGAGCATTCCTAGAGAGCAGTGAGGAAGTTTGTAGAAAGCATAGGGGGAATTCYTAGAAAGCAACAGAAGTCTTAGAAAGCTCTGTGTTAATTCTTAGAAAGCACTGGAAAAATTCCTTGAAAGCACTGGGGGATTTTTCTTGCACCTATAAAAATCAAAGCACTTCCCAGAGGAGGAAGGTCCAGGGCTGCCATTCTGTAAATATCCTGAGTGCTCTCCACCTGCCCTGCTGCTTCTCTGGGACTGGCTGAGGTGTCACATCAACCATAGTGCTAAGGCCCTCAGAAGTGTCCGATAGATCGCAAGGGCCAAAGCACTGATCAAGGCAAAACTGATGCAAGCAGAGCAGGAGGTTTCTGCGCCTGAACTGAAACACCCCTACTGTGCTCAGGGCTCGGAGCAACACAGTGCTTTAGGAGATGTATTTGCTTCTGCACCGTAAGTGGTATCAAACATACAGCATTCAGCACTTACCCTCATGTATTCCTGTGTTCATCTGTTGCATCCTTCAGTGTAAATCCAGAGGTTGGCCAGTTCCTTGCTACTCTCATCACAGGCAATTCTGAAACCATTTTCTAGGGTTGGCAGTTGTACAGCCCAGATGCACCACACAAGCATCACAGAGAGCCTTATAAATGACTATTTAGTCTGTTCTTTGGAACACAGTGGCATGATCTGTCTAAGAATTACATTGTAAAAGTCTGTGGGAAGATACGAAGCAGAGAGAATGAACAAGGAACTGCACTTGAGAGTTAGAAAGCTTCTGTAGTCAACATGAGACCTGGCTTCATAAAAGCAGTGTGAGGGTTGACTTCGAAAGCTTTAAAGACTTGCTTACTCTCCTCTGCTACCCACTGAGCRAAGAATCACCTCTTTTCCTTTGTTTTGAACGTGGATCTGAATAGGTTCAATAATTGACCCCTAGCTCTGGTACTGGAAGAGACACTTGCAACAGGCAGTTCCTATCCCTTCTCTATGCAGATCCGGATTTTATATACCTCTCTCCTATCCCTTGATGTTTTCTCTTTCCCATGTAGAAGAGCCACTGCCTGCTTTCAGTCATTCCTTCCTGCTTCAGGAGACACATCTGGCTGCACAGGTTTTTATTCCAAGACTGTAATCCCTAATTTGAAGAAGAGAAATGCAGTTTGGCACAGCATAATGGGAGGACCAGGTGTCACTGGTACAAGTTACGCCTCTGTTGTGGCACCCCGAGCTGAGGGAGCCTGCGGGGCTGATCCTGAGACCTTTCTGTATTTCCCAGCCTTCCTACCACCGGCACGGGAGGCTGGCAGGCTCAGCACGCAAGGCTCGTAATTCATCTTGCTGTAAGCTGCCATCATTCTGCCAGGGCTAATGGAGAAAGACCTGCAGTTGCCTGGGATCCTAGCTGCAGCTTTGTTTTTGTTTTGTTTTAAATGAACAATTTTCCTTCTTTTTTTTCATCCAAAATATTGCCTTCTGATAGATATTTTGGTTCTCACTCTATGACAAAACTATTAATTTTTCCCTAGAAACTTGGAATTTCTACCTTGAAGATACTCCACCTTTCAAACAGTCCTTTCCCAACATTGTTCAAGTCAATAATCCTGGCATGAACTGTAAGTTTTTTCATGTATTTGGAATTTAACCAAATCCTCTCATCTTTTAATATTCAAGGAAAGTCACAGCTTCTGCCCTCCAATGATATCAGTCACTAACTGCCATTGGACCAGGATTTCTTACTAGGGCCAGGATTTCACCTATGTCTGTGTGAGAACAAATTGATTCACAACCCTGAGCCACTGCACCGGAGGGGAAAATTAACTGCTTCTGCAAGCCATCAAGTTGTTATTAAAAAAAACCCTGAAACTTATTATAAAGTCAGTGTGAAAGTATTCAGTCCCTGACACTTCTCTGTTTCTTACGAGAACTTGCAGTATATTTAGCTCTTTGACAAGGTTATACATTACAGCTCAAAAGAAAGGGGAAGGAAACACTGCACACTGCAGACAAAGCCTAGAATTATCTTTAATAGGTGAAAGACAGCGGTGACCCCAGCACAGWGCTGTGATGGAGAGCTGCTGGTGTGACAGCTTCTTTCTGCGCTCTCAGATACAAAGAGACAGATGGGAACAGAGTGGCATTCTCCTACTTCCCTTTCTGCAGGAGTCGGGGGGAGTCGGACTTGGTAAAAGCAGAACGAGACACTTCCAAGGTACTTTCAAGTAGCTTGAAGCATTTGAAAGACTTGAATTTCTATGTTATCTGAACACCATTGACAGAAAAGGGAGGAAAAAGGGAAAAGCTGCTACGTTTCCTCCTGCAAATGATTCAAATACTGGCATTCACATATTTTTACTTTTTCTATTCCCRGCTGAAGGTTTCAGAATAGCTCTGTACAAGTTTGCTCCAGGGAGAAATAAGGGGGGGAAGGGAATATTGAAGATCCAGAACATGAGTGCAATAAAAATACACCAAACCCATCCTCCTTCAGCGACCCTCATATAAGACCCCCTGCCCAGCTCTCCCAGCCTTTAAATGTATTCTGTTAAAGTCCTAAGCAGGGATTGCTGCTCTGCCAAACAGCCTAGCCGAGCACACCCGCCTGACAACAAACCATTTGCATTTCAGAAGACCTGTGGCCCAATGTTAATACCATTTGTGAGAGCTCAGGTAACACAGTAATTACAAAGCCATGAAATCAATTTAGAAGAGTTTCTTATTTAAAGACCTATAGATACTAAAAAGCAATAGGGAGAAAGTTTGGGGAGTTTGTAAAATCATTTTAAAGCAAAAATTAGAGAGAACTGTCCTGCAGTTATATAAAGCTATGCCTCAAACTGATGTATATTTGCTAATGTGAGTTACAGTGGCACCTCTCCTGTGGACTGGTTTATTGGCTGAGTTTCTAGCCCTCTGTAATTTAAATCCTTTCATCTTAAAGCTCTTATTCAGTATTTGAATCAGTCTGGTTGCTGTTGCAGACTTGCACACATTGTTCTCAGCAAGTTTCTAGCAGGCTTTGAATCCCAGAGCAGATGTCCCTTTCCTCTAATAGGACATTTTGTTTTTCAGTGGTCATAGCAGCAAAATGCCCTCCTTGGCCTTTTTGAAGAAAACCTCAATAGGAAAAGCATTTTAATTGAGAAAATATACTAATTAGCTACCACCTGACGTGACGATAAGAGTTTCACTTCATTATCGAGGCTGGGTGTGTTTGGAGAAACTCACCTGGCAACAGCGGGACTCATTTTTCAGGCTATTTTCAGTATTACTCATCCTGCGGGGGGGGGGGAAGCAATCTTAATTAAAACCTGTGAAAAGCAGGGCATTTTTAGCTGGTAATTTACAAAAGTTTGAATAAGTCAAAAGAGGAAAAGACACCTTTTGGCAAATGCTGCATATAGATGCCTGCCAGCAAGCCTGCACTTAGCAACAGGCACTTTTTATAAACCTAAGAGAGGCTGCTGTGCTGCGGGAACTGCAGGGTTCTTCTGAGATGAAAGCTGGGGTCAGTGGTGGTTGTGAGCATGTGTCCCCTGACCCAGACGTGGCCTTTAAACCCTTCCATCCTTACACTTTATAATACACACTATTTGTGTGCCTGTCAGGAATAATCTGTGCTGCTACAAACCAGAATTGCACAGCCCCAGGGGCAGTGTATGCACTCATCTTGGGGCTATTTTGCCCARTTCCAATATCTTTCTGCCCTTGCCCCCAGTCTTTTTTTTTCAGTCTGTCTTATAGATTCTTGAAAGAAGGAGGAAAAAAGGAAAAGTTTGTTTTCAGTATTTAGTGCTTGATTCCTGGCCTTTGCTATTGCTCTTTCAGTCTCTCACACCGACACATACAAACCCAGCCTCAGGCTTAGCTTGAACACACACTATTCAACCCGCATGCCTACAATGAGATCGCAGTGCGGTGTGATCTCATTCTGAGCAATTCTTTCATGTCAGTGGCTCCATTTGGTGCTTGCCCCTAGATCAGCTTGAATTTTTTCACTTGTGTGGAGTTCAGTGATTTGTGTTTGTAGGATTTCTCTTCCTCCCCCTTTTTTGTCAATTATAAAGACTTAGTCTTCCTTCCCAGCCAAATGAGCCCATTCGGGTGCATGATGGGGGACTTATGGTCCAAAGTTACCATGTTTTGACAAGCCTAACCGTCGGATTAGAAGCCCTGGCAGACCCCTCAGCAAACATGCCAAGAAGCCTGATTAAAAATGTGCACTGTATTGTTAGTGCTGGATCAATACAGAATCTTTAGATATGGACTTCCTTTTGAAGATAAGGAGGGAGGTATGGGCAAGTGCTGCTGCTCAGGTAGAGCCTAAAGGTGGGCATTTAATGGAAGACTTCTGAACTGACAAGACTGGAGGGGGCTCAGGAGTTATGGGCAAGCCAGGCAGGCCTTGATTTGAGCCCGTTGAAGGTTTGGTGAGCCTCAAGATTTGACTGCAGAAGAATTAGAATTCCCCTGTGTTCAGCCCTGTTTAAACAACCTGCAAATCCCCTGATTTAAGAGTTTTCTAATAGTGATGTTGCCATTGAAGTTTTTCGCACACAACTCTTTTGCTTTCCTCTTTTCATCAGTGTTACTTAAAAAATGAATAAAAAAAGAGTCAGCAGCAGTTTAGACATCTAGGAAAAAACATAAATAGGAACATTCTCATTAAGTGGGTGATAAATGAGTCAGATTTTTTGGCAATGCTATTTATAGTAAATCTTTTCTCCTAACAATTGTTTAATTATAGCAAACACTGAAGAAACCTACTAACTGCTGGCCTGATACATTCTTTCCATTTAAAGAAGAAAAAATGTGATTTTTTTTAAACACCAGGCAAATGAAGCCAGAAGTACAGACGCTAAAGGACAAAAAATAGTGCTGACATTTCTATATGCATTCTGGATTCTGTCTTGAACACACATAGCTAGAGACAAGCAGTGCAGCTTTTGGCACCTAGCCAGCAAACCCTGACTACTTTAAAATCAAGCCTTACATGCATCAAATCTGACAATAGTAGCATACAGCAACATACACCAAGCACTAATCTTTCCTTCTGCATGGCTCCTTTTGAGGGCACTTAGATCGTATTCATTGTAAATGCAAAAGCTGACCAGCATGTAAACCTCTTGCTTCCAGAAGTTTGTTTATGCTTAAACTTCATCGCTGATCTATGTTTGAGGAGCATTTCAAAATATTATGCTATCTATTCATCTCCATTCTTAGCACAGAAATTTTAAGAAGTACTCAATTTTTAAAACTATTAACATCCAAGTTGGTGACTTTCTCTCCTTTTTCTCTTTCTCTCTTTGAAGTGTCTCAAAGTAGACAGTCGGCAAGTGGTCTTCCCCATCTCCTCCATTTCTGAGAGATTATTCCATACTCATACACTTTTCCTTTATAGAGAAAGGGGGCTACATGCTACTCCCTGTCTCCCACTGAACTGGGCATCAGCTCTGTGGTTTAGAAATGAGCCTGAAGAGTTGATTGCTTTCTGTCAAAYGTAGCAATGTAAATGCACACTTTTTACACATCACAGAGTTGCAAGGCAGTCATGGCTATTCAGTGTCCCTTCAGTCTTATTCTAAACTATTCACAGAATCACAGAATCACAGAATCGCTGAGGTTGGAAGGGACCTCTGGAGATCATCTAGTCCAACCCCCCTGCTCAAGCAGGGTCACCTAGAGCACATTGCACAGGATCGCATCCAGGCGTGTTTTGAATATCTCCAGAGAAGGAGACTCCACMACCTCTCTGGGCAACCTCTTCCAGTGCTCTGTCACCCTCACAGTGAAGAAGTTTTTCCTCATGTTCAGATGGAACTTCYTGYRTTTCAGTTTGTGCCCGTTGCCTCGCATCCTGTTGCTGGGCACCACTGAAAAGAGTCTGGCTCCATCCTCTTGACACCCTCCCTTAAGATACTTGTACACGTTGATAAGATCTCCTCTCAGCCTTCTCTTCTCCAGGCTAAACAGGCCCAGCTCTCTCAGCCTTTCCTCATAAGAGAGATGCTCCAGTCCCCTAATCATCTTTGTAGCCCTTCGCTGGACTTGCTGCAGTAGTGCCACATCCCTCTTGTACTGGGGAGCCCAGAACTGGACCCAGTACTCCAGATGTGGCCTCACCAGGGCTGAGTAGAGGGGCAGGATCACCTCCCTCCA
Source organism: Apteryx rowi (assembly GCF_003343035.1). Taxonomy (NCBI): domain Eukaryota; kingdom Metazoa; phylum Chordata; class Aves; order Apterygiformes; family Apterygidae; genus Apteryx; species Apteryx rowi. The sequence continues at coordinate 1,564,159 of NW_020447974.1, forward strand.
CCTGCTGGCAACACTCTTCCTGATGCACCCCAGGATACCATTGGCCTTCTTGGCCACAAGGGCACATTGCCGGCTCATGGTTAACTTGGTGTCCACCAGCACTCGCAGGTCCTTCTCCGCAGAGCTGCTTTCCAGCAGGTCAGCCCCCAACCTGTACTGGTGCATGGAGTTATTCTTCCCCAGGTGCAGGACCCTGCACTTGCCTTTGTTGAACTTCATGAGGTTCCTCTCTGCCCACCTCTCCAGCCTGTCCAGGTCTCTGAATGGCAGCACAGCCTTCTGGTGTATCAGCCACTCCTCCCAGTTTTGTATCGTCAGCAAACTTGCTGAGGGTGCACTCTGTCCCTTCGTCCAGCATGAGCACGTTAGATGTTCTTGCAAGACTAGGAAAATATTCATTATGGTATCCTGAGAACATATCTTACCAAAGTATTCACAATAACTAACATGCCTTGAAATGACACATTCCAGTGATGATTGGAAGAGCAGAGTCTTGACTAAGTAGGCAAGTACTGTGGTGCCTTCCTTCCTTCAAAGGATGCTGTCACGTCCATCACCAACACTTAACAAGGATAAGTAATAATTTTGCATAACTGCCTAAGTATTATTGACAGGGCTGGCTAGATGATACACTGTGCCCTTAAATCAGTAATTTGCACTTAACAGGTAATTGAAATCTTTTCTAGGCATAAAATACAAGTCCGTCTTGACAACAGCAAGTCACTGGATTTGCTTAGTCTCCACATGAGTAATTTTGTTTCACTGAAAATGATACAGTTTTGCTGGAAGCTCATGTTGGAAGTTAGGAGGGCATTAGCATAAACTGTCTGAAAGTTTTTATGGATGAAAATCTTCCAGCTGCTAATCTTATTTCTTCTCTCTGTCCTCTCCATTTCCATATCTAAGAATAAGCCCATATGAGCACAAGTTTTCATTATTTTAAGTGAAGAAAAGTTTGCGGGGAGAGTTAATATCTTTTATTGGTCTAACTGATACAGTTGGGAAAAAACAGACAAACTTTAAGGCATATAATTGCTCAGATCATTGGAGAAGGGCATGGGTTCCTGAAATCTTGTCTTCTTCTAAATATGTCAGTTGATCTAATAAAAAGTTTTATCTCCCTACATACCTTCCTTGTTTATATCCTTAGACCATACCAAAAATATTGTTATTTTAATACATCATTATCATACAGAAATAATAGACAGACAGATTATCTTTATTTTCCTTATGGAGCATATTGTCTGGAAGCCAGAGAAAGAGCAAAGTGACCTAATTTATTCTCTTTTTTGGAAAAACAATGCTGTGTGCTACCTATATTCCTACCAAGCACTTTTCTCTAGCTAATTACCAGCCTATTTTTCTCTGTGGGAGTCTTCAGAATGTAAATAAAATTCAGATATTCATTCAGAAAAAAACCTAGCTGGGGTGTCTTATGATTCTCAAGCTGGCAAGCGCTGAAAGACTTGATCTATCATATTGTATTGTGTCACCGAACCAAACCCCCCAATCACAGTCTCAGCACAGATATGGTAATGCTGCAGGTGGCATTATTTCCAAATATTTTTGTTCACAGTATTGTTAAAGGTTGAACTAATGGTGGTAGACAACAGTCAAGGATAAACATGTGCAGCAAGATTCCAAAAACATCCAGTGCTTCCCAACCAAAGGGCAGCCGGAGGCGAATCTTACTCGTCTCCATTGACACAGAGTTGTGGTTGGGTCAGGGTTTTCGACTGTACTCGGAGAACCATTACCTGGTATAAATGAGAAGTTGCTTCATGATTCCATCTTTGCCAGGAAATTCTAGGACAGGAACTAGTAAGTGACCCAGTTAAAAACACAGGTAGTACCGAGCTTGTAACTGGACCATCATCATAAAGTAATTATATAAAAAAATTAAGTGCTTGTACATTTTTAAAATAAGTGTTGCTTCTTGTTTCACAGACATGCGGGAAGTGTGTATAAGCAAAGTGGAATTAATTATATAGGCAGCCTAGAACCATTTCATCCGAAAAGAGTAGCACCCTATTACCTAAAAGTGATTACTTTAAGGGTCATAATTTTGAGTTGAAGCTGGTGAATATCTTTGTGCAGAAAGGAGAGATGAGAGGGCCACTGCTTTTGAGGGAGCTCTATGACTCAGACCCAAACTCTCAGAGATAGGAGGAGTGACCATTCAGCTGGGTGTCAGGGTTATTGGTAAGTTGGCTAAAGTCTCCCACTGTCTTAGTCCAGCCTTGCTTCTGAATTGCTAGCCAAGCACGTCTCCTGCAACATTAGTGCTGCTGTTGCCGTGGGTTAAGAACTCGGGTAAGACAAGGTTTGTGGAGAGAGGCTGTATCACTTATTAGACCTACTTGCCTTGCCATCTGCTCCCCTGCACTTTGAACTGCCTCCCCATAGGTACAGCAGCCCAACTGGAAATTCCTAGGGTGAAAAATCAAACCTGGCATGGAGTGTGATGACACAATAGAAAATCAGAGAGAATTAAAGTCATTTCTGCTGTAATAATTTGCAATCAGTTATTGGAAGATTGTGACAAATGGCCCCCCCCATCATTCTTCTCCTTCCCTGCTTTCATAGGATTTATCATTATTTTCCCAAATAAAAGTGGTTGGAATGTAGAATTGCTCTTCTGAATGGGAAAGCAAAAGGAAAGTAGTGTAGAACAAAAACTGAAACATTGTTTCAGGAAAAATTGAAATGATTTTCATTCAGTCATATCAAAATATTTCAGCAAAGACAAAACAATGCTGATTCAACTTTTAAACTGTATTCAGTTATAGCACATTATAATAATGATGTTTCAATACTATAGTAATCATCATAATACCCAAAATATTTTAACTATTATTTAAATATCAGAACACTGAACTTCTCTTAATGAAGGTTTCAGTGATTTTGTCGATATTTTTYATGAAAAGCACACCTCCAGAATTTTTTAATGTACTCAAATGTGCATTTTCTTATAAAAAGTCTTTCTGCCTAGAATTTTGGCCACCTCTGTCTGCAATGTAATGGACTTCTGGCTCCCAGTATTGTTGCACCATGTGCCAATGAAGCATTTTGAGAAGCTGGGTTTTTGACATCCAAGTTATAACTCTGGGGCGTTCAGGAGATAGATCCAATTTAAAGCCTGGAGAATACCCAAATTATATGGGCTGATTTTCAAATCCCCAAATTATATTGGCTGATTTTCAAATCCTTTTGCATTCAGCAGATTATGCTGTTTAGATATCAGTTTTGTTTAGTTTGGTTTTGGTTTCGATTCAGTCTGGTTTTAGATTAAATCTCTATAATAAAGATGTCTTCCGCATGCTCAGTGGTTAGTATATGTGTGAGCTTCCAGGAATACTAAATCCTAATCCAGCAAAATGCTTAAGGATTTTTATAATTTTAAGCATATGAGCAGTTCAGTTAAGTTCTAAGRGTCGTTCATATCATCCAAGTCATGAGGGCATTTGGAGTTAAAAACAAGACCTTGTAGTAATACCGGAAATGCACAGGTAAAGTTGAACTTCGAAACATGGCAGGTGTTTTACCTTAACTCTACTCCACAGAGATATCAGTCTACCGTTTTCCCTCCTTGCATAAAGTTTACTGAAGGTTTCTACCACGGACTGTTAGTTTTATCATCGGTGTTGTTCTTATAAGACCAATGATTTGTATCCTGGCGTCACCAAACTGAACTTTCTCCCTCTCACAGAAATGCTCTGATCATGCTGTCTGACTACGTGAGGTTCCAGCAGGGAGATCTTTGGCTAACAGTGCTTAGATTACTGGCTGCTGTAAAACGGTTGTGGCAGGATCTGACCCTCGGTGAAGAATGGGAAGTGGTTTTCTTTGACTTTTTTGTTAATTATCATTCCATGACAATAAGAAGAGTGACTTGGGTTATACAGTTACATTTTAAAGCTTTCTGCTTTTTATGGTGACTGCTGAAATAAAACTCTACAAGTAGATCAGTAAATAAGCTTGCCTGTGTTTGCCAGTCTTTTGTTGATGGCAGGGTTAAGCTGCTGTGAGCACCTCCTTGGAGAAAAAGGCTAAGTGAGAAGAGATTTGGTGTGCTGTGGGGAGATCCCAGTTGGCATTGTTTCCTCCCATTGCCTCAGGCCTGCAATGGTAAGAACCCACAGAAAATCACAGCAGGTTCCTAATCCCTGCACAGAGTGTTTGGGGGAACAGCACTCTTGGTTCCATTGCTAAACTTTCCTAATGTCCCCCAGAAAAGGACTCTAGAATACCTTTTTCTTTTTTTAAGAGAACTTATGTGCTGCTGTAACAAGTTTTCTGGAGTTGCTCATCTGCAACTACATTACAAATCCCAAAGGTAATAACTTCYGATATTAGCCTTCAGTCAACTAAGATTTGGTACTGAACACTGGAACCTTCCTCCCAGTGCTGAAATCAGGTACTTTTTTTGTATTTATTTATTGTGATTTCTGTTCTGTGATCGAAGGTGGAAGGATGAAGAGGTATTTTCTGACCTGCTTGGTATATCTCCATTCCTATAGCGCCATGGATCACAGCAAGAAAAAGAGCCTGAATTAGGATTAAGATTTCTCTACCTTAAATGGAAATAATAATGAAAAAAAATCTAAAGCCTATCTCCATTTCTGGGTTAAAACTTGCTAGGAGTAAGATACAAACTTTTGCAAGCTAAAACCATCTCATTTACTAGCTCACTGGTGAAGGACTGACATCCTAATTGACATGAAGGATCTAACTTCATTTTAAGACATAGTATTGGTTCTACCAGTACTGCTGATAGAGTGAGTGGTGGTCCCCTGGTTACACTTGGGAGTGTGCTGAGGACTCTGCTACATGACTGATAATTTCAGGCCGTCCAGACCAAGGTTCAGACCAATGCCATATCACCTAGCCATAAAATTTGCAGACCTGATTTTGGGAAGCCTTCTTTTTACCCTGTATATTTGTCTCTTTCTTTAAAGACTAGAGATACTTCCCCTTTCTGTTTGTTCTGTGTGTGCGTGTGTAATTGTTTTGGGACGTGAACAGGTATGCGTGAGTTCAGATGTTAACATGCACCTGTGAGATTCCTTAAAAGTTTAAATCTGGAATCTTTCTTGGTCCTTCCTTATACCTAAAACTAAAACAAATAATGTGGTCATCTCCATGGCAGAGAAGGTATCATTAAAATAAGCATGAGAGATTATGAAAGATACTGTAGCAAAAGTCAGTAGGCTAAGGAATTAGAAAACATGTGGCTGCTAAGTGTATGTGAACTTCAGGACTTTATACATGCTTTGAGGGCTAAGATATAGACAGTCAAATGCTTCTTATTCTAAAAGGTTCAATTGGTTGGACTGATTACTTTGCTACAAGCAGGATGCTATAATTGGGATATAGGTTTAAATGGGCAATGCCTCCGTAAGTTTCAGGGTGAGTACTTGAATATTTTTAAGAACTGGCTGTGCTGTATAATCATATTATTTGGTGACTGGCTGTATTAATTTGATTACTTGATTAGGTGGTGACTCAACTCAAAATCACTGTTAATCCATTGATTTTACTGACTCCATTTCAATTGTGACCTTGGCTTGTACTGTCTAATTTCAGTACAGTAAAAGCTTACAGTAGAGAGCTGTAGCAACATGTTAGATCTCAAGTTTTCTCCTTCTTCAACTCTAAAAAGAGCCTGTGAAAAACAGATAGAGCTCGTTACTCTTCCAACATAGCAGCTTGAATGAAAACCTCAAATATCTAAACAGATGAGACAAGGAATCTGAGAGCCACTTTGATTTTTGTCAAAGGATATATAATTTGGTATAACCGGGTTATCTAATCAGATCCTTACTCTCCAAATCAAATGTGGGAGAAAATGCCTTCAGTGGCTCCAGAACTAAACCAGCAATATTTAGGCTGTTATTTATGAGGGTTTTGGAGGTATGTAAATCAGGTTTATGAAACCTATTTCCAATTGTAATTACTTCATAAAAACAAATGATACAGTACTGTACCTAGGCAACAATGCCAAACTAACAGGGCAGAATAAAGCTTGCAAAAGGGAATGACACATAAGAGATAAGTAGTCATAATTTGTTTGGAGGCTTTGTTTCATGATTCTTTAACATATTTATTGGGCAAAAGCAGGGGGATTTCAAAGCAGCTATTCTGGGCACTCCTCCAGAATTAAGTGCAGCTGTTTATGCCTTAAAGTCAATTATTTTTCATGTTTGTTCTCTAATAATTCATTATTTGTAGATGCCACAAAGCAATCCATGAAGAGCTGACAGAACAAACATTGGTCCCTTTAGATTTTTAAATATTAATCATATGCTTAAAGTTTGTATAAGGTAGTTCTTTGAACTCAGCAGCATTCAAGGTGGAGAGTGCATGAATTTAAAGCCTTTTTGCACTGTTAAAAATCAAAGTCCTAATTATTTTTAGAATTGCTTAGTTTATGTTTCCCCTTTCCTTCTGCCACATGTTACTGTTGGGATAAATCTATTAAAATATGGGCTGAGTCAGTGTGAATCTATTACAGAGTGAGTCTTTTCAAATTAATATTTCAAACAAGGATTTATCTCTGTCACTTTAATGGTACAAGTACCTTGGTCCATCTGAGGCTGGCTTGCCTGCTGCTGGATCCTCACCTTGAGAATTTCAGTAGTGGATTAATTATTAATAGAGGGCAGATATGATCCTTAGCTACACTGAAAGAGAGTTTCAATGAAGAATGCTCACAGAAATCATTATGCTTTTCAATTTAGTATTGTGAGCTTTGTATAGCCTGAGTAAAAGCCCAAGTCACCCACATTTTTATGAGCATTAATCTAGAAAGTTGTCTTAGATTTAGTGCCTGAAATATGCATAGAAATAGCTCAGATGGGTCCCTGTGGGTCCATACTACTTAAACAGAATCTAGCAGGCAACAATTATTTCAGGTGCCACTAGATGACAAAATCTGTATTGCAGAAGTACCTCTCTCTTCTGTAGTTAGAGCAGGATTTCCAGGACTGGTCTGTCAAGCCTTCCCTGTCTGCATGACAGGGTCATGCAGAACCGGCTGCCTGAATGCAGCACGACCAAAGTTTTGTTTCCTCCATTCTGTTTCCTGTTGCCTCCAGATCTGTAGGAGCAGAAAGAGAGGAAGAAACCAGCCTAGCTGTGCCTGTTAAAACCTATCACTCTATCTACTAGAAGAGAGAAGAAATATAGAGCACAAAAGGCCCAGAGCCATTAGTGGGACCAGAGCAGCTGTGGGATTGTCCATGGAAAGAAAAGAGGAGGGGATAGCATAGGAAGAAAACCAAACATATTCATGGGGAGAGAAAGAAAAGATGTCCAGTAATAGAGAAACGTGTGTAAGAGAACAAGGGAGACAGCAAGGAAAGACATACAAAAGGCATATGTTTTCTGCTTGACTGCCCTTCCTTTGGATGCAGGCAGCTTTCGTACAAAAAGAAGCTGGCATTTGAAAATAGGGTTCGATAGGATCCAAAGGCAGATTGTATTCTGAAAAGCCTTACTATGGGCCCAGTCCTTCTTTCCTATTCCAGTGATGATTATCCCAGCAGAGATCCAATCCTGGTTTTCATCTGGGCATGGGGCAAGCAGAAAATTTCTGCTGGAGTAATTGGTTAATCAGTAGCACTGAAAGGGCCTAATTCAACCTGTGTTTTCCAAAGCAAATCAAGGAAGACGCAGCTGAAATAAAATGAGTGTGAGAGGGGAGTAAGAGCCTAGATCCATTCTCCTCTTAGAGGCAAAGAATGGGGGTCAGTGTGTTGCCCATGCATCTCCGCTAGTGTGCGAACCCAAAGGAGATTTGCCTGTGGTGTGTAATAGATAAACAGATACTCGCCATATCCTTTGCTTTTTGTTTTTCATGTCCAAATCCCTTCCTCATCCTTCAAAGATGTGTGATGACAGCTTTGACCATCATCAGCCCCATTCTCTTTCCATTTAAATCAACGACATAACTTCAATTCCATTTACAGTCTACCCTGTTTATGCCTAATAGATGCAGATAGCAATAATAAGTAATAAAATCACAGTCAATCTTTTCTTATTCCGTAAAATCAGAAGCCTCCAGTTTGCTCTTTCAATTGTGTACTGAATTAGTTTTCTAATTCTGCTTTTAAGGGAGCATTGGGGTTTGCTTTTTAAAGAGTTAGCAAAAGGCTAAATTCCTTGCAAAAACCAGGATGCTGAGCAGCACAACTGCACATGGCAATGAATGACACTGACCCATGACATTTAGCTGCAGTTGGCAATGCAAACTTTGCTGTATGTTGCTACTTTAGGCTCTGCTAGGTAGYATGGTATCCAAGGAACATACCTTCAAGATGCTTCATTTTTTGTCTCTTACTATTAAACCAGATAAAAACAGGAAGTGTAGCAAAGTGCTAAATAAACGCAAATCACCTGTTTTCTAGAGTATTATTCTGTAGCCTCCAGCATATTCAGCTTTGAAAATAAGCTGTTGCACAGAGGGAGCAGCTAGTGTCCATGGGAATTTTCTTGCAATTGAAACTGGCTTAGCTCTGTATTGATTAAAATATTATTGAAGACATTTTGGAAAGGTGAGTATTTAGAGAATAGTCTAATAATTTAACCACACAGCTTAGTCCTCTCTATCACTCACAAATTCCCCAAAAGAAATGCCCATAAAGTACAAGTCTGAGAAGTGTCATTACAGCATTGGCTAATATAAATTGCATGATGCAAGCACTGTCAGTCTAAGAATGATGAGTGATTGCTTTGTAGGAGAGGGTTTTCATGACTGATGTAAAAAGATGCTGGAGGCTGAAGCACTTGCAGAGCGATGGGTGGATCAAGTACTTTGATGCCAGCCCAACTCTAGTGTATACCCAAGAATCAGAAATGATGTTGCTAGGTAAAGGGAAGTATTACAATAGTATTCAACCTTTGCACACCCATGATTAAATCCATTGGAAAGGTTACCATTTATTATGATAACTGTTATTAAAAATTGGTTTCTACCTTTCACCCCCTCTGAACATTAATACGGGTGTAAAAATACAGCAAATTAACACACAATGAAATGTAATTCCGAGCAGAGGCTGCAGGAAGGGCAGCACTACTTCTTTCTCTCTAACTATAGGGCTGAGTTAAATTTGTGCCTTATTTTGATCCCATCTCTGAACCCATCACCTTTCGCAAATGCTAGTTTCATTTAAAATGATCAGCTTTTGAAAAAGAAGATTATCTATTCATCCAACTTTTTGGCTGGAACAGTAGCTAGGTTCATGTAGCAGAAACACTCTTTTTGTGATCTGACAAGTTGAAAGCTTAGAGACTATGGATCTAATTCTGCTCCTGGTTCAAATCAGGTATAATCCCAGTAAMTTCTCTGAATCAAATTATGGCCTCACTTAGGCCATTAAAACTGGAGATATTCAACAAAGTTAAGACAGAAATTGCAGATTTACACTAGTGTAAGTGGAGAATTCAGCCAAGTAGATCTGTAGAACTATAAAAGAAAGTGTAAGAGATTAAAATCATGTTCTGTGTCTAATGCAGTGTTCAGCTAAGCTCATTGCACAGTTCCTATACATCCCCCTGAGGTCTCAAGCACAAAGGATAATGCACAAAATGTCAATCTTAGCTCTGAATTTCTTTGATTTGGCTGGCATGTATCATGATCACCTGAACATCATCTAAGCTGAAAAGGTGGGGATTTTTTTGTATGTTAGTCTCCTGTGGCATTACAATACATTACATACAACATTCTACATGTGGAGCGATTTATCTATTTTTTATAAAGGTGGTAACATTAATTTTAATGTTAGCCTTTGGTATGACACAGACTTTGTCTTCATTATTCTGAAATATTGTTTGAAAAAAAACCACAAATCCATTTATGTTTTCAATTTGCTTTGAACTATTTTTCAACAACTCAGGTCAGGACCTAATTTCTGAAGCAGTCTTCACTGCATTTTATTGTTCACCAGTGACTTGTACATGATTAAGGAATCCATCAGGAAAATTCTCTTTCTATTCTTTCTATAACATCTCCTTTCCCAATATCTCACTTGCAATGGTTTTTTAGTATGGGAGCTTGAATAAAATGTAGAGAAAAAAATGGGTGCTATACATCAGAAATTGTCAGGTTCATTTCAACTACGTCCTTTGTAATTTTGCATTTTGTATTATGATACGATATTTCAATCATGTACAAATGCAAAAAGTCATTCAAATGTTTGCAACACAGTGTCTGCTAGAGGTGTAATAAGGCACAGTTGTTTGCTTTCAAGCCTAAGAATCCTGCCAAAAATATTCATGCTGGCAAACATCAGAGTAACCTAATTCACCATTTCATCTGTTTATGAATAAATAAATACATAAACAAATATATTTATTTTATTTATTAATATTTAAGTGTGTGTGGTTTTGTGGGGGGGGGTGTATGTGTGTATATATGTATATATAATAGATAAATATATATGCATATGCACATGTGCATGTGCACGTCTGAAACACAGAAGCCACTGGATTTTTATACTTACAATTGGATACCTCTGATACCAGCTTTTTATAAATAGGAGAGCAGCCAAATTTCCCAAAACTTCAGTCCTTACTGGTATGTGATGGAAAAGAATGTACATGTGTTCAAAGCAGAGAGCTTTAACTGCACTCTTGCTTAATTATACACTCACAAAAACTCTTGTGCTGATAATGTGTTCTTTGCTGCTGATTGTATAATGTATAGAGTCAAAATTGCCAGCTCAGATTTGCCTTCCCAAACTTTATTATGCTGTGATTTCTGCAGCTGAAATAAGCTGAGAGGATACAAACTTTGATCAACAGTAGTTAGTAAAAGTYTTATAACACTGTAAAAGACATTAAAATTTGATTTTTTCAACTGCAAAAGTGTAAGACATAACCTATTAAAGTCCATTAATAATACCTCTAATATCTGACTTACTCATAGTGAAAGGTTAAATGTCATCAGATCCCAGATATGCCACTACAGCAAAGTGCTAAATATATGTATATTGTGTATACCTTTATATATACACCTCATCAACACAAAGCTGCAGCGTATTAGGTTATAGTGATCCATGGCAAATGGATTGTGTGCTCTAATTTGAGTACCCCAACACCATCACAGCTGCTCTGTGCAGTGAAGTATCATGGCCTGTTTATTACACAGGGATCTGCCTTTACAGACCAGTTGCAGACTAGTTTGATGACTTGAACAAGCAGGAGTGGTCAGCTTTAATCTGTGGATTCCCACCCAGTTAAAGAAAAAAGATCACCCAGTGGGTTGGACTAAGACGTGCCTCAGTCAGGGTAACTAGGACTGTAAAAGAGTTTTCATAGGCTAGGACCCAGGACAAAAAGCTCAGGATTCATAGAAATTTATTTGGAGATAAGATATCAAGACTAAGACATGCCATCAGAAGAGCACTTTTGGTAGTAGAAGTGTTGCAGAAATGCAGGAACCACAACTGCTGTCAAAACAATTAATATTTCAGAGCCTATTTAGGAAACTGTAAAAACCTTATGGCAATAGACATGTCAATTTTGGCAAAGGCAGGTAGGCAAGGCACTGAGGAAGCCATGCTGCCTATAGCCACGAATCAACAAGACACAACAGTGCCTTGGGAATGGTGGTGCTGGCTGAGGCAGCAGGAAGAGTCTTCATCACCTTTTATCTTCCCAAGCTCTAGGAGATTTTCTATGTTTATGGCTTAATGGGGTCAGATTCTATTTCAGCATTCTGTGGAGCTGAGGCCTTTTTTGTCTTTCTTCTCGTTCTGAGGTCTTATTACGCTGCTGGTCTTCAGTTAACTTCAGCTAATTATCTCTTCCATCACTTGCATATCTCCGAGGCCTTGTGTTTCAAACAGTGCTCCCAGGCTGGTACCTTCTTGAAGTTGTGTAATGCAAAGGAGTTGGTACCAGCACAGCATTTATCACGGTTAAGATGAAAAATCCCTTCCTGGGATTTCTCTGCAAATACACCAGGTGGTGCCGCGGATGTTTGCTGAGACAATAGGTAATTACTTTCCTTGTTCTGCCAGAAGAGCTTTAAAAGGCCACATGAGTTCTACCTTATCACTTGCCCCCCTCTTTTCACTCTTGCTGCCTGTGACTCACTTGGAATCTCTTCTGGAAATGTCTCTGTACTCAGTGGCTATGACCCCAGTTACTCCTTCTTGCTTCTTTCCTTCTCTTACCCTCCCTAAACACTAGTGGATTTTCTTCTTTGCATTTACATTATGACTAAGAGTAATGACCCCCGGCCCCTCCTACTAATTTTACATATATCTTCGATCTGGTATCTGATATGAAACATTTTAAGCCATACAAAACTGTTCTGTATCATGTTGTTTAGGTAGTCTGTTAATAGAACTGAGTGGAACAGGTTAAAAAATAGATCTGCCTTTTAAAGCAACAATAGTTTCATTTTAAATGAAAAAGTAGGTTCCATTGATTCTACCCTTATCACGCTGGAGTTTTCTAATTCTGTGCATGTCTAAATTAATGCAGGTAAAAAGACCCTTTTGAATAGCAACATGTTCCCCACAGTTGCTGCTTTCCTAGCTCATATCTGGTTGTCATCATGATCTCGTAGGGTCCCTGTCCAGTCTGCCGCTGTTCCTGCTTCTATGCAGTGAAATGTGAAATTGCAGTCTTCTGCACCAAGAGTGCAAATGGCTTGTACTAAAGCAAGCATTGGTGCGTGTAATGGCAATGGCCATGAAAAGGAAGTTTACAGCAAATCGCCCTTATGCATGAAGCATGCAAGAAGGTCATTACATGGCTGATACTTGGACTGAAGTTACAATTTATGTGTAAAAAATATTTTATCAGATACAAATCTGATACAAATATTTTATTAGACTCATGGCTGAAGCTGAGAGTTGTTCCCCTTTCAGAGTCCTTCACCGGACTGGGTGAAGGTCATGTTCATATCATTGAGCACTTGTTGACTGGTGATCTAAATGCTCAAGTACGTATTTATCATTGTATACTTGCACACATCCAGCCAATCAGCTATGACTTTCTCTAATCTACATGTCATCTATAATGGACTCTCCATAGGCAGAATTTTTTTAAGACCGAATTACCATCGAGTTGCAAAGGTAGTTAGCAAGCACTGCTTTGGACTGTCTTACCTAAATGTTGTAAATCTCCAAAGTAATCTTCTAGAGAAAAGTACCTAAGTTGCAAGACCATTTAACATTTCTGATAAATACCACCCTGTGTGACAGCAGGAAAGACCTGAAAAGAAGACTTCAAGGGGGGCCATTCTCTCAGTTATAAACTATTTAGGGAATTTCCCATTTCTATCCCTTTCTGAAATTTTACACCTTTTTCAAAAAGTTTTTCAGTTTGGAGGGGAAAAAAAACAACCCCAAACTCCATTTTTGTCTTTGTATTGTATATTTTTGACCACAAATGTACTTAGCTAGTTGAATTCCTTATAAAACTCACCTGATAGTCTTTGTGTATGGCATGAGAATGATTGTAGCTCCTGTGCCTGCTAGAGGATTTGAATGTGCACTTCCCCRTTAACAACAGAGTCTTCTCCATTGTTCTCTAGTCTGTTTTGTTGTAGAGAGACACAGGGGTAACATCCAAAGTAGGTTACAGAGTGTACGCAAAGAAATAATAGATGTTTTGTAGTTCTTCTCCTCCCTTTTCATGATTATCTGTATTTGTTTTTTCCTCCACTGTCTTCTATCTCCAACTCAATTTCAGAACCTGTTTTTTCTTGTGTTATTTTCCTTGTCCCTTGATCCTTTCCCAGAAATTTCTTCCAGATGAAACTCAAACCAAGTACAGTTTACTTTGAAATCAAACCTTCAAATTCACAGAGTTCCAGTGTTTTTTAACATTAGTTGCAATGAGCTAAAACATCCCTCACTTTAAATATTTTGAAGTGGCATGTAATCCTCATGCGCTATTTGGGCTGGTGATGAAGACTAAAATAGAATTTTGAGCCACCTCCCAAAAGAGCAGCCCTGTAACAAGGGTGGGATCCAGCTATATTCAGGATAAGGGGCAGCTGCAGATGCTTTCTGCTGCAGTAAACAGTGCAAATGAATAGGTCTTAGTCCCTTAGTAAATCCATGCTTACTTGTAAAAATATAAGCTGTAACCACATGCTGGCAGAAGATAAAGAAGGAAGCAATTTATGTGCTTAAATTTACGTATGTACATAGCCACTGTGTGTAGCACAAAGGAGTTGTCTGGATTGTATTGGAGGTGCAGTATATTTTCCTTGGTATATCTGCTTATATTATTTTGGCTGATGGCACAGTTACATAAAAGAGTGGTGTTAGGAGAGGGGAATTGACAGCAGATGAAACAATCAAAGAAAAGGAAGTGTTTCCAGAAATAATACCAATGTCCTTGAGTTAAACCGTAGGTGAGATGATGATACTGTTTGTATGTGGTGGTTAATGAAAAGCAATATAATATACACTACATATGTTAACACAGAGTATGGGAAGGTTGTTCAGAGAGGCAAAGGTGAATAAGAAGCTCAATTTCTTGTCTCCTGTGCTGCTAGGATCTTTCTAGGATCATACCAGCCAAACTAGTTCTTCAAGGAGCACTCCTATTTCAGCACAAGTCCTAGAGGCCGCCTATCTGCAGGCAGTATCAATCAGTATTCACCAATAAATGCCTATCACCAGGCTCTAAGGCAGATCTGTTTAGTACAGGCTAGGTTCAAAAGAGCACCAAGGCATGAAATGCCCTCACCAAAGGTAAACTCTGCAGAAGGTTTTGGGCTGTCATCACTTAGAGAAATGGAGCATTCATCAGGGCTTGGAGCTGAGGTCAGGGTTTCTATAGCATGTATATGGCACAGGTGCTCTTTTCTAAACTTGCAAAGAAGTGGCTAGCTGTAGGCCTTTTGGAAGGACGTTGCAGGTCCTGATTTTCTGTTTATGTGGGCCTATTTTGTGCTTTGTGTATATAGTGTGCCAATCTGGAAGGATTATTTTGACTTTCTGGGTGAGCTTCTAATCACAGGCAGTGATTCCACTGTGTTAACATGGTTAGAAATGGGGGTCTCCATATAAGAGTCCAGTATAACAGAGTGAGATGCATAACTTTTCATCCAGAGAGAGATGAAGTTAGTGAAACATGTCACCTGCGATCCCACAAAGGAAAATGGGATGTGAGTGACCCTGTAACTACAGCAGGATGTTGTGGGAAGGGAGAGGGGTTACAGGCTAGTAATTGTGTCTAATATATGGTGAAAAAGAGAGTTGAGCTGCTGGAAAAGTCTGTGTAGAGGCCTCTAATGTGAAAAGAGCACAATATGAAGGACTTCAGGTGCAGCATTCCCCTCGGTCCTTGCATACTGTGCACACTCACAGCAGCAGCACGCACATTGTCGCTATATACACACAGAAGCAACTCTCTGGAAATGTGAGCTTTTATGTCTAGTCATAGGCAGTTTGACTTAGAGGTACTGCTGCAGTTATACAGACTCACAATTTTTTCTTTTGTAAGTTTTCTTATCACCTTCATATGATCTCATTTCAGTATTTTTGGTGGATTCTCTATTTGCTTACAAGGCCAAGAGAGGAAAGGAGAAAATCTTCCTGTTCCAGACGCACTGATATGTAGATAAAGCCCCATGTTCTTCAATCACATTTTTAAAATGGGAATTTTACTGCTGTTATAGTTTAGCCTTAGGCTGGTAATTTGGCGCTTGCTTCAATCGCTGGGGTCCCTAATYGGAAAAAGTACAAAACAGAAGAGAAAGTCTAGAAGGGAAGGGTGGGAGACAATCACATTTATACCAAATAACCAAGTCTCCAAGCACACAAATTCAACCAAATTTTAAATATCCATTTGTTTTCCCCGAAAAGAGTAGAAAAGAAACAAAGAGATTATGCCCTAATGACAGAAAAGTCTCCAGAAAAGCCTAAAATCTAATAACACTGACTTTCCATCCAACCTCTCACACATGTATCAGAGGAAAATGTCTCTTGCTAAATGCAATGAAAGTTCAGTGGCAGGGTAATTTATTTTCTTTCTAATACTGCCATTCCCACAGATATGAATATACTTATTCTATCTGTGTGCATATCTACACATGATATATCACTAATCTACATAATTCACAGGAGTTCAGTGCAAAAAATAAAGAATTATCTCATTTTTTGGCCAGTTTTCAAAACTGAAAATAAGCCATACTAGTGCCACCTACAAACCTTTTCTCTCGATGTGGCTAGAAATATGAGTGGGTGTCACTGGCCTTCAAACCTCTTTGGACATTATCAGAAGGCTCCAAGGTTTCCTTTCAGCCAGTGCAAGCTGCCTGGTGCAATAATCTGCTCTTAGGAGCCCAGAATTAAGTGAACAGGACTTCTGCGAGGCTGCACCTGGGGTCTCTCACATGGCACTCTTTATATAAGCCTCCATGTGGGCTATTTAAGGAGCTCACATTTATTCCTCACCACACACTATACAAAATTATCAGTCCATAATGTGAGATGCTAACGTTTTCTCCTAGAGAAAGATAGAGGTAGTGAAATATGTCACCTAAGTGTTGTTAATAATTTGGATTTGATGCTTCCCAGGGCAAAGGAAAGGGTTGGGAGAAGGAATGAAAGAGGGGCTGGTGCCCAGGCAGGGAGGTGGGAAGCGTTGGCGGTGCTGGCCTGAGATCCTCCAGGTCTGCAGCTGGAAAAGCAGGGGGTTGATAAGTGGGGTGCAGGTGCTCTCTGTAGTGTGGATCACRAGGTTGGCTGGCAAAACTCTGCAGTAGCTAGCCACAGAGAAGCATGTTGGTGAGGAAGTTGTTGATTTGTGGTAGCAATATTCTCTACAGCTGCAGTAAACAGGCATGGTTTGGGGAGAAGGGAAATTCCTACAGTGGATGCGGGCAAGCAGCTCCTCCGGAGACCTACTTTGTTGTCCATGTTAGTTTGACCCTGGATTCCTGATTCTCCCAGTTTTACAAAGCTGTTGCCATGGTGCAGGAACTGCATCTCTGTGGATACGTGTAACTGATATCCCTGTGGATGTTTCTGTGAGGGAGAAAACTGGTCCCATAGGTCCCATTCATCAGTGTAGGTTCAGGGAATCTGAGTTAGTGTCGTAGGTGTAATAAAGCAGGTGGGTTTGGAATCCAAGTCCTGTTGTATTTTTTAGCATAGGTATAAGTTTACTTAGAAACTCGTATTAATTGAAAGGGATGTTTTTACGCAGCCAGGAGTTATTGACCACTTTGACAAAAAATGTGCGCTCTACAAAGCTTAGATTACACAATTGTTCAAGTAGGACTAGTACCTCCTGTGGCATCTTTAGTTGAAGGGAAGAGATAGTTACATTAATCAGGACTTCTGGGGATGCTGATAATGATAATTCTTTTCTAATGTACTGATATAACTCTCAATTGTTTCATATTAAGCTGAGAAAACGGGAAGAGTTAGGAGATGGTACACATTTTAATAGAAGCAATAATTCTGCTTGAAGGTTTGTCTGAATGCTGTGCAGAGGAAATGAAACCAATAGATCCCGTTTTACTGAATATAGCTGTGTAGGAAGAAAAGGTCATAGCCCTGGGCCTAATTCTGTTACTGTTTTAAAGCTGACATTAGCATTTTTCAATTTATTTTAGTTTCAGAAAGGAGACAAACATATAGATGTAATAATTATGGCACACTACAAAAGATTTGCCTTGGTTCATTTGGATCATATGCTATAAGCTTATTAGCCAGTGTGACTCAGCTGCCTTCCACTGTCCTCAGTTACACCAGCTTGCACCAGATAAAGATCCAGCTCGCAATATTTCTTTCTTATTGATGATTATTTAAGAGGGTCTCTCTGGACCTCTTACAGTTTTTGTTACTGATGGGCTATTTGCTGTTATGGGCAACTCAGCTATCTAACATGCTCTGCATTCATACGTAGAAGTCTCGCTAAGTCAGTAGTAACAAGTGACTGCTTTTGAATTTTCATGAGTTAAGAAGCATCATGGGTCGGATTCTCATTTAGTGTAAGGCTCTCCTGGATGCTGTGGCATTATAAAGTGGCCTTATCGTGGATATAAAATAACCATAGGCTTTTGAAGAATGAGACTGCCTCATTTCTCATAGCTCTTTCATTTACTGTAAGCACTTTGCAGTCTGATCCCATTTTCCTTTATATTGTTTCCTTTTGGGAAATCTGAGTGGTGAAATCTTTAACACAGGCCTCAGGCTTGTAGCCTCCAAACACTACTGAGGAAAGGGGTCACTGCCAAACCTCGTTAGTACTGCCTGTTAATAAGTACTGTCTCATCAGATTGCCATTGTTGTTTCAAAATCTAGACCTATTTTTGTACTGTAGCAAGTAGAGACACCATTCAATAAATAATAACATAAATGGTCAAACTTGTTCAAAGAGTTTCTACTCCCAGTTGAGAGAGAAGAGGAGATACTGGCAGCCTTTAGCTCATGTCTCCCAGTACTCTCCCCCTAATTAAAAAGGAGTCCAGAGCTCAATCACCCTGTCTGCATAGCATCTTTAAACACAATTAACATGTATTTAAGATAAGAACTGAAAATAATGTAAAAATGAAAACTACTATTATTTTCCTGTAACTAAAAAACTGTCTATTTTAAAAATTCTGGCTTAGATAATTTAAGGCCATAGATATGTAAAATCATAATAGCCAACAACTTGAATGTTTTCATCTGACAGCACCCTGCTCTCTGATGCTGAAATATTTCCTCATTCTCACTGCTGGAGTGACACACTATATAGACCAATCTGCAAGCTTCTTAAGGAGTTAATAAGGTTAACATACCTGGTGTGGTGTACATAATTCCTTAAGGAAATTCTTCCTGTCTGCTAATTCAGAAGTAGTGCTGCTGCATACCTTTCTCCATTTATAAGGCAGTCTGGTGTAATTGTTTTCCTTGAGAGTGGAACTCAAGAACTGTTGGCTTCAAATCCCTTGTCTATTCCTAACCTACTCTGAGTCTTGGGGAAATCTTGGTACCTCAGTTTTACCTTGGAGAAACTAAGAATAATTAGTTTGCCCAACTCACAAGGCTTTGTGAAGCTTTCTGCACTGTGATGCATTTTGTTTATTTTACTGTGCAATAGAAATGCTGTTACTGTAGCAACATCTCCAACAATGCTATAAGCTTGAGTTAAAATAAAGTAGATATCAGCAAAATTTGTGTTTCCTAACAACTGAGATATTTAGAGATTTTTCTTAAATGTTCCTATATATTTGTTTTGATCCACTTTCTATCCCATAGAGGGTTTATGCTGTACAGGCTTTTACATCACTCCATATATATTATACCACCTACTAAACCAAGATTTATAGCAGGCTCTAGTTGAAAAAAATTATATGCTGGCACTACCTGTTTTGTATCTATTTCTGTGACTAAACAGAGGACTTTGTTCTTCTAGACTATTAATCTACTTCATTTCATAAGCATCAAAATGAAATGAATATTTGCAAAGGTCAAGTTACAGTATATGGTGGGAAAAACATGCCAAAAACAATTAAAATTACTAGGGTTGTATAGAAAAGTAATACACACCACATATTGCTCACAGGTGCTCTGTGTGAAGCCCAATCCAATAAATGTCAGTCCAGTCATTTATACCAGGAGAGTGCCAGTCATGTAAAAAGAAACACAAGAACAGATGCTTTATGAGAAGCAAACCCCAATACAAATAAACTCAAAACTGATTATAAAAAATTCACACTAAACAAGTATTAAAACCTATCTGAACTACATTTGGGATTCAGTGAATGCTTTTTCTACATTTTGGGATTCAGCAAATGATTTGTAAGGCAAGAGACAAATAATTTATCCTGGTTTGTAAGTTGTTTGAAAACTTGTCACTACATCTCTGTGAGGTTTTTTTTTTTTCTTTTTAATTCCTCTCTCTATCTCCACTCTCTTTGAACCTTGGTTTGCACAAGGCCAAAATGTCCACAAAAGCATGCTGAAATTTCAGAATTTCATCTGTTTGGGTGTTGGGTTTCTTTTTATTTGAAGTACTGAGGACTGAAAATTTGGCTTTAGCACATGTTCTGGAAAGCTAACACACCTCTAGYTGGAACAAGGACCGGCTTTAAAATCTACTAAAAAGCTAGCTATGTGGGTTTAGTGTTTATTGTAAACATTTCACAGTTATCTAGCTTTGCTGAAAGAGAAGTTAAGGCTATTATCACCAGCAGGAGAGAGCCAGGTTCATCAGCTACCCACTCTTCCCTTCCTTGTTGGCAGGCGTTGTCTGTATGTGCCACAGTCATAGCTGGAGAATCTTGTACAGGTTGAGAACTACTTGAGTATAGGAGTATTATATACTACTTAAGGAAAGAGTTTGTAACTTAGATAAATGTTTATAGAATAACACCGTTTTTTAAGTTGATGCTCTGCTTCCTATAAGCCAAAGAAGATCTTGTAAGAGGCTATAGATTCCACGCTGGTGACATTTTTATTAGTCCAATTTCATGCAAGCCGCAAGCACTTGTGCATACTTCAGGATACAGGCATCCTAACCAGATCCAGTCTACAGTGCTGCCAGCTGTTTCTGGCCTGCTGAGATTTCAGAAAAACTGGAATCAAACAGAGCTGATCTGAGCACATTTTTAAAAGAAAATTGAATGTGAGGTTCATTCTTCTTTTCTTTTATCCAAAACAAATGTAGGAGCCCTAGAAGTTCTGGAAAATGTAGACCTCAGGCTTGAACTTTTATACCCATCAAGGTGTGTGCGGAGCAAGCAGCAGTAAAGCTCACCAGATAAATTGTCTCAACTCTGACCTAAAGAGACCACACTTTTGGGTGAAAAGCTAACTTGTGTTCCTTACTTGTTTAATCCCCTGCTTTTCTGCTGAAAGGGTCAACAAGGGACTCATTCCCACTAGTAACTGGGCTGAAGCCACACATTCATTTCATACACACCACTGAACAGATTTGGGATACTAATGATTTTCAGCCGCTATGAACTGGAGCTGGATCTGACTTGTGACCAGGAGGTTAAAGGCTCCAAATTCAATTACCAAACCCCAGAGCTATCAACTCCCTTTTGCTTAAGCATGACATCAGCACTGATGGAAACTGCAGTGAACTATTGTGTTCAGCCAGGTAGACCAACAACACGAAGGCAAGTTGCTAGGATATGCACCTTTCATACAGCATATTTCAGCTCTTCTCCTTTTACAGACACTTTGTGTTCATCTTTCTTCAGAAGGGTATTGTAGCAGTTGAGAAGGATGCTCTGCACATAAAATGTACAATTCCATTCTGGGCACTGTGTGTGTTTACAGTATTTAAAAATATTAGGTGATTCCCAAGTGAAAAATTGACTACTGCATATAGTTTATTCATGGCCTATCTAGGACTGACATTTGATATTCAAGATTCATGCTTACCAGCTGGTTGATGCAACCTCTTGTCAGTCTTCTCTTTGCTGGTGCTGCTGTTCTGTCATGGCTAAGCGTGACACACTTGTGCACAGGCAGGCAGTGACTGATGAAGTGTGAACGAATGGGGTCATTCTGCCTCTGAGCCATCACTGGTGCTCTTCTCCTTCACTCATGCAGCTGTGTGATGGCAAAGGCCCAGCTAATGGGCACAGAAGACCTCAGTTGTAGGCAAGTTCTGTGACAGTGGTGGACAAAGAGGTCTTCTACTGGGACTGGACTTTGGCAATTTGGGAAGGGCAGAGGGTTAAATGGAGAAAGATCAGAAACACACAGCAAGACAGGGAAAGGTAGAAACTTGACAGGAGCAGAACCACTGAACTAGTAAATTACATCCAGCTGTGTGATGGAAGTGTCAGATAAGAACTATGATTCAGCCAGATCTTCTCTACAGTTAGGGCTTTTCTTGGCTTTATATTTATGGCTGTTTGAGTTCTTTGGAGGGAAAGTAAAGAAAGTCTCCTAAATTCAACTAATCTGACCTTATTCTCAGGACAGAGAGGTAAGGGCAAAAGGGCAGGATGGTTTTTCCAATTTTGAAATTTGGAAATGAATTGGACAAAGGAATACTGGATCAAGTTACCTCAGAGTTGAAAGTGTTCAGAACACAAAAGCGTTTTCCTCTGTGGGGGAGGGAGGGTTATTTTTTCACAAGATGACCTCTCAAGAAGACTCTAAAAATAACATATAGCAAATTTCTAACTCCCCTGAGAGTTCTAATAAATGACATTACATTGCTGTTGACCACAGTCTCTTTGTTGAGAGATAGCCTGGTGAGAAACAACATAAATATGAATGAGTAGTATTGCATTCAGTTTTGTTTTATAGGATAATTTTAGTCTCTGTGGGCATAGGAACAATTTATGTGTGTTTACAATATAACTTACCATTATTTTGAATGAGTACAGGTAAAGGTCCTCTATGAGGAAAAATCATCTGGCCAGTTTGTTATCCATAAAAATCTCACAGTAACCATTATTAGTATATATCTTGAGTGATTTTCCCCTGAACAACAGTAGAAGCAGTAGGCTCAGGGTGTCTCATATCCAAGCCTTCTCAGAAACGTCAAAGCTCATTTTCTGAATAAGCTCTGCTCCATTGGAAGAGTTGATTTCCACTGCCACTGGGCAGCCTCATTTGGCAGATGAATTCTACGAATGGCTAGATATCATTTTATTTCTTTCATTCCTGCACAACCGAGAACTAAATGAAATGGAGGTAAATGGTGTAGCAAAGAGTGGAAGCTGTGGGTGTGATGTCAGATGAACATCTTGCAAGCGTACACTTCGTAAATCGAAGCTCAAGTCTCAAATGTTTTACCGTGTTCAAGATTTCAGAGTCAATGCTGTTCTTCATATGTGTTTCTTGGTGTTGTATGCCCTGTGATTGCATATCCCAAGACAGACACGTTTCTAGAACTTGGGCATCTGCTCTCATTGAAACAAAACTGCAACCACAGGTCTGCATAGGGCTTGTCAGAATGTAGTGCTTCCTAATAGGAAAAGCTGTTGTGAGCCAAATAAAGTAAATACTTCTCAGCTAAACCATCACACCTTAGGAAAGTCAGTGATGGCTGTAAAGCTGCTTCAAATACCTTGTTGTAAAGCTAAGCAGATGTAATAGTTATTTTGCTTCAGCTCAGCTCCAGTGTTGATCCTCCTGCTTTATTCAATTTAAAGGGAATATCACACACAGGATAATCTATTCTTACTTAATTTATTCTTTTTTAAAAATGGAAAATTGTCTTTTGAAAAGGGTCTTTTTTCAGACATATCTAGATGAAGACAAAGCTTGATCCTCTATTAATTATTTTCTAGCCAAAACTGGGAGTAGATATCCAGAAGAAAATGGAATAAATTTTGTATATGTGTGTACATGTATATATTTCCCAGGGGGATGAAATTCAAACAAAACTGTAAAGAAAAATAAATATATTTGTTTTAATGAGCTAAATGAGGCTTGAATGTGATGTGAACATGTCTGGGCTTGGTTTCTTGTTTGGGGGGTTTAATGTTAGATACAGCCTAGAGACTCCTGGGGATCATTAAAAAATTGAATTTTTGTGATGAAGGATTTTATGGCATTTCTGAAGTATGAAATGTTCTCAACCATTGCTGCAAGCTCAGGCTAGCTTAACATCACCTCCTCAGCACGATTGGCTATTTCATTATGCAATAGAGAAGCAGTGGAATTTGCTTAAGATTTACAAAGAAAGCTTCATATGCAAGGGGCAATTTACTAGGATTTAAATGTCTCTAAAGGAAAGATTTAAATCTGTATAGGAAAATATAGGCACACTTTCTCTATTACCATTTCTGACTCTTCATGTATACACTGTAAACCTCAAGAGGAATGTGTGCAGGACTTCATTCTAGGGAAGTGTACACAGTAGGTTAGTATTTTACATTTTGCACATAAGGAAAACTAAAAAGTACCCTATTGCCTTCAAAAGGAATTGTGTTGAATTCCTGACTTGAATGTCCTTGCAAATAGTGGTGCAAACAGTGAAAATAGAAAATGATATTTGTTTGTTGGTTGCCTTATCTTTAAAGTGTAATATTTTAAAGTGTAATTAAAAAAATAATAAAAATGGTGCAGATGTTAAAATTTTCCTCAGCCAGTGCTAGCTCCTGTACGCATTTCCATTTTACTTTGCATGCAGTGGGGCAGTCTCAGGAGGCAAGGAAGGCTTTAATGAGCAAACAAGCTATTCCTGAGGTGCATTAGATCTTATGACTGTACCTGGACTGTTTACACCTCTACCAATACATTTGGTTTGACTAACTGGTGCTGAATACAACTAGCTACAAATATAGGAAACAGAAATATTGTGGTCAGTAGCGGAAACTGGAGGCTGCTCTAACTCACCCAAAAAGGACAGAAGATACGCAACTAGCCAAGAATCAGGGGAGTACAACCTAGGGCTCTTTATCCTGTGCTATCCCTTCCATCTTTGTACTGGAAGAGCCTGGTCCATGTTGTCAGCAACCTATGTACTTCCTTGTTACAACATATGAAGAGAAATACACACTTGACTATCAGATTTCATGTTTCTTGAATTGCAGAGTCAAAACATTCTCATTTGGCATGTACTCTGCATGTTTGTCTTCTCAAGGGAGGGATCCCCAGGCTGAAACACATACAACCCAGTCAGCATCTCGGTGGCAGATCCTGCTATGACCCAGTAGGTAGAACTTCCCCAGTGGGATAGATTTCAATTCCCCCCTACCCCCAAATTAGACATTCCACACAGGATAGACAGGTAGCTGTAAATCTCCTCTTAAGACCCCCAACTCTGTCCTTAGCATAGCAGCTGAAGCATCTAACCTGGTGCTCTGGCACTTGCAAAGTTCAGTGTTGGGCTGCTGAGACCACAGTGGCTGAGCTCTGCTGTTGATTAAGCTCTACACTAGTGAACGTAAGTTAGGGGGTTACTGTTGCTCTTCATGATAAAGTCATATTAACAGACAATTAATAAGCCTTCTTTCATCCCGAGGGCTTGAAGCATGTAACAGGCTTATATAATGAAATCACAGTAACCCCCCCCCCCCCACACACACACACCCCAGTGTGAAATATCACTATTGCTTGGCAAAATCAAGTAGAGGTATGTGAGAGTTTAAGACAGGAAAGACTGCTCTGCTTGATTGAAGGCACATGGAGGAAGGAAAGAGCTGAGCTGGAAACCAGAATGGCATAAATTGTCTGCAGATGTTGTGGCATCTTTCTGCAGGTGATCAGTGATGCCAGATCCATGGGAGGGCAGGTGTCACCTGCAGGCTTATGGCCCTCATGTTATGCACCACATAGGTTTTAAGAGATGTCAAATGTCCGTGTTTATTCTTATGAAGGAAAGGTAGAGGCTTGTGAGGCTAAGATTCAGAACAAAGATTGTGAAAGGTTTGGGTTTTTTTTGTTCAGATAAGCAAATTACTTCAGGAAAAAATATATTTTCAGTATGAAATAAAAACCTTGCACAGGAAGATGGAAAAGGCTATAGTATTAACATAGAAGACTTGCATAAAAAGTGAATCTCTATGTATTCTGCTCCCTTCTTCTCTCTATTTTGTACATCTGGTTGGTGAAAAGGGTTTATTTTACTCTGTATGAACTGCAAGTTATGAAGATGTTAATTAAAACTAGTATTTCGGTGCTTTTGCACAGACTACTTAATCCATTTGCTGTATTTGTAAAGCACTTTTAAGCACTAATTACTACCAAATATTAAGTTGGGGATTTTTGTTAACTTTCAGAAACAGAGGATGTCAAGAGGATGGGAGCCTTGTGGTGGACCTCAGGCAGCTTTTGATCCTCTCCCATTCTGATTCAACAGGAGYAACCAGGTGAGAGCCCTGACACGGCAGCAGGTTTTGTATAAAGCAGGGCAGCTCCACAGATAAGAGCTGTGGGGCTTTGAGTGTGGAGGTGTGCTCTTTTGGTCTGTGTGGACTTGGGTCTCCAATGTGTTAGATGAGACACTCTGTTCATGTTCCTGGGAGCATGTGATTCAGATCCTTAAGTGTGTGGTCAGCCCTGTGTCTGAATCCTCTGTGGGATCAGCGCTCCCTGTGAAGGATGCTGGAGGAGTCTGGGTCAGTTGCTGGTGCCGTTCCTAAGCAGCAAACAGTGGGATTGCCAGGAAGCTTGGAGTAAGGACACTCTTCCCTGTTCCTCCCACTTGATACTGCCCTTCACCACCTGCAATGGTGATGGACCACAAGAAGCAGCTTTGACAATTATGCTTTGCTTTTCCTTCTAGCAAAGGACAACAGAATTTCATGGTGCATTAAATGCAAACTGATGGACATTGGAGGAGGAGGTATAAATATCAACACTGCATGAGGGCTGACATGAAGCATTTCTGGGCAGCCAAGCTATTGAACCATTGACAAAAGTGTTAAAAGCAGGGACACAACAAGAGTATTGGTGATAGTAATGGAGAAATTGCATGGCAGTTTGTGGTTAAGAGAGAGAAGAAAAACGGGAGACATTTCTAGTCTTGGCTGGATAATATTTATTAGACTCATCTGTACTAGGCTCATAGAGTGTTTTTCTTTAAAGGAAGAAAGTAGAAAGCAACTAGGGATGTATATGATGGATGTCTTTGCAATATAAAGCAAGCAGCTACAGAGAGAAACATTTCAGATCTCAAGAGAGAAGGATGCCGTTCTTGTCAGGAGTTCCAAATTGTGAAGAGCACACAGATAATTCACCAAAGGACACATGTTCTTAAACACTTCCCTGAATAGAAATTAAATCACTAAATTAAGGCCTAAAGGTCCAGTCCTATCTTTGGGAGACACAACAGCAGAGAGTTAAATGGTGCTTACATTCCTAAATAGTTGTATTGACTTCAGGGGGACTTTCTGGGAGATTTGTCTTTAACTTTGCTATAAAAAAATTGTAAGATTGGACTCCAAGCAGTGCCAGAGGGGCGGAATGAAAACATTATAGTTGTCATTGGTCTTCTATTATTCTGGTGTCATCCACAATGTCATGTAGCAAAAGGATAAGTGTTGAAGAAATCTTAGAAATAGAAAAATTAATTTAAAAGAGTGTATTAAAAATCTCCCTGTGTCTTCAGTATTATCTATGTAATAAAAAGGAATATAAAATTGAGGGTGGTGCCTGCACTTCTCTGCAAAAACAGAGATTACTTACATGCAGAAATAAGTCTGTTTACAGCTAATGTTTTTAACCTTAATATGCAATTTCTTTGCTTTTGTGCATCTCTTAGATGCTGCTACTGCGCTTGTTAGTGAATTACCTCTTTTAGAAAGTAAAAGCATAAAAATAAAATAAAAGCATAGAAGAAAATGGAAAGAATAGTTTACCTTGCAGTGGAAACTAAGGTCATGTGTTTACATGTTGACACAATAAGGTTATTGAAGAACTATTCTAATTAGTCATGTGAAAATTCTTACAGCCAAGTAGTGAATGAGGTGCTGTGATCTGTTACATCCCTTTGCACTATTTCAGCAGAACAGAGGAGCAAGTAACTTTACAGAACCTCCTGGGGATATCTTTTGAATGCTTGTTTTCCCCTATCCATCAGACTTTGTAGTCTTCAGTGTAGTAAGCACCTATAGTTATCCCTAGATAGTAGACAGGCCTACTAAGGTTATAGACAGCAGTAATTTTGAGCAACAGTGTCCTTTCTCTGAGCTTACTTTGTGGTCTCATTTTAGCAAAGCATATCCAGATCTGAAAACCAGTCCCGTTACTGCTGGAAACTTTGCTTGTGTGAGTACTTCTACTGCCTTGTGTGTGAAAATGCTACTTAGGCCAATTCTGGAAACACTTGTTTTTCTAACACGGCAGTGTGGGCTGCCGTCTTGAGGAACAGGAACTCACTTTCTGTTAGTGGATGCTGTGCATGCTGGAAGCGTACTCAGCGAAAATGGAAACTTGAAATGTTTGTGTTTCTAAAATAGCAGTCTGCCTGGCTAAGCGTAGAACCACTACTTATTTTATCTAGCTATCCTCTTAAAGAACCAAAGATTCCCATTTTCATGAAATCCTTGCACGCCAGATTTCAGCCTAAACATGCTTTTATGGGCAGGTTACAAAGCCTTAGAGACCTACTCCCATTGACTACAGCAGTGTGAATTGTGCTTATCTTGGGTTTAAGTGCTGCTATTTATATAAGTCTTGGCACTAGATGCGTCCTTCCATTAAGACAGATGTGGAGCAGAAGTAGGTAAAATGGGTCAGAGAGGGTGTAAAGAGACAATCAGCTCCACAAGCTTATGAAAGGCTGTGTATGAGGAAAAGCCTAAACAAATCTTTGCGCTGAAACTCATTTGGTTGTTGCATCATATGCAATGTTATATGAACTTAGTCCACAAAATCGAAGTTGATAATTTGATCTCCTTTTGAATTAGTTTGTTTTGTGGTGGTACCATGCAATATTTTGGCGGAGTGGAATTTCAAAATCTTCATTCGGTGTCTTGGATTTACCCCACGTATAAATGAAAACTCTACACTGCCTTTGGAAAATGAATATTTACAAATAGCTTTGTTTGGAGGGAGGGAAAAAGGGCTTGATATATTCTAAGTGCCAGTCTCTTTTTATTAGCATGATAATAACCATGGTCACTTCTGACAGATTTCTTTTTGCAGTAGTTTTTCTTTTCATTTGAAATTAGCAAAATGAAGCTATTACTTATAGTAGAAAATGAATTGTCTCCTGAATCCTGTTTTCTAGTGTTCAGACAATAAAAACATCCTAAAACTCTGAATTCTTTTAAAGGGAAAAAGGACACACTGACTTGAACATTATGTTTGTACCACACACTGTTGTGGTAGATATCTCAAATGAGCGTCATCCAGTGGAAAGACACCTGTCAAGTTTCGCAAATTATTTCATGCTTTTGACCCTCCTCAGGGATGTTCCATTATGTCTAACATTTGAATTCTTCCCCATTTGTTTGAACAAGTGTCCCTCCTTGGAATTTATTCTTTTTTTTTTTTTTTAATATGGCAACAGTGACGAGAAATATCGTCTAGAAATGTCAGGGGAAAATGTGGTAGCAACAGTATCTGAAACTGCTGTTTAAAATACTGACTTTAAAAGCAGCATCACCTTGCCTAACTGGTAACTACAGAGTGAAGAGGTAAAAAATTAAAAACTTGGTGTATTCAGTGTAGCACTCTCTGAAGACCATGTGGTTAGCATTTGCTTGTCACTGTTCAGATAATGAAATGAAAACATAAGAAAGCCCGATGGCAAAAGATTCATCCTGAGATCGGATGAATAAAGAGAAGATAGTTGGTTACAACTACCCTATATCTTAGGATAAAACATTTTATTCATCAAAGGCAAGAAAAATCTCCAAACGTTTGCTTTTTGTAACCTTCACATGATGTGTGTTTCCAGAAGACACAATACTCGGTAATCCTTAGTATTGCAATCAAACTTAGATTTGATTTGCTCGGAGAAAATTGTCGTTCACCGGTCACTATTAACAGCCGGTGCTTACTATTAGATACCACATAGTAACAAGGGCTATCTGCTATCACAAAGAATTGGAAAGTATGTGGTAACTGTAGGTTAACCCACAATTGTTTCACTGAAAAAAAAGTTTGTTTTCCTGCTGTAATCCAGGACTTGTGAAAAGAGTACGCAGTTGATTACTTTTATCTCCAAATATAAAGATTTTGGTTATTATTTAGAATTGCAATTCCCTGTTTTCTTTAGTTTCTTCTTTCACAAAGTGACCTGCTAAGATGGCTTATTTTCACCATGAAGGTTCAGATTCTAGTTTCTTCTTCAAAGAGAGCCAGAGATCTACGTCAGAAGGAGAGGGAGTCCTTGTTTGCATTGACTCACTGGAAAAGATTATGGTTTCCGATAGCCGTGTCTTCAGTAAAAGCCAGATTCTCAGCTGTAGGTAGGGACAGTGGCACTTTCCTGCCATTCAAACTCAGATATTTTCTACTGAGGTTAGAGGAAAAACTGTAAACTTCCAAATTATTGTTATTTTTGTTCCTAACTAGCAGCATTAATGGCAGAGTCTCATTTGCATGATCACATGGTTACTGGCAATCTGCATCTTGGAAAACTTGGACTCTGCACAGACCTAATCAACAGGCGAATGGAACTGGAAATTAATTGGGATCACACTAGGTAGGGAATAGAACTCAGATCTCCCTTCTTGCAATCTGATTCCTTTCTTACCTAGATTAGAATAAGATTTCCATCTACAGTGTGGATTTTTCCTATCTCTATTTTCTAAAAGTTTTTACTAACTTTTTGATATATAGTAACATTTAAGTGTACACAATAATGTTTTATATATTTGATTAAACAGCATACTGTAATAATAATAAAAATAGGGAAACTGGCTGAAAACTATTTGCTCTTTTTTATTCCTTTAAACCTGTTTGGTATTTGTTCCTTTCCTGAAATATGTGGTAACATGAAGTCCGAGGCAGCGGAAGCATCTGGAAATACTACAGCACAATGCTGTTTCACATGGAAGTCATATCTATGAGATGAGGTTCAGGCCAAAAACCCATGATGTTTTTCATCTATTGATTATTTATCTAAAGGCAGGGAAGATGCATCTCTGTTGTTTACTGAGGCCAAAGGCTTATCATGAAAGTAATGTTAATTGTCTCAAACCAGTATTTTCTTGGGACATCTAGGATCTGATTTTCTAATAAACTAACACTTCAGAGGCCTGGAAAATTGTGGTTTGGCATCTATTTGAACTGTAATTTCCATATACTTGGTTTGCAGAATTTGGATTGTGATGTGGTGTAACGTCAGTCGCTAGATGAATGCTTGGAGTTGGAAGAGCAAGGGTCTGAGGTTTAGGTGTTATTTGAGCCAGTGACCATCAAATCTAAATTGTTTTATGTTTGCTGCCTCTTGACATTTTTCAGATCCATCAATTCTCTAGCCCCTTCTGTTGTTTACTGTGCACTTTAATGTAACCCATTAACCCTGTTCTCTCCACTGCAAAAATTTATAGCTAGGAGACTGGCATAATCTCATTCAGAAGCAGTTTTAATAAAACTCCTAAAGTGCAACATTTATTTTATGCTTCATATAAAACCCTGATACTTTCTGATTTCTTTATGTAAGCACAATTTGAAATTTAGTAGAAAATGGAACTATTGGGAAATTAGTTTTAAAGATGGCAGTCTAATAAGACCTTGTTTTAAAATTTATATTATTTCCAGTGATTAAGCTGAGTTTTAGCATAGCCTGGAGTCCTTTGTTCATGGGGAATGATTGAGGAAGTAATTACAGCTACCTCTTTGACAGTGTCTGCAAACACTAGGACTGTGCTACCTGATTGAAATTAGACTTACATCCCAGAAATGATGACCGTTTTAGAAGAACAAAGCTATAGATTGTAGGGAGGAAATACTACAAGCCAATCCACACATTTAGTATAATTTTATCTATGTTTCCATGTTTTTATAGTAATTTAGTTATAAGAAATATCTTAATATATTATCTCAACATACCAATGTCTCGATATATTTCAATATTGCTCTGAGTTACAGCGCAATCCCCCCCATTGTAAGAAAGGAGCTACTAGACTGAACATTATTTTTAACACGTTTCTCATGCTTTTTAGTCCATCTCATCATCAGTAGAAAGCACAAATCCCATGATGAAGAGTCTGCTTTTGGGCAGAGGAACAGAGAAAGAGGGTCGATGTTATTGGAAATGAATGAAGCAATCCACAATAATTCTGTAGATTTCCTCTCTCCCCTGAGATTTCCTCTGCTCCCCTGAGCACTGTGAGCTACTCGCTTGTCCTTTTTATGGCGACAGAGCTAATACTGAAGCCAGTATGACTGAGCAGTAATTACCCTTCTCCTGAATACTGGTTTCGAGGGCCAGGGAGTAGCGTGGCTCGGCAGTGGGTCTTGGTGTTCCCACGCAAGGTCAGTTTGGTGCTCTGTCACACCCTGCTGAGTGTACTTCATCCAGTTAAGTGTAAGCAAGCAGATCTGGATGCAATTCTTGCGTTTACACCAGAAATGTCCAATCTTATCTGTATGTGGACAAAATGGATATTTAAAAGAAATAAAACACCTTCTGGAACGTTGAATCATCCAGATTTGTTGTGACTCTGTGACTGTGGAAATCATCCCGTCCCTGAGTGTGAGAACTCTGCTGTCTTACTGCACAAATGCTGGGTGCAGCCAGCCACCATAAATGCAACAATGAGCCTTTAAATAAGGCACTTCTAAAAGGTCATTTTTTTCCAAATCACTAGGCTTTCACTGTGGAGAAAATTAATTATAATAAATACAGTGGCCGTAAATTTGCTTTTATAACCCCTTGTCTTCAATGCAGAATAAGTTAGTCATCATCATCATAACAGGCTGAGATTGAGATTTATGGTCCGACTTCATCCCTGCTGTTATTTCAGCAGTGTTACACCAGGAGTCACTTTGATCTAAGTGTCTGTCCTGCGACTTGTGGAAGGTGGGGGGCCACCTTCTTCCTTTTCATTATTAATCGCGCTGTAGTCCCTCCTCCCAGAGAAAAATCTGTCCTTTTTTATTATGGTTGCTCTTATTCTTTTAGCATTCCTCCATTCTACTTCTGAACTCTTCCACTATGCCATGTCATTTTGCCTTAAAGGTGAAGGCCCTATGATAAGAAATTCACATCCCTGAGCTTTCTCTACAAAGCAGTTCAGAAGAAGATGATTCAGGTGCAGTGTTGGACCATACATAGTTGAATTCTTCTGACCTGTCATCCAAAAGAAAGTCAGTAAACTCAGTACTTCAGAGCTTGTTTGACAGAAGTCTTTGTCCCTCGCTCCTGTTAGCTGTGTTGTATTAAAAAAGCCTTTTACTGATCTTCAAGAGGAGAAGACAGAAGAAAGATGACCTTTTAAGCTGCCTGAAAGCAAACTGCTTTGGACCAGTGAGGCTTGCAGATATTTAGTTCTCTGTGTTTTGTCCTCTTTTTGACTCAGCACCTTGCAGGAGTAGGTCTTTCTATACACATGCCCAAGAAATTAATGAGTGGTTCAGATACTGGCAAGCAAGGCTCAAGTTTTCTTTCAAAATGGATCATCCTGGCTGTAGAATCAGCTAACATTAGTGAGGAATAGGTTTCACTTTATATTTCCAGTGCTTCCTTTTAAGGGCATCTAGTTAGAAAGCAGTATTTTGCATGAACGTTTTCTAGAGGAATTGTTGTCTTTCATTGTTTTATATTTTGAAAGAGTAGTTTCCTAAGCCAGATATTTTTAATTGGTAAAATTTCTTACAAAACAGCAGTATCATGAAAGTTTTCCTGTCCAAAAAGAGTTTTGATGAGAAACATTCTGTTGTCTCTACTTCTAAGGTATCTGCTTTGATCGGGGTCAGTATAGATTAGGAGTGCAAAACATGATAGGACAGAATAACATTTGTACTATTATTATCAACTGTATAATGCTAGCTGTTGATTTTGAACCGTATAAAAGGATTTATGCAATCTTTATCTCTAATGGCCCTAAAAAAAGAGAAATTTGGTTGTTAATGGTACTGGGTGAAAGTCTCCTCTGTTACAACAGTATGACCCCATTTGAAGTCATTAGAGTGAACTGCAGGAAAATTATTCCCTTTTAGATGTCTTAGTCTAGATACCACAGTAAATGTGGATACCATGGAACTGTCTTAAATACTTTTTTTTTTTTTGTCAAAACCCAGATTTTCTGTAAAAATCAATTTTCTCAACAAAATAGTGCTAAACATGCTTACAATTAATGCATGATTACACAAGAGCAAAAATTATATCCGTTCGTAGGCTTGTTTATTCTCACTTTCTGAAAATACTAAGATTATTTATTTTTTCTTCATTTGAAAACATACGAAGCAGTAGGAGGAGTATTGTTTCATAACCCATTAAGCACAGCATACTCATCATGCCCAAATCAGCTGTAGTTGAGCTCTTTTGCTTATCACTTCTGCTCTTCTTTCATGATATTCCTGAGACCTTTGCCACAATGTTGATTAAGATGTCAAACAAAACGTTGTGAGTGAGATTTTTGTTACCTGGAGTGTGAGACGTATTGGCACAAGTTGGAGAAATGAACTTTAAAATTCAGGTTGTCTATTAGTTTTATTTGTGGAAGTGAAATAGTGAGATGTGTGAGAGACGCTTTTGATCAAAATATCCTTCAACAAATGCAAAAAAAAAAAAAAAACAAAGCCACAGATGAGAGCTGCTGCTAATATCAATGCTCAGCCTATCACTTTAAGTCACATAGCAGAAAATCCAATGGGAACAAGACCCTGATGTGCAGGACTAGAGTTAAGGTCTTTTAATTAAATTTAAAGATTTTCTTCCTCATGGGAAAGGATATGATTAGCTATTTTCTGACAAGTATTTGACTTGAAGATGCTTGCATCAGCAGACAGAGTACACTGAGAAGTACTAGCAGATGCTAATTATGAGATTTCGGGAACCATTATTTATGTGAGATCTTGTTTTGTAAGTGCTAGGATAGAAACCTGGTAAATAAGTACCAGCATCTTATATAATAATTATGAAGTGTTTTAAATTGATGCTCAGGATGCAAGGCTGACTTGAGGAAAGTCAGCTGCCACATATTCCACTGCAGTCCACTGTTGCTGTGCTTGCAGCTGATCCTAACTATACTCCAACTTAGCAAGCAACCAAAATAAAGATAGTGAAGTAATATAGCAAAGATATGTCTGTATTAAGCTAAAGGAATATAGCCAACTTAACCCTTTTTTGCCTCTGCTAACTTCAGTGAAGATAAGGCAAGGAATGATTTTGGTGCCTGAGCTTTGGACACCCAAGTCACATTCTAATTCTTGCTGCTCCAGCAAGCAAGCCCGTCATGTCATTTCAAACTGGCATTCAATACAGTACATGCTAATTTCTTCAGACTCATATGATTCTTTGTGCTGTAGAGGCAATAGCTGGTGTAGAAGGCAGGTGCCCAAAAACTAGATCCTCATTTGGTGCATATATCATAAAGTCAGCAGGGAAGTTTCTCTACCAATATTTTTGCGTGTTCTCCTTGTTCCTTTTTATGAGTCAGAGAATTGCTACAAACACATTAATTTGTACATACTTTGATTTGTATCCTGTCTTTTACTGTCCTGTTTGTGCAGATAACAATAGCCATTTGGTTAAAAGGAGGTAATTTTATGTCTTAACATGACTGTATTCAGTGAGGCTCATCTATTCATCCAGCATGGAGGGAAAGATTCCCAAGGCTATCCTGAAGGATTCTTACAGGAAATGCTGTACAAAAGTGGTAAATACTATAAAGATTTTGCTCTATACTAATGAAAATTGTATTTTGTCATCTCTGAATTACTCACTTTTGAGACACAAGAAAGTACATTACACTCAGAGAATGCCTAAAGGAACTGTATTCCAAAGCAGGACATCTTCCAAGAAATCAGGTGACTGATGTGCCAGAGATTGTTGTTGATTCCACTGTATATTGAAAATGGTTTGGAACAAGCTAGATTTAAGCAGGTGCACTAATGCTCCTCTTCTGGGTGCTTGAAAAAGGAGATGGTTTGTTTGCTGAGTAAATTTGCAGCTACTGTGACTTTAATATTGAAAGACTAATTTGAAAAAGGGACCCGGACCTTCCTATGTGCAGATATAAAAAGTGAAGAAGCTATTACAGACACCTTCTCCCTTCAATCTAAAAGTGAAACCTCTTCTGGAAGGCTTTTGAAGACAGAAGCTTTAGGTGACAAATTTATTACCTTGTTCTCAAATGCCTGGGTAAGGGTATCAGTCAGAAGTCTCCCCTTCTGGATTCTTATCTGGCGAGAGGCTTCAAGCTTTCTTAATCAAACTTCCTCCCTATCCAAAAAAAAAAAAAATTAAAAAAGAACAGAAAAAGAAAAAAGGTAGCTACCATTAGATCCCAAGATTAAAAGCACAAACTGTAGCAAAACTACAAGTCTGAAAGTTGCACTGATAAACAATTGCTCAGCTCTTAGTGACACACTGCTTCAAGACGGAGCTGAGAAGCCCCCTGCCAGGTTGGTTCTTTTGCATCCTTGCTGTCTGCTATGTCTGTGTCTTGCCTGGATCATTAAGGGGCTGCGAAGCTGCACCACGTTGTCCTCTTCTAGTCAAAGCAACCTATTGTGCATCTGTGAAAATAATCAGAGCTTTTCAAGGCTTTTACAACTCTTCCACTCACTGTTGCCTGTCCATAACTTTGGATTTGTGGAAAAAAAGAGCAGTTCCAGCAGCTGCACTACGCTCTAGTAGTTAGAATGTTGAGGGTAGCCAAAATAGTAGTGTTCGAATCAAGCAGCAAGGACACATCTATGGATTTCCTTGAGCAAACAAATTGCTCAAGATACATTTTTGTCCCAAATACAGAGATTAGTGTAAAACATGCATGCAGTTAAGAGATTGTTTTCAGTCTCTGCCTAGGGGCCCAGATTAGCACATATTATCTGTGTATGTGCATAACTTCCTTTTAAATTGAGAAAGAGGAGCTTTGAAAGGAATAACTTTTCAGTTGGTCAACTTAGTTTGTACTACAGCAATTTTACACTCTCAGTAAACTTAGGCTAAAGGAATAGAATGACTCATTGGAGCAATTAACTTAATACTATTGGTTTCTCTATGGCCAGACAGAGAAAACAAGAACCAGAAATTCATCAGTCTGTTCGGGGGGGGGGAGTGAAAATAGCATGTGCTTTTGGCAAAAGTGCTAAAGGATGTTTAAAGTGGCCACAGCGCAAAAAGGATCTTCCCCTAAATTTGACAGTTGCATTAGAATTGTAAAACATTGGGAATATTCTCTATCTGTAATGTTCAAATGGTCTGTGGCTCCTTCAAGTTAGCTTTTAATAGGTGTTCAAATGTGCAGTTTTCCCTTGCACAGATGCAGCCAATAAGCAAGTTCTGTACTGAAAGTTATGGGCATTTGGCAAAAAGGCATTTTAAATGATTTTTTTTTTCATATTCAGAACATGGATTTCATGCTGGAGTTCGTGAGTCATTGCCTTAGCCAATATAGGACAAATTCTGAAATGTTGCAATCAAATGTAAAATTTGAAATCAATAATGTTTGTTAATTACAGGTTCTCTGTTAGATAGCCTTGCAGCCCCTGGAAATCTTTTCTGCCTCACGTGGTTTTAACAATATATAGTGAAAACTGACACACCTTTATGACCCACCTTTTGAATGACTTTTGGTCTGTTGGCATCCTACAACCCCCATTATAGCAAAGGTGTTTCTAAACCTGCTGGGTCTAGATGGTTATTAGTAACTGTAGCTACCTCTTGATTTCTCAAGCATACATCCATGCATGCATCTCATGTAGGCCTAATATCTTTTTTAAGCACTGAGACATTGCAGACTCACTTCCTAGAGCCAGCCTTACAGCCCTCTGAATTTGCTACTTGCTTAAACATATTTGTCAAACTTGTTTTAATAAGAACTGCCAAAGTTCTGTCTTCTAAGAATTTATCTCTTTAAGAAACCATGTGGCAGAGGAACATTGAACAGAAACAAGGGAATCTTTCAGTGACAAAGATTTTTAAAATGTAAAATCAGTTCCAGGACTGTGGAAAACAAAAAAAAAACTAGTGATCTCAATTCTCTGCCACCTGAATCCTGGGTTTGAACCAAATTGTTAGGAGACAAGCTTGCAAGCCTGCTTTGCTGATCTTGCTTTTAAAGTTGGTATAACTGGTTTTGCTTGAAGACATGCTCTTTTTGCAAGGTAGCACCTGTCCTTCAGGCAGCTGCATGTTTCCACCATGAAATGCCAAGCTGTAGCACTTGTATCATTTGTTTTCTGTGCCTTTTGGTGGAAAGTCCATTGTTTACCTAAGAATGAGCTGTTCAGCACCAATGGCTCAAGATTATTTTACTGCAGCTACATCAGATGCAATCTTCTTGCTAAGCTTCAAACCTCTGCTATAAAATAAGTAGCTCATGAAGATATGGTCTAAGAGTAATAAAGTGGAATTCATGTCTTGGGCAGACAAAACTTGGAGAAAAATAGTGGCCTTCCACTTGGAAAAGTAGATTATCCCTTCTACTATTCTCATAAATCTCATGGATGCTTTAATACCCAAAAGGTGTCTAAGGCTTGCTTGCTAGACATTATCTAAAGATCTTATGCACTGACTGCTGATTTAGAAGAGTGCCATCTACCGATTCTTAGCACCACTTAATGCCACAGTCTGATGTTTCTGATGGATAGCAATAAGATTTAGAATATCTAGGTTATATGTCTTACTGCTTTGAAACCATAAGTTAACACATGCATATTGTTCCATTTCAATTAATTAAAGTGTAGTAGTCCACACGCACACACACATGCACACACACACACATATAAAATAACTGATGAGTTGTTGCTATCATTTCATAACTCACCAGCCTCATAAAACATAACATTACATAAAATTACCTCCTTTTAACCAAATGGTTGCCATCATTTTTTCAGTTTGTAGAAAGATGTGAAGTGACATGTGCCCAAAGTATTCTGACAGTCACTATAATAAGCACGATGTGTGCACTAGGGGGTTAATTTTCTTGACTCAGGATGCCTGACTAGCAATATAACCATGTGCAAGAATTGGAATTACTTGCCTTTGCTCCATGAAGGTTTCCTGAGAAAGGAGACTTTTTACTCAGCAGACCATGCATATCCACAGATAAGCCCTGTGAATGGTGTGCCAAAAGGGCAAAAGAACCACAGGATCTACTTTAGGCTGCAGTAATGGTCATAGAGATGAGAGAAGCTAATAATATTCCTC
Source organism: Apteryx rowi (assembly GCF_003343035.1). Classification (NCBI taxonomy): domain Eukaryota; kingdom Metazoa; phylum Chordata; class Aves; order Apterygiformes; family Apterygidae; genus Apteryx; species Apteryx rowi. The sequence continues at coordinate 1,602,820 of NW_020447974.1, forward strand.
CCACATATCAGCCATTCCCCTTGGTTATATAGTTGTGTGAAAGGGTGGACTCCTCAACACAGAGCTCTAATTGTCTAACCTTGCTGTTGCATCGGGGAGCCAGCCTAGCATCTGTTTTGTGATCAGAGAGGGCACTGGAACGGGTCCCACTTTACAGTCAGTTTCTTTTTTTGATACTCAGGTCTTTGGTAAGAATATTTGCAAAGGAACAGTAAAAATTAAAGTGCACTCTAATACTCTTTACTCACCATTAACTTCTGAAATATTATTGCACGTTAATTTTAATACTTACTTTACAAAACCACTTACCACTGTCTTGATGACAGAAAATGCTATAATGCTGATGATGTTACATCAGAGCATCCCACAAATTGGTTCTTGGTGTGCAGCAGCCTAGTTCACGCCCATCCTGATAGAGCAACCATCCACAGTGCTTTTCTCCTCTTCTAAACACACACACACATGTGCACACACACACACATAAACACAAAACAGCTGGAAAATACGTCACTGTTCTTCTATTTAAAACTCAAGTTAAATTTAACCAGTTGCCTGTGCTCTCCTATGGCTTCACATTAAGAGACATGAGGCTATAGTATAGCACTGATGCTGAGTTTGAGGAGAAATTTCAAAAGAAAAAAGTTGTTTCTTTTTTCAATTGGTGTTTGTAGAAGCGTTCTAATTTTCCCACTCAAATAATGCACAGCAACCACTGATACAGTGGCACTAAACACTTATGAAAGTCAATTTATTGATATAGTTTAAAATGCTTTACAAATAGTAACACAGTGTTATCCACATTAATAGGGGAAACAGAGCCACAAAGAGCTAAGTGATTTATCTGAAACCTTATCTCATATCTCAGGTATCATTGGCCTCTTCATTGATGTGCCCTTATTAACCAAAAGCTCCCCTGGCCAAACCGCACTATTTTGGCTCAAGTAAAATTCCATGCTGTAGAGGACCAGTGTGTATACACTGCAGGGCATTGATGTATGACTTTGACGTATGAGGTCAAGAAAGACCCTCTGCTTCATTGAACTCTTTATCAGGACCATAAAACTATGGGGGAATGCAAGAGAAGCCAAGTGGACTATATATTTTTATGCTTGATGCCTGCTCTAGAAAAGGGCTGTGTATCAGCCTCATTTTAGGGCAATGCCTCCCCATTTTTCAGAGCCAGCAGGACATACATAATGTGTGTACTAAACAGTCCAGGCAGTTTGTAGGTATGTGGTCTTTTTTTATGCTACCCTCTACTTATCAATCAGAACATTTGCCAGAGAATTTGCCTTGATCATAGAAGGCCTAAGAAAACAGAGTAAGTCTCAGGCAATTCTTCACCTGCCTTGAAAATGATACTATTGATTACTGGTGACTCTTAGAAGTCCTACAAGTTAGTAGCTGTATGTGTCAGAAGATTTGCTCAGGGCCAAAAAACTCCCAACTGGGTAAAGTAACTACTCATAGTATTTGAGAATCAAGATGAAGACAGAACACTGAGGTTTATCTAACTTCATTAATTAAAAAAAAAAAAGGAGAGAAACAAATTGATGCAATATTTAAATGAGAAAATCACTATAATGACAAATGACAACCCTGCAGCCTGCAAAATCTGCTAATAAAGTGTCTGCTGTGGTTGCTATTAAAACTAAACTTATAATCCATGATTATCCAACCATTAAGCGTAAGTGGAGGCTAAACTGGATATGTGTCAGATGATATTTTGGTCTGGACTGAGAAAATTACTCATCARATTTGATTTCTGATGCCTCCCTTCTCTGAAGATTAGCCCCCTAAGGAGTTTACAGGCATTTAGAAAGATTCCTTCCACCCTTTGTGTCCTCTTTCTCTTTAGCAATTACACTGTAAGCTTTCTTTAAGTTTAACTCGTAGACTTTTAAAAATGACTCCTGTAAAGTAGTTGTGCTGTGGTGTGGTGGCTGGCCCCACATTAATTCTGCTTTGCCGTAGGAGCATCCTTCACACCTGCATAAATTTATTTTTGTCCAGCTGAAACATGTTGCACCTTTGGCAAGAGTTGTTTGGGTCCCTCTATCAGTCAGACCGTTTGAGTGCCTGAGTACTCAAACACACAGTTTTTTTACCACAGCTACATTAGTGAAATTAGAGTTAAGAAAAAGACCCATTCAACTGAGATAGTGATTGGCACATGTTAGACTTTTTTGATTGATGTATGCTAAATTTATTGTTGTCAAAAAATTGTTTGTACCATTTGACTAATGGGATGGATGGTCTGTTTAGGAGAGAAAATAGTTATATATGGCAATGGAAAAAGCTCTTATTTTGTTGGATGGCTGCCCACATACCAACAAAATGCTGCATATGCCTTCAGTCCTAGTCCCAAATGGATTTCACCATAGCCAACAGAGCTGTGAATGGTGAAAGCAGTTATGGAGCATTTCTTACTGAGACCAACAAATTACATGACTACGGTGCATTTTACCTTTATTACTTCTCCTGGAATGTGGTGAAGTAAGTTCAATGTACATTTTGTTAATTCATGCATGGTTCCACACCAGATAATTCTTTTTAGAGGCTCTGCAGTTCCTGCTCTTTTTCTGTTGCTAGCAAATATCCCGTCAGCAAAAAAGTCCAGAGCTGACCTTTAGATGATGAGGCTGCRACTGTAAAACCAACCACTCTTCCACCAATGTATGAAAAAGTGTCATATTAAATACTAATTGCTTTATATAAAAGCACTGCAGGTAATGGGATGGGTAGATTTACCAGATAGCTCAGTGATTTACTGACCAGCTTAATAAAACAAAAATATTGGAGAAAGGGTTTTGTTTTTTTTTTGGCCTTAATCAGGGAAAACACCAGAGTTTAGACTGACTTGTGTGACCTCGTTCAGTGGAGGTGCCAGCTCTTTGCTTATCTCAGCCTTCTTTTGGTGGAGTGAACAGGAGAGTGGAGAGGGTTGTCACCAGTACAGTTATGTTCTGCTACAGACTTTTATCTAGTAAGAGCTGAGCTGAATTGAGCTTTACTCTCTCCATAGGTCACTAAACAACGTGGAAACAATTTTCAGCCAGTACTAACCTGAGTGGCTCTGAGCAGGTAGCTTGGAGGAGAAAGTCTCTGCCTGCATTATGTCACACCCTTAAACCATTAAGATTTGTTCTCTGATTTCTGTATAGCAATCATCCAAATTACAGAGCAAAAGATTTTATGAATAATGTGCAGAGTACAGCCACGATTCTTTTAAAAACCTAACAGTCAATAAAGTATTCATGCTTTCTGGAATGAAGCTGGACCTCTATATGTCATTGTTACTTTATTAATGATTTAATTTTAAATATTGCTATCCTGATTCACAAAGGAAGCATTTTCCATTTTCCATCACTCTTCTGTTAAATATCCAAAGTGAGAATTTTCTGCTTACAGAAAAAGTAATTTCACAGATGACCACAATTGCTCAGGGCCAGATTCAGAAAATGATAATCTCCTCCCCTCTTTCTCAAAAAGTTCCTGTCCTTGTTCATTAGCCATACACAGCAAGAGATATGGAGCAAGCTGTATGAAACATTGTAATTGGATGTCTCCCACTGATGCCACATTAATATGTCATTAGACTAATATTACTGACACACTGATATGATTTAGAACAGATTTGGAAACCTGACGAGCTGGATGTTGCATTTGAAAAGACTAAAATGATTTATAAATTCTCATTTATAAATTTCTTAAATTGTAGGGTGCCTCAAGATCTGGCGGAGACCCTACCATGTTAACACATCACTATAGAAAGCTGGTTGACAAAAATTTTTGCGAAGCAGTAGAGCATAATGGTGGTAGTGCTACTAAGAAGTCCATGCAAAAACAGTACAAATTTCTGAGACCCCATAGTGCAAGCCCTGTAAGGAAGATACCCTGTATTCCCTGCAAATTGGTTGTGTAGATCATAACTGCAGCACTTACTGTATGTGTATAAGACTTAATTTCTTTACATGAGGACATATAATCAGAGAAATTTAACTTTCTCCTTAAAGTCATCAGCTGATATGCACTCCTACATAAAGACCCAACCCAAAATCCAAGTGGCTTGTTAGTCCATTTGGAGTCTTTCCACTAGTCTGATGAAGAAATGGACCAGAGCTATAGTGTATGAGCTGGGAATATGTTAGATTTCTTTCTAGGGTGGAAGTTCTCACTTTAAGTCCTGTGTTAGCCATAAATAGTTTCAAGGCAGGCAGTTCACGGTTTATACATGATGCTCCTTTCTCACAAATAAATCTCAATGGCCAAAGTGCTGGAAATAGAATTTTTTTCATAATTTTTTAGATAAGTGGCGGATGGAGAACCTCTCCCCAAGTGACCTTGGAGCAGGGATGCTGTCTTGGAGAGAGGAAAGACTTTGTCTTTCCAAAACAGAGAGCTGTAAAGAAAGTTTGAAGGGCCCTGTACCCCTGAAGTGCTGCCTGCCCTTCTCTTTAGCAGTGTGCTAGGGCAGAGTGAATTCAGTTTGAATGATTTCGACATATCTTTATGCTGAAGAGCTTTGTGTTGCTAAGCAACATTTAGCTGTGTGTAAGCACATAGAAGTTGCCTCAGATACTTGACATGACTGTGTCTGCTCTCATACCCCGATTCTGTTAGTTAGATGAAAGGTCCCTCTATGGGTTGATACAGGATCAAGCTGTATATTGAGAGTGGCATAGAGATCAGAAGCTGAGCTCTTTCAAAGCTACATCGGCCATAGACAGAGTGCCAGCCAAACAAAAACTGGGACTCATTTGAAAAACCGTGTAACTGTTCTGTCTCCTTTAAACTGTGAACTGTCTTCCTTGTTGCAATGGCAGGTCTGTTTACTTTCCTTCCCAGTGACAATAAGAATAAAAATCTATTTAAAATGTCTAAGGGAGTGAATGGCACATCAGACAGAAATAGCTTTTGTGAAGAATAGCATATTGCTTGGGTAGGTATAAAAAGTTAGGCAACTTGCTTTTCCATGCCAGCAAACAAGTTGGGCTCTTGTACAAGCTGGGCCACTCATGAAGAAGTTGTTCAGAGAGCTTCAGTCTGAAAGTTTTCATGTCACTTTTAATTTCTGTCTCAGATTATACTAAAGTATAAAGAGAATAAAGAGACTGTTAGGAGGGGACTTGTGGTCTAATGTAGTTGATCTTGTTACATTTTGTGCTTTGATGCAATGTCTGTATGATCAGATGGGATAGCCTGAGGCTTGATGTAGTAGAAGGCCTGATTTGATATTCCAGTAATGTAAACCAGGAGCAACTCCGTTCTAGACAGATGTGTTACGAAATCCAGACTATAAGGTGCCAAGCTTACCTTCCTGCTTCCATGTTTTAGGAGATGCTCTATGAAGGCAAGATCCCTGAACCATTTGAGAACAGGCAAGGGTCTACTTTCAACTTCTCTTACACTGTGACATCCTCAAAGTCAAGGACCATTTTAGCTGTGACACCTCAATTATGCCTTATACCTTTTCCTTTCTCTGGTGGCAGTAAGGTAAGAAGAGGCCCTCAGGCCTAAGCCAAACAGATAATAATATGTTTGGGGTTGTTCCCAATTCAAAGACAGTAAATCTGGCTTTAGTCTTGATAGCAAGACAAGGAAGCTTCTGGGAAATATTTTAGGTAGCTATAATCCAAAGAAAGCCTGAGCTGCTCTAATTTTATATATAGCACTGTAATAGCTCTTTGCAGCCTTAAGGAGGAGGGGATTGTAGAATGGCAGCCTCCTAACTACAGCTTGGGTCCCGTAGCAAACAGCTTCCCTGAACCTGAGGACTGATGCCACAGCATAAGCATAAGCTTTTATATATGCTCATTCACTCTATATAAATTWAAAAAAATCAAACGTATTTGTAATTCAAATGCTGAAGAAAGCCAAAGAGATTATAATCAATGAGGGCAACTGTTTGTTTTTCTAATATTGCATCACATGTTTAACCATTCAATATATGTGTATGTACACCCAAACCTAACAAAATAGGTTTAACGAGTGTTTAACTTCAGGGGAGTGTTTAAACTGTGAACTTGGAAGTTAAGTTTTTTAAGCTTAAATTCAAATATGTGCTTATTGTGAAGCTGATATATTATTTTTTGTGACAGGACTTGTTATGCAAATCAAAAGCCTGAGAAATCTTGCTGAAGAAAGTGGTATCTAATCTAGCTGAAGCTGCAGTACCATAGATAACTTGGATACTGAAGGTTGTTTTGCTTAGAAAATAAACTCTCTGAGACAAAGGACCACTGTTTTAGTCTTTATAAAGCACCTGATACGTTGTATTATGTTCAGTTATGGTTCCTGTGCTCCATTGCCACGTAAGAGTAAAAATCAGCTAAATAGTGTAGCTGTATAGAGGAATTTGTCAAATAGTAGAAAAAGCAGTTAGTAAAGCTTTTCATCACACTTTGTATGATAATACATGTATGAGAATATATGTTCATATATATATATATACTGGACTCAGTATAAAGTGCAAAATTTTATTAATATTCTGTTTAGTTAGTTCATGTTAACAGCATATAGCATGAGGACTGTTTCAACCAACTGTGTTAGATCCCACAATGGATCTATTAGGAAATGTCTCATGGAAATTATTAAAGATTCAGTTGAGATTTGGTGATGACTGATTTTGGCAAGCAGAAGAATTGCAGAAATGTGGAAAGATGATAGATATCTAGTGCGGGTGGATTTGAGAAAACATGCAGTATTGGAAAACTATCTTACACTGGTCCTTTATGAAGGTGAATAGCCAAAGCTGTGTAGCATCCTTTTAAGGAGAAAGATGAACCAGTGCCTTCTTGGAGGTGGTGAGAATGGGAAGAAATTATTTCTGTTATATGTACTATAAATTTGGAAGTCCTGGTTAAAAATGTATTCATATAAGATATCTATGGATCGACTATATCTATAGATTTATCCATCTTTGTACATATCATTATAATAAATATCCTTATAGATATATATAATATACATATATACACACACACACACACACACACACACACACACACGTATATATGTAGTGTTCATTATTTAGTCCTGGATTCAATCCACTTAAGGAGGTGCCAGTTTCATGTTATAACTGAACTAGCTACTGCCAAACTGGGTTTCACAGTTCCCTTTCCCTCCATACCCCCCTAACTCTGTTCCAAGGCATATGATTACCCCACATCTGAGGCTGACCTGACCATTCTCACTGTGGTATGAGCTGGTTCAGGGAGCTAAAGATGACAGGAAACAGTTCATTTTTGGAGAGCAGAATTAGTTTTTTATAGGTTTAGCGACCTGAACCAGTTCGCTGTAGGGTCAAACAAGTATCAGAGTAGTCAGATGAAGAGAGGAGGTGTGAGAACAGATCAGCTTAATGAGAATGTCAGATTTTACTGTGAGTTGGGAGTAGTCCCCTCTGTATTTGGTGATGAGAGCCAGACACTGCTAAAGGGTATGCAGGCCTTAGGTTGGTTTTAAGGCCCTTTCTTCATTGACTGCAGAGGAAGGATAAGGTGAAAAGGCTCTTAACATAGCCACCTCAATTCAGTACCTAAAGTTGGATAGATTGAATCTCGAATAAACCCAGTCTTGCTTAAATGAAAGGTATGATTTTTCCTTGTCTTTTTAGGTTTTAAGTTAAAGAGGAATATTGCTATTTCTCTTGGGCTTTAAACCCCAAAATAACATTTAAAATGTTCATCAAGTTTTCTTTGAAAGCTATTTAAATATCTGAACAAAAGAAGGAAGATATATTATTATTTAGAGCTCCTTGGAGAAACTCCAAGCTTTAATTGCACTTCACTTTCATTTTGGTAAGAATGGATTTGAATGAAAGTGACTCAGTCCTGTAGTGCTCTTTCATTCCCCATCTTACTTCCTGTGAAAAAAGCATTCTGGTACAGCTGAACTCAGCCAGGCCTCCTCCTGCTGTTGATTTAGACATCTCTTTTCGCTTCCAGCTAATTTTCTCTTGTTTTGAGAATAAATTAAAGACAAGTTAGAAAGTAGCGATGTCAATTTTCATAATTATCTGAGACATGGTGGTTATAAATACCACACTACCTATTAAACAAATATATTCAAGGAAGTTCAGTAGATGATATCCAGACAAATTAACTTTTTACAGGGAATTCAAAGTTTCTTTCTGAGATTTTCAGGCCAGATAATGTGCGCGCAGTGGACCCAGCATGATTCTTCTGGGTATGTTGCACCTACTATTCATGTACGTTTGCAGAAAAGTGATCATGTTTCCTAAGAACTTGCTGAGCAGGTCCTCTGGCATTCCTCTGTGCGCTGGCTGTCTCTCTGATATGTCCAGGTGCCACAATAGCCAAAAGAATCTCTTTTTTTCTCCTCTCAGAAATCACGGTTTGAAAGAGAGGACAGTTCAAGAGAAAACCCAGGCCTAGTTATTTTTTATATGGCTGAGAGCTGAACTCTCTCCATTTTGCATCTAACTACATCTGCTCAGATCTATGGCACTGCACTTAGAACAGTTTCCACTGGAAAGCTGAAGGCTGAATTTGTCTTACTTTATGTCACACTGGTTTGTCAAACTCTTCCTGAGTTTTGATATGGTGTCAGGAGTTCGTTGTCAGCAGAACAAGGAGTGCTTGATGTTCCTTGATGCTGTTCTTCTGTTCCCAGGCCTGTTGCTAACAGATTTCTTCTTCCCTCCTACAAAATGTAGATTTTCCACTCTTTTCAGTGTCTTCTGACATAAGAGGTTTCTTGACATACACTTGAGATCTGTAGGTGCAGATTTTCCCCATAATATCTGCTGTTCTAGTTCTAAACTAAACACACGTTAGAACTTCCTCTGGTAAGACAGTCATGCTTTGAGAATCTTTATGGGACATTATGCATTTAAGACTTACAGCACAAGTTCCTTTGGGCCAGATTGTTCAGCCATTACATAGACTTAGCAAAGTTAATGACTGCATTCATGAAAGTGAGAACTGCAATACTGGATTGTAAATCAGACTTTTATAATGATGAACCTGGTTGTTTAGTACATATAGGCAACTGAAACTTTGGCCTAACTTTAAATAAACATTAGAAATTGTGAGAATAGAATGTGAAGTCAGAGTGCTTTGTTATACTGGCTCCTAAATGTCTATAAAAATTGCAAAGCAGAGGAAAATTGGGCATATTTGTATTGTCATTTTAATTCATATAAAGAAAAGGAAGAAGGGTTTATACCTTGTGAAAAGTGAGGTTCTCCTTTCTGAAATTAGTTCATATCCCCAATTATATTGCATTTGAGTTTCACACACTCAGAGCACTTTAAATGTTACAAAATCAAATGAAGAATCTGATGAAAAAAGTCATACTGGAAACTTTTGTCTTTTTCAGTGGCATGATCTTTTCTGTATCATTGATAAATGCATAAACAATATATCCTACTTGCCTTCATTTAAAACAAAACAGTATAATAAGTTATTGTCAAAGCTATAGGTAGTTCAGGTAGTAGTACACTGTCTTACTGCAGATGATCTTTACAGCCAACAAAACAAAAAGGTTCAGTTGTTGTGTGCATTTTTCTGTGTTCTGTAAAGCCCCAGTGAGAAATCTTGCGTCCTTCTACCTGTTTGTATGTGGATGTAGACCTACATGAGTCAAATAAGTAGTAAAGGAATCCTCTGTGTATATTTCCCATTTCTTTTTAGGACAGTTTAAATGAGCATGGGAAATTACCAAAAAATGGAGTAGTTTCCTTGGGACTTACCCTTGGAGAGGAAGTAGCAATCCATGTTCATTGTTATGAGCTGGTTTGTCCGTTGCTGGCTGGTTGGTTTGGTTTCAGTTTGTGTTCTTGATAATTTCATCTGGATATAGTCTGTTCAGGGAAGAGGTTTTTTTGCGTGTTTGCATTGTGAGGAAGATAGAGGCTGCACCATTAACAGGCTGAGGGACTTAATATTACCGTACTGGCATTTTGTAACTTTTCTTTTTAGCTGTTTTGCTTATGGTATTGTCACGCATATGAGGAAGTATTGATGCTATTGAACCGTAAAAAACAGTGTGTGTACAGCTCCTGTTAACCTTGCAAGGAAAACAAAATGTGGTATAAAGAAGAGCTACAGGGATTTGGAAGCCTGCCTTGTAAAAGGAAGCTGAAAGCTACTTTGGACTAGCAAAATGAAAGCTGAAAGGGCGTAGGTTGTTCTCCCTAAAAGTCATGAGGGTTGGGTGTGAAGGTCTTCATGAAATTCAGCATACATGTCTTTGCACATTTGGTAAAAGATCTTTCAGGAAGTTGAGTGTCTTACGAGGTGCTAAGAGGCTGTGACTTCTGTTTAAACCACCACAAGTTGGGCACACTCAACAGCTTCTGATGAGCTGTTCTGAACCTACAGACATGCTTAGCTCTATGCAGTTCTTTACTTTGTAGTTCACTCATTATGGACCATTGAAAAACCCTCTAAGATGCACCCACACTGGCAGATACTTTCTAGAGGTATCAGTGTGTTGTCAGATCATGGTATGTCTTTTGTATGCCTCACAAAATGTGAACCCAAAAATACAAAGTGTGAATATATATAGATTGGATAGATACACTGATTTTTATTATGCTGTTGTTTTTCTAGATTTTTTTTTCTAGTTGCTGTCACACTTTAAAACTGGCAATCAATCTCATGCTTTTTCTATACTTCCTCAAGCTTTCTTGCTGTTAAAACTTATCTTTAAATAAGATGGGTTTCCTTAACTTTTATATAAAAAATATATATTTTAGACTGTAATATGTAACATTTTCGTCTACTGTGGGTGAAGGAAATGTGTCTTTGTACAAAATCTTAATACGAGACTACAAAACTGTAGACAACAGACAGTTCCTGTATAAGCTATCAGTGTATTGTTCAATTCATCTACATGCAAAGCTGAGGTAGTGGTATTCAAGAAGCATATGCGTGGGCTAATTGGATTTTCCATTTTGCATTACTTCATTGTTGAATACGTGCAGGCTTAAAAGATTCAGGCTAATAAAACTGGCATAATGGTACATGTATATGATTACCTCTGCCTTGTCGATGACTTAATCCCAGAGTTAATGTTATTTATTTTTCAGATGGGAGAATGACCCATCATCTAACAAAATATAAAACTGACTCTCATGCTACATAATTGATATGCAGAGCTGGAAGCGTCCTTAAAGTTTTTTTTGTTTTTTTTTTTACCATTTTGAAAATGAATGCAACAAGATCTAGCTCATTCTTGGTGGTATATGGATTGTCTCCTGCTGCATGTTGTCTTAACAGCAGGCTGGGTGATGGTAGCTAGAGCATGATCTTTAAGTTGTCTTTTTTGTTAAACTTCTTAGTAGCTGAACAGAAGGAGCGAGGACTTGGGATTCTGTTGTCAGAGCATTGATTTGCCTTATTTTTCTTTCTTAATGACTATAAGTTGTTAAGATACAGAGCACATACAGATACAAACACTAAACATAAAAAGGGAAAATAGACTAGGAGAGTTAAGGTAGGCTTAAAGAGTCAGGCACTCATTCCCACTTAAATTCAGTATGTAGGGCTTGGACACCAGATTCCCATGGACAGCTTTGAAAATCCTGATTTCCCTACTGTCTGCTTTCCATCTTTTCAGTACTCCACATTTTGAAGGTTTCTTTAAAGTCTCTGTCTTGATAATTGCTTAAATAATATTAATATCCCTGTAAGAGAAAAGTTAGGCAACAGCTCTTAGCTATTAGACATTATTGTTAAAGTAAACCATGATCTCTTAAAAGTGATATACCAAAAAGGAAGAAGACACATTCTGCTCCTCAGTGGAAGTATTTTTTTGGCTAAGGAGCTGAAACAACCTGAAGAGAGCTCAAAAATGCCATGAAGATGCATATGAGACTTGTCCTGATGAGGGACACAGCACTCCATCATGTATAATCAGGGGAGATGTAATGGTTTGAAAAATCTCCTCTCATAATGCAGTTCTTTTTGTGCATCCTCTCTGACATAGTGGAACAATTGGTACTGGGAAGCAGCATAACAAAGAATCTTATCCAGCAGTGAAAAATGGATAGAGAAGTGTCAATATGAGAATAGAGCCACTTACCCTGGGTGGCAATTACAGAAGGGTAAAGACGTTGGTTTTGCCCCTAGCATTGTCTAACCAAATAATAGACCTGGCATCTAAAACCAAGCTTGCAGTATCTTGTGCAGCTTTCTGCTTGTCTTGTCTCCCTGTTTTCTTTTTCTTCTTTGAAGGAGAGTTGTTTACTAGTGTGTATAATCATAGCTTTGTTTTACTGTGGTAAGGTTGTCAAGCAACACACCAGAAAGAGTCTGGAAATATCCCCAAAAGGCCATCCAGAGCATTCGCGCAAGTAATCAACAATGATAAATTTAGCATGAAACATTTGGCCATGCGAACTGCAGATTGAGAACAAAAGATCTCTCCAGCTRTGATAGTAGGGACAGGGATACGCAGACTGGCTGCCCCCCATCCACTAATTATCTGTGAAAATGAGGGTTRGGGGTTGCTAACAGGATTAATTATTTTGCAACTGCTGAAAATTATGGTGATTTTGAGAAAGTAGCAGTCAAAGAAAATGTTTGTTTGCCAAAAATAGCACAGCCAATACATGACCATGTTTTAAAGTTTTAAGCAAAATGAATCCTATGAGTACCAGTATTGTTTCAATGCTTAAGGAGCTGAACTAGCAGTATGAACTATGGCAACCCGAGACAGGAAAAATCTCTAGGAGAGATGCGAAGACATCAAAGCACCTATCACTTGCACCATTAGTTTTGTGCACTTGCGATGGACCCAGACCCTGACAAGGAGCTGGTCTTCTGTCAGCTAAGGTGTGGTTATACAGATGTGGTAGTCTTCCACTATTTTCTGAAAATGTGCTAATATGGGTGACAGAGCCAGTGGGAGATGAGTGATGAAAATCTTGCAGAGATTTGCTTTCCAGTACAGGTTTTCTGTGACAGATGATGATGTGGGCCCAATTCAGTTCTTATTTTTGCTGATGGAAATTTTTTAGTGTCGTGGAAAGAACAGAGATGCTATGAATGGTCTTACTGGGGGTTAATGGTACTGCCTCAGTAGAAGCAAAAGCATAGTCATCCCATTTACTCTCAAGAATGTGCAACTTCTCCAGAAGATACCTAGCTTTTCTACTTCAGGTAAAGAGAAATCCAGGAAACAGACTGAGAATTGTTTGGGTCTCTTTGAGCCTGCTCTTTTGTGGAGACCACTAGCCTATAGGTTCCTCCTATTAGTCAGCGATTTCCAGGTCTTTCTCCTAGATATCTGTCATTGTACAGTTATTCTACCTGCTTTTAAGAAAGAGTTGTGCAAAACATGTTCACCACTTTCTGTTGTGCATAGGTGTTGGTATTAAAAGATATTTAGAAAAGGGACATTTTAAAAAACAATGAAACTTGAAGAAGACAACAAGACCACAAATATTCATAGCTCCCTTAGCTACAGTTTTGAAAAAATCTGACAATATATCTTTATATTACACTGTACAACCTTTGAGGCAGACATCTCCATCACATACAGACCACAGTATATTAGACAGCACACTGAATTCTGCATTAATGACTTTCAAATAGTCCTCACAACTCATGATATTGCTTGAGCTGTGGGAACAGTTTTCTGTGAGGCTTACTGCCAAATCCTTCACTTCTGTTATTCTCTTATGAAACTGTGGCAATTTAGCACAAGCCTGTACTAAAGGCTCACATTTTATATACTCAAGAAGTGCAAAAATCAATGCATGAGCAGGTAAAGAAATACTAAAATGCTAGTAGTCTGAAAGGGGGCTACTTGCAAACCCATTTCATCAGTCTGAGTAAGTACCCCAAAGTCAGGAAGCTTATCTGGTCCATCTAGACTTCTTGATGATGGAAATTTTGCAAAAACAAAGGATTTCTGAGACTTCGTGGCTTCAGTCTTTCAGAAAATACAATGAGAAGCACTTATGCTTCTTTCTTATTGCATTTTTTCCTATCTTCAGACAAAACAGAAAATGAGAACACTGAACAAGTCTCAGAAAGTAACCTTTTTAAAAATCCCCAACATTTTTGGTTTAGACCTAATGAAAAAATTATGTACATCGTTTCTACTCTTGACTGAGCTGACTGATCCCTACCTAAAATGAGTGTTCACATTTGCTTATTTCTATAAATAAGACATGAAAAGGGTGTCAGGGACCAAATTCCAACCGAGTGTAAAGAGGTGTAATTCTACGGAGATCCAGGAAATTTTACCCCAAAGATTTTTAAAGTCTTTCATAGATGTGAAGGAAGTGACCTTTTTGGTTGTGCTTTACAAATATTTTGCAATGAAAACAGAATTGGTATGAAACTTCATTATTTTGACAAAGCATTTCATACTGTGACAATCCAGCTCCCTTCAGAAAGAATAAATGCAAGATATTGTCCTAATCAAATGGCAAAAATGCCTGTTCCTGAGGGGATGTCAACCCTGAGTTGCTCAGTGGTGGGATGTTTCCTGATTTGCCTGCCTCCCATGTTGACTCGTCAATAGGTCCTTAGCTTGGCAATACAAGTGCTTTGGCATGCTGTCATTTTCCCAAGAGAGATTTTGTCTTTTGCATTCCARCTTCCCATATCTACCATGGTGTTTAAATAAAGAATAAATAAACATATAACAATGGCCTCACTCAAAGTGTATTCCAGTTCCAGAGGAACTGCTCGTTTTAACTGTGCTGTATTGGTGTGGGGAAGTCTTTGAAAACTCTGCTGTCTCAGAAAACAGAACATACTCCTTTACTGTGCCCCGGCTCCTAATGCAGAGCCCGGATTGCAGCAGGATAGAGAACCCTGGGAAATGTATTCAGTCACACATGCTCCTATCCTTTCCTCTCATCACCCGCCACACAGAACAGGTCCTGATAACTACTTGTCCCTTTTATAGGCATCTCAAAATACGAAACGTTTCTTAAATTATTAGTGATTCACCTCACCAAATTATTAGCTAAAACAGTCTCCTCACACTGAAATTAAGCTTTAAACAGAAAACAAAGTTCCCAAATTCTATTTCCCTGAAACTGTGCTGCCATTTCATGTGTCTCTGCATGTATTTAATGGTAAAAACTTAAAAATATTAAGTTTAATTATCTTAAAATGGAAGAACAGCTTACAGACAATTCTAATGCATCCAGAGTCATGGTTACATTTTTGTTTTTCAAAGGAAAGTTCAAGCCAGATTCCAAAGACAAAGAGCCAGAAGACATATGAAAAATTACTCATCACATTGTATCCCAAAATAAAGCAGTAGGTACTTGACGTCTTCTGACAGAAGTGCTTCCTGTAAATTTCCCAGACTAGATTTTTGCATGTACTTTTAAGAGTCAAAGAAGCACCTGAGCTATTGTTTGCTGATCCAGAACAAAGCAAAGATCTGTTTGCAGTTCAGCCACCTCTAATCAGTGGAAGTTTAAAGGGCTTTTGAAAGACTGAACAAAGCGCATGTGGCTAAGACAGAGCGCTTGTCAACTCCAGGGAGTAATCCAACAGTTGCAAGCCAGAGTCAATCTGTTCCTTGCATGACGGCACAGATACAGCCGCAAGCAAAGGCCATTCAATTTACTGAGAAATGTGGAGTCAGCTATGACCAGATTCAGAGAAATGTGATCCTTTGTGTTTGAGGTACCTGCTAGAAAGAACTTGTGCCATGGCAATATTTAATGCTCCAGATGGCATAGTGTCTCACAAAACAGTCTTGCTGCAACCCCTTCGCATTCATCCTGCAACACATTGCTGGTTTATACATCTCCTGCAGTAATGTTTTCTTCGGCCAGCAAAAGGGAGCCTGTAAATGAGCTGAAACTTGACAATGAAAACATAGATGAATATTTTCAATTCTTAATTACATATAAAAATAAYGTTAGCAAGAGTCAGGAACTCCAGAGTCTGGGCTTTCCAGAGCCTGGTTTGCTGTCCAGCTTTAATTCTGTATACTTTCTCCTCATGCACGTGCTTTATGATTTACTGTAAGTGTTTTACCACTGGGCCCCAGCAGCCCTCAGTGCAGTATATGTGAAAAACTGTTCAGTGCTAGGTTTTGTCCTCGTGATTGACAACATGTCCATACTCCTCTCCAAAGATAAAATTAATAATTCTCCCATGGGTTTTTCTATGATGCAGATCACCTGGCAAGCAGAATTGTAGACCAAATGGTTAAAGTTTGGCAGAGTTAAATGGTATTTGAAAATGGGGGTGTTAAAATGGAAATCACCAGGCACACTTAATGATAGGAGGCACTACAATTCCTACCTGTATTAAAATTCTGCCACTGAAATGTTTTTTAAGTGACTTCAACTAGAGCAGGCTGCTTTGCCCATTTCAGGATGGGTCAGAAGGAGTAATTGAGCGGCAGTAGTATCTAATGATCACGATGAACTAATATCTAGGGATTGCTCTGAATCAAGCTTAAAGACCATGCAAACACATAAAAACATCTACCAGCTAATTTCCAGAGCTCAAAGTGCATGTATTCAAATGAGTTACGGCTGGGAAAGTGACTGTAGTTGTCACTCCCTTAAAAAGATATACACAAACATATCCTTTGCTGTGAATGCCTATTCAAGGACATCACAAATCTACTGTGATATCTAATGTGACTGTGGTGTACTGAAGATGGCCTGAACATTTTCAGTAATATGAACACATATGTGTAAAATGCCCACCATGAAGAGGAAATACATGTTTCATACAAGGGTGCATATATAAATGGGAAGCTTTAGTACAGTGAACCGAGCCTGTCCAAGCCTAGTCAGAGAAGGAAGTTAATCCTCCAAATCTAGGGAGACCGTAGTTTAAAAATCTGCCTTCCAAAGTCTTGCTGTTAATGGTGCAGCCTAGACAGAGCACTTAGTTCTCCCTGCTCTTTGTCTGTGATAATTCACCTCCAGAGCAATATTATAGATCAGTCACTCTGAATCAATAATATTTGCATACACTTATGTGTAGTTCATGCTAAGGAGGATAAGCCAGAGCTAATCAAGCTAAAACATCATTTGTATACTTGGCAGCTCCCTGCTAACTTTGAACAGTCCAGTACATTAAAGCATAAGGATCAAAAGATCTAGAACTGAAATAGAGCTGATTTTTAAATGGAATGACTATAAAAGTCAAGTGCCTCATGAGAACGTATGGGTTTCTACGAAGCTAAATGACAGATCTTGTTAATACCCCAATGCAGGCAATAAATTACCCACAACCAGCCAATAGTTTTCAGATCTCTCTGGCTAACCATCATAGTATCTGAATACCTCCCATGTATTTAAAAACCAAAATATTTCTTTTTCAGAACCTGTAGGAAGAACAGCTTGATAGATATCTATTGTTTGTTGGATTACAAGTGAAAGCAAAGATCAGGATGCTAATCAGGATTTCCTCTATGCTAATCAGGATTTCCTACTCTGTGAAGAGATGAGTATTTTATTTTTCAGATCAGGTTGGTTTATTTTATTTAAGATCCTTAGATCAGGACACCAGGTACCTACACCAAGCTGAAGCTGTATTTTGTTCCCCTTTATAAAAATGGCATCATCAGCAGTGTACCAAAGCTTTTTTAAAAAGAGCAGTTCATTAACGAAATAAAATGCACATGCAATTACATAGATTCCAGATTCAGTGTGTGGGGGCATTAATCCATTGAGTCTGGCATCTGTACCTAGCATACTTGCTCTCCTTCTATTCACTTCCAGATACTCAGAACCTGTTTGTGCATAAACTATTAAACCCATCCTAACCTGATCTAAATTTGTCATCTCTCCGTAGAGAACTCACAGCTCTCTCTGTGTATTCCAGACCTGTTTCCTTCTGCTCAAAGGAAAATTGGTCTTCCTGGCATCGCCTTGCGGTTGTCTAGCCACCAGCTTGGGCTCAACATGACTAAAACAGAGCCTTTAATCTTCTTCTCCAAGCTACTTTCCTGCCATGTCCCTTCTTAATCACTATGGACAACACTGCCATCCTGCTGGTTACTTGGACCAGTACCTGGGTATCGTACTTGTCTTGTAATGCTGTGTGTGTCCTCRCAGTCACATTATATCTAAATCCTGCAAAGTTGTTTTTTTATTTTTTTTTAATCTTAGATATAGCCTTTCCAATCCTGCCCACACGGCTAAAATGCTCATCCAGACACTCCTCATCTCACATCTTGATTACTGCAACATCCTTTTTACTGACCTTGACAATGCATTTTGTCCTGTCCATATCCATCTGGAACGTTGCTGCCAAGACCATTTTCCTAGCTTCTTGCTTTAACCATATCATCACGGTGCTATAGTCAAGGACAAATGCAGACAGTGGAGTTTAATTTGGGCAGTATTTCTCATTTACACCAAATAAATGAATGTACCTTATTTTATTTAGCACTATTTGACTGGCTTCCTTGTCCTAAAACATCCAGGACAGAAGCTTGCATTCACTTCCTGCTTGCTGCCTCTTGACTCCCTCTGCTACCTGGCTTCTTGTGGTGGTTCACCCCTTCTGCTTTTCAAATGAGCATCCAACGTGCTGTTCTCTGTTCTCTCTATGCACAGGCAACATGGACAAAGGGATTGCCCAGAGGTGCTTCATTGTTCTTCTCAAACATGTACTTTGCCATCATATGTGCAAAAATAATATCATGTTAGTGTATGATGACACCACTGATCATATTGACAAATATTATTTCCTGAGCATCTCCATTCAATCTGCTTGGGAGCATCTCATCTCTTTCCTTAAAGACAGATTGTGAGCTCCTTTCGGCAAGGACTGTGTTTGAGACATGGTTAATGCAGTAGAGCCTCTGCCTGTGACTGTTAACTATAACAAAAGAAATAGAATTTACTGGTGCATATGTCCATATTTTGGTGTTCTGTGACTCTGTATATTGAAGGTACACAATCTATCAGCACATGTATGCAAAGTGTTAGTTTTATGTCCCATCCAAAACCACCTGTCTRAGGAATATTTACAGAGTTACACTTCAGCATTTACACACATGCAAAATTGAATATTTTCAACATGTATGCACAGAGGATTGTATT
Source organism: Apteryx rowi (assembly GCF_003343035.1). Taxonomy (NCBI): domain Eukaryota; kingdom Metazoa; phylum Chordata; class Aves; order Apterygiformes; family Apterygidae; genus Apteryx; species Apteryx rowi. Next base: position 1,621,841 of record NW_020447974.1, read on the forward strand.
TACATACTATGGATACATTAGCCATGAATAATAGAGTGGGTGCCTGCACGGATAGAGAGCAATTTTGAGGGAGAAGAAAACTTGCCTCTATTAGTATGTATATTCTCTGACCATTTTATTATTTTCGGTATAGTATACAATAATAGCAATGATTATGTATCTCAAGAAAACATTTTTTCATTAAGGAGAGGAGAAAAGAGAGACAGAAAACTTAGATCTTCTGCCAGCATTCACCACAATCTTCAGCTAATCTGATCTGGGGAAAAATCCAAAATTAATACTGTCAAACTGAGCAGCAGATGTTGAAAAAGAATCAGGCACTGCAAGAAAATTGATGTGCCAATGAAAATTAGACAGGAAATTCTCACTAAATAAAACCCAGCAGGTTACAGGGGCACAAAAAAATTAACTTAGATCATCTAGCCAGTTCATTTTTGTGTAACCGTATTAATGAAAGTGTTTTTTTCGCTGGTTATATGTATATTTGTGTAGTAATAAGAAATCTTTTGTACACTCTTTTAACCTTCTGCAAAACCTCTTCTCTCCATTCATGGAAGGCTTAGCCAGATTGACTTCACCTTATTTACTTGTGRGACTTTCTGTGCTCTCTTCTAACTTGTCAGCACTCAGTTCTCTTCAGCACCCGTTGTTTGCCTTTGTATCTGGGTGCAAACAAAAAGGCTTCTGTTGATTGTTTGCAAGAATAGGAAATGCATTTACATTCATCAGAGTAATGGGTTTCCATTTCCAAGGGCTGAGCCAGGGAGCATCTGAATTTAGAAGTAGCCTGGTTTGCAGGGCTGCTGCAGCATCAGTCTTTAAGTGGCTATACACAGCCTAGGCGCTTTTTGGGTGTAGAGTTTATGTTATCCCTAGATTGTTCAGACAAAAGCCCAAATATTGGAATGGCATCTGTGGATTTTGGGGTCCTTCTGCCAGCTACAGCTGCCAGGCCTCTCATTCAAGTTGTCAAAACAGCCGTGATTAGGTCAAACATTTTTCAGCCAAAAGCTTCACAAACATAATAATTTGAAAACCAAAAAAAGACTAATCTTCTGTGTCTTCTAACTCATCTCATGTTTTCTCTTAGATAGCAGCTGCTGCTTTAAGTTGCACACAGCATTATTATTTTTATTTCCCCGGTTTGACTCATTTCTCTTGAAAATAGATCTCTTAGCTTGTTTTTGGCAAGCAAAGAATTCTGGCCTGACTGTAGATTTTTCTCTCACTCTCACTTGCTCACACATACTTTGCTTCCTTTGTCATTTTTCCAACCTTTTAACTGTTTCTCCCTCTGCCATATTTGCTACAATACTGGAGCCTCATGCATAAGCATCAGGCAGTATCCATGAACTAACAGTGTCCTGGTACCAATGCATTGACTCTGTTAACACATTAGCAAGTAATGATATGTTGARCAGATTAATTTGTTTTTGATAATATGAAAAAATACTCAAAAAAATTATTTTACCCTGTTTACGTGTGTGTGTATGTGTGCGTGTGTGTGTGTGTTAGAACTGTGAGAGGAAGACTGGAATTGTCGTTAATGTTACTGGCTTTGGAGAAATACGTATGTCATTCACAGTTCCACTCTGCTCATGTTTCTTTGGACAGCTCATCAGCTATGAAGTGGGGATAACAGAAGTTCTTTTCCTGATTTATTTGTGTGGACAGTAACTCTGGAGAACCAAGCAGCACACACTTTGTGGCTGCTGTCCCTGTCCTTGAACGGGGTCTGTGAATGGGATACCTGGGCTGTGTGAGGTCGGGAGTGGACCTCCTTCAGACTGCTCTGGTATAAGCTCTGGTGCTGAGCTGAAGCTGGAGTACAAAGAATATAACAAGTCTTTGCTGACAGCTGGATAAACTGTCCTTCTAACCTGTCACATCAGCCAAGGTACCAGTCCCTGCCAACCTGCTAGTGTAGCATAAGGCCAAGCTTCCCTGGGATGACCTACCTCACTGAGCAGGAGAGAACTAGTGCATGTCCTCATAGTTACAGATCCCCAGGAAGTATGACATTAGCTCTGTGAGGTGAACAGCAGTCTGTCAAGAACTGAACTGAAATCAATGCACTTGCTGTATTTGGGTAAAGGCAGGACAGTAAACCTTCCAGCTGAGATGGATCAGAATAGGTAACCACAAGGGTGCAGGCTAACTATGGCACTGGCAAGTTTCTGGGCTTTCCTATCCTTAATTAACAGATCTCGTTTCCTAGGGATATGTATGAATGTAGGTTATAGCAATGCAGATTTTGGTATACCTTGCCAAAGGTGGAGATAGAAATCCATAGAGAATTGTATACAGTTTTTCTCTTGGAGGCAGCACCATGAAAGTTTTTTATCAATGAAACGCTAGTAGGGACTGTGCTACTACACCAGTAATGGCTTGTCTGGGCAGGGGTAGATGGAGCTTTTCCTGGAGCAGGGAGCTTTTCTCTGTCTTAAATCTTTCACATATGTGCCGTGCTAATATAGCATCCTACCATCTCTATTAACAGATGATGGTCTAGAAATTTCTCTTCAATGCCTGAAATTATTCCTCCATATATTTATCTTCATGCCATTCTTTTCTTCCCAGCCCATCACCCCATTCCAGGCAATTTAGAACAAGCCTTAGACAAAACACCAAAAGAAAGTAATCACTAAAGAGAAGCTAATGCCTGTGTTCAGAGTAATAGAACTCCAAGCTGTAAGGAACAAGTAGACGCCAAATCCAGAGCTCACTAGGGCTCAGGGGAAAGTTCACCTGAACTCTTCATGATTCCTGTCCCTTTCTCTGGCTCTGGGTAGCAGCCCAGGCAAACAAAGCAGGTATTATTACAAAGCTGATGCAATTCAACAGGTCTTATAAAAAAACACTCCAGGAACTGCATATTGATTTTCTAAAAAAATGAAGTCTCCCCTTAGTTCTCCAGATGTCTGAATTTTGCCAATTTTAGGTTTGGGTATGAGTTTAGGATCTTGGGCTCATTTTTCCTTTGTATGAGCCTGGAACACCAAGCGAAATAGGTAGATGTGAAGACAAGCAACCCTGAGCAGCTGTGGGTTCCCACAGAGTCATGCACAACAAGATGGGTTGTTCTGCAAAGTCTTTACGAGACAGTGAGGTTCTGAAGTTACTGTCAAGCCTGGAGGTAGTGTCAGGATGAGAGGATGATATCAATACATTCCCTGTTCTGCTTTATAGGATGTTTTCTTGAATAGATTACAACTTGATGGGGCTGCTGGATAAATTAATGAATTTGGTGGAGTAGGGGGAATAGAGGGGGACAGTTCTGGTGTATCCAGCTTGAGGTACCATGACAAGCCTGATTCCTCCAGTCTGAAATTCAGGCCACTGAATCCTGAACAGAGCTGACTGGAAAAGCATATATTTTGCTTAAAGTGTTGCTTTGTGTTAAGTATGTACTTAACTATTTTCCCAAGCTGGTACTTCTATCAGGTTTTATTAGCACTCTTAGCACCCTAAATAAGATTGGATTAAAGAAAGGAAGCAAAATTTGTCTGACAAATACGTCAGCTAAATGACTTCTTTTTCCCTGAAGAAGGTTCTAATGTTTTTTTCAGATCTGCAGAGGAACTAAAGTGATACATGAGCACTTAGCAATAAACATTTTTAATGGAGACCCCTATCCCCAGCTTAATTTCTGCCCTCAGTCATATCACATTAATCAATACTAGTGATGTTCCTAGTGGTTTCATTGCACCATGTGAACAATCTTGCTGCTTGGAATTACAGAAACGTGCCTTGAGTGTATTTTGATACTCAGATTTAATAACAGGGGATCCAGTATTGATTTGAATGGGAAATTGTTTGTGTATGTGAGTACACATCTGTCTTTTTCTGTGCACTGGTTTCCTCTGCACTGAGTAGTTATGCTCCAATCCAGCACTGGTGAATGTTGCAATACTGAAATATTGGGTATCAGAAACAGTACAAACCATGACAACAGTAATTAGAGGAAAGTGATTAACTGATTAATTTGACCTTTCTTCACTGCAAATTTTATGCAAGTTCCTGAGATATTTTATTACTTAGTGTTACTCACATAGATGCAGTTTCTACTGAGTATTCTTGGCAGCATAGGTACTCACAAAATTTAGGCTGCGCCAAGTGGCACTCTGTCATATGATATTATTGAGCTTTTCTTTTTAGGTGCAGGTATTAGAACTGAGATTCTGAAGCTAATATGTGTAGTTATTCACAATTCCTTTTCTGAGTGAAATGTACCCCCTGGGCAAACAGGCAAGTGGGACCTTAAACAGGCAAATGCAATCTTCAGATTTAGAATGGGCTTTCTGAGGATAATATTTACAATTATTCACAATTGTGTAGTTGAATTTGATTTTCAGTGAAATTTACTCCTTCACCAACATCCAGCGAGACATATAGGCACTATTCAAATCCATTTCAAGCCATTTTAAGAGAGCTTATATGGGCCATTAGGACTCTGTGCTGGGGAGTTCAGCCCCTGGGAACAGTATTTGATTTCTGCATATTGTTTTGTTTTCACTGCATGCCGCTCACTGCCATAGAGGATGCCTGCCCAGAGCAAAGGCTTTGGGCTGTGCATGGGGCCAAGCTTTTAGCAGAGCCTCACCAAAACACCAATGAAAAGTCATTGCAAAAAATCTCTAGAAGCAATTTCAACACTGTATTTGAGTATTTTAAGAGTTTTTCAAACCATGCCTCCAGCTGCTAACACAAGCCACAGCACAGAAATGTTTACAAGAATGTGTACTTATTCATTCGTCATGGTTGAAGAAAAAATATACCTCTGACATTCATGTAAAATTCAGCCTAATTATTTCACAGGCTGATGATTCTGCAGTATTTAAGGAAAGGTTAGGGGTTCTTCAGTCTACAGGTAGCCAAATTAAGGAAGAAAATTAAAGTGGCTGGTCAGCTTTAATTTTTAATGTTTCATGAATTTCCAGGCAATAAACAGACCTTTTTTTAAAATGGGAGCAAATTATTCCTTGACTTACAGGATCTGAAGGCTCATCTCTCATGTGTTCTTAAAGTGCCTTTCCTTTAAATAATGCACTTTTATCAGGACACTTTCGTACAGTCTTCCAAAGTCCTGCTCACCAACACATCCCAGGTCAATACGCTCTTTGAGTGGGTCAATAAAACACCACTGCCTTTCTTCCCCATTACATCATGACAAGAGAACAGACAAGGAGCATTGTACTGAAGCTGATCTTTCACAGAGGTATGGCCTTAGACCTTTTGCTTTCTATACAGGTTAATAGAAACCTCTTCCTGCGGGTTACATTTTTTTTTATGTAACAGGATTTTTTATTATTATATAATAACAAAAACAGACATCCTAAAGCTGTATCTATATAAATTACTACAGACTGTACAAGTACCAAAATTAAAATATAGCACGGATAACCATTTTTAATAGCAATACCATACATTTATTAAATATACTTCCAATTACCAAACTGCTCTCTGTCTTTTCTCATCCATACTGTTTCAGCAAAAGGGACTATAACCATAATATATGTACCTTTGTGGTATGCAGAGGAAGGGCCTTTCACTTTTGATGGATAAAGTGTTTGTATTCAATTTAAAAACTATTTAAAAATGACTGCACAATAACAGTGCATAAATTGCTGGAGCCTGCCTGAGTTTGCAGTAACACACACAAGACATACAAAAGATTTGTAAAGGGGTTATATTCGATATTCATAAAATAAGAAAACATTAAATCACAGCAGCTCTACTACTCTGAAGATAAAGAGTGCTGTCTTGAGCAATATTTACAGATGCGGCTTTGTACACAGATGGAGAGGATGAGATTAATTCATAGATTTTTGAGAACACAACAGAGACTGTCTTCCCTGGAAGCAAATTCTGCCATTTTGCCTGACATATATACAGTAGAGATACTCATTTTTGCCAGGAGAAGAAAATCTACTTGATTCACTGGATAAACCTTTCTTCAAAATCATTGTCCTAATCAACCCCTAATCTCTGTAGGTCTGTTGCATTCAAGATTTTCTCCAGGCCTCATGAGTTATGAAATGTGTTTTCAAACTATGTGAAAACAGCTATATCTCAGAAACATGGAGATATTACTGAAATTCTAGTTCCTCAAGCAGTTTGAGTTGAAAAATGCATACTATTTCATTTGTGTTTACATAATGCCTACACATGAGATCAGGGAATTATTGTTTTGGCCAAAACACAGATATCATAAAAAGGTAATTTGTGCCTCAAGATTTTGCACATTACATGTATGAGACAGAGGAAGCGTGGACAAAATGCTGCATGATTGCAGAGGGGAGACTGAGAAATTAAATGCTTTGCCAAAGAGTGCATGGTAGGAGTGAGGCAGAACGTCTTGGATATCCTTCACCACAAAGCATCCCTCCTCCTTTGCTGAGCCAAGGGAATAAGGGGTGTAGGCTGTTCCTACAGGTCTGAACTGCTGTTGTTCAGCAGTGAGCTGCTCTGTTGCACTTCTAAATGGAGCTGGGGTAAGATATGTTGCTGCCCAGAGCATGCTTTGCCCTCTTCCAGCTACTGCCTTGCCTAGTTTCCTTAGGGTCCCAGGTGACACTTGCTCTACATTTGTCACTGTTGTGTTGTGGCAGCAACAGGAGCTGCCACTGAGAGAAGCTTGAGTCTCTTTGTCCAAGCTGGTGCCCTTCCAGAAGAAAACAAGGGCATGGGATGGATAACTGCAACCCAGACAGGACACAGCCAGGCTGAACATGCAGCTTGGGGTCTGGGGAGCCAGGCTACTCTGCTGGTTGTTCGCACACACAGGACCAAGCATTTTACTGTGAGCTACAAAAATAAAGGAAATAAGCACCTGTGAATAGTAAAAGGACTAGTGGGTGCTCTTGAAAGTGAATTTGAGTTTAGACATAGGGAAACATTTTCCATCAATAAAGAAAAGCCCTGAAGCTGATTACCTGGGGGTGTTGCAGAGACTGGAACATCAAAGGTTTTTATGATCTGATTGGACAAACTTCTCTCATGCATGACAGAGGAAGAGATGATCCTGTGAGTTGGCCTAGGGACTGGATTAGATGCCCTCAGGCTCTCTTTTGTGGTTTCTGTTCTGAGTTCTGGCCCAAGGGGCTGATGATCCAGAAAGACAAGCGAGGGTACACCAGCTTGCATCAAGGGCACATCTCCTCTGCCTTTCTCCTCTTCACTCCCACCACTGCCCAATCTGTCTCACCCTGAGTCTGGTGGGCCAGGTGTGCCTGGCTGGACAGAGGTGTATATACACATACACAAAAGGGGCAGAAATGGATTTGGGCCTTTACGTTGTGCAACATGTCTCCAGGAAGTCAGGAGGAGAGCAGTATGCGTAATGAGACTGATCATCAGGAGACGAAGCAAATTAGTACTGCTTTGCTCGAGACTCAAGTCAGCAGAGCAGATTCAGAGAGCAATCGCTGATCCGCTGCCAGCAGTAAAACAGGCCCCAGTCGGGGTCACCTTTTCTCCCCAAACCCAGAAGCATGTAGCAGAGATGACCCTCTCCAGGGGCACGAGGAATCACAGAGCATCTGCTCTCCCCCTCGCCATCTGGGCTGTGCCAGCGCTAATCAGAGGCTGACGCTGGCACATCAGCCGCCTGCAGCAGTTCGAGCAGGACAGTTGGCGAGGACGTCACCAAGGCCCTTCCTTCACTTCTCCTTCCCGAGCGTCCCCGCTCTGCGCTGCTGGCTCCATGCCCCGCCCACGCGGCCCGTTTCCCCACAGCAACAAAACTGCCGCGGGGGTCTGGACGCTGGGACGCGGAGCGTTCGTTTTGGGTTCGTACGTCCTCAGTGTAAGTCGCGGCCGCGCTGCTGAGCAGCAGGCGGTGAGTGCGACCGCGCGCCCGCTCGCTGGCAGGCAGAGCGCCGGGGCCGCCATGCCGGGCAGAACCGCCCCGCGACGCGTTGCCAGGCCCCGAGGGGACATCACATTGGAGCGCAAAAACAAACTACAAGACGACACTTCTCTCAACAGATAAAACAGAACTGGCAGGCGATACAGGCTGAAAGGGAGACGGGAAAAGAGTGTGCCCGCTGGTCGCTGTCGCGCTCCCTTACCCCATGCTTGGGGTCCAGTTCGGTGCCTCGGCGCCCTCCTGAGATCGAGGCGGACGCTGGGTTTGTCGGAGACACTTTGACCCCCAGCACCCAAACCCAGTGGTGGAGCTGGTTCCCCACCACCACCCCGCCACCCCGCTCGGGCCTGGTCAGCGGCCACTTCCGGAAGGTTCCCGCAGGCACCCAGGCTCCCCCTGCACGACACGGCTGCCATGGCCGTGGGATCCACACGGTGCAGGAAAAGCTGAGGTACCCTGGGTTCCCCAAGGCCGGGAAGCTTGGTCACCCTCCGCGAGGGAATCGTCGCCTCCTTGCCCCTTCTCTCTGGAAGGTTCCCCAGCCCAGAGCGCAGGGCAGCGGCGTACGTGCACACATCCCTGTCATCGCCCAGGCGCGTGAGCGGCCGGCGGGGACGAATGAATTACGGCTGCCCGCCCTTCTGCCCTAAGAGCAGGTCATGGAGCAACGCTGCTGGGGGCCGGGTCCTGCTGGCCGCCGGCCTCCCCTCCTGCATGGCGCCGCCGGCAGCCTCGTCCCCCGCAGCCCACGGGCCCCATCAGCACAGACTGCACCACTGCCTTTACCCGCCAGTGTCAGCTGCCTGAGGATGCCTAACGCAAACAAATGACTTGTTTTAACCACAGTGGGAAGGGAAATTTGGGCCAAGGACATACCTAAAAACTTCAGGAGTTTGTGGGAGTTTCAGTGAATAAAGAACGGGAAGGCTCTTCAGCAAAACAAACTATTTGTTCCTGTCCTCGCGCTGCTTTGCTGCGGCTTGGGTAGGATCTGATACAAAAAAACGCTAAAATAAGATGGCCTTGCAGCATTTCCACCCCAGCACTGAACATCCTGCAGGTTTCATAGGGTCCAATCAGCCCTGGACATGCAGGTGCTTCCACAAAGTTCCTGGCTTCTGACACTGAAATCGCAGTCTGTTGGCATTGCCGTCAGCTGCTGAAGAAGAAGGGGAAAACTTGAAGTCTAGGCAGATAAAAGTCAAGTCAGTAACCTACAGATTATGTTTCCCAGGATGAACAGGCACCATGATTTACAAGTAATTCCTTTTTTTGCAGCTGTACCCTTGGCAGGGTAAGGGTCTGCTGACCGTTAGTATGAAAATCTATCCCAGTGTGGCCAAACTTGGAAGTTTCATGATTTCATACAAATTAAATGAAAGTAATTTTCTGAGTGAGACTATTACCTTTGATTCTTTCTTTGTGTTTTATATACCTTTTAGTTCTCCTAGCAGGTCCTTGTATGTTGTTGTTTTTAGTGTGAACTATTTTCTTGCTATAAGCTGAACCAATGGCTACATTGTTTCTGTTTGTACATGGCTTTTGTCTCTCTTTGTTCTTATTTCTAGATGCGGGGGGACCAGTGTGTGTCATATTTATTAACAATTTTTTTTATAAATCTGTCTTTCTTTTCACTCCCACAGCATACAGTCTCTATGACTGCTGTGTCATTCTTCTCCTTTAGGTTTTTCAGTAAAAAAAGCAAGTGATTGTTTTTTCTGATGAAGAGTAAATTCAAAGACAGTTGAATACTAGGGAGAACAAACTCCTTCTGGATTCAGGTTAAATTCAAAGAATAGTTTAGACCAAAAGTTGATTAGCACATGGAAAAGCTGAAATGTTTGAAGACAAATGTTTGTGGATTTTCTTTCTTTTTTTTTCTTTTTTTCTTTTTTTTTTTTTTTGGAAAAATCTGTGCAACTCATATGAGTAAAGCCTAAACAAAGGGTTAAATAACTGCAAAATATTTCATATCAGAATTAAGGGAATGTTTCATCTGGACCACAAATCATATTTTAATCCTTCCCCTTCCCCAAATGAGGTATCAGTTTGACTGGACCACTTTTCTGGATGGAGGTGTTTTACATCAAAGCAAAACAGAGAAGTCAGCTTGTAATCCCTGTTTGCTAGGGGCTGTGGTTGGGGAGAGGAGGGAGGTCTGTGTTAGTCCTCCAAGGATCTCCTTAGTCTGCCATTGTCTAATGGGATGCTGTCCAGAGATAGCTGGCTTTGTGCCACCGTACTTGCACAGTGATTCCCCTCTGCCTTGCCAGCTATTTTCCCAACCCAGCAAGCAGCTCTTGTTCTTTCACATATATTGCTAATGTCACTTTAATTTTAGTCAGCATATTTATCAGTATAACACACCTGTCTTAATGACTGTCAATACATTTTATAAATCTATTAATACTGTGTTGCAAAATGTACTGTCCTGATTCTCAGCAGCTTTGTATTTTTGAAGACATTTACACCAGCGCAAAATGAGGATAAAATGAAAGTAGTGCTGCTAAATCAGGCATTGTTACARTCTTTTTCTCCTGGTCGGATCCTTAGTGGTGTAATGTGGCTTTACCCCATTAGAGGCCAGCTACACTACTGTTATGTTAAAGTTTGTTAAAGTAAGTGGAGTGATGCTGGTTTGTTCTGACTGAGGTTCTGGCCGTCTATTTTTGCCATCATTTGTTCTGCTGAAATGAGTAAAATATGGCACTTTCTTGGGTTCTCAGTGAGAAGGTCACTTTTTCTCCTCGATTCTTTCTAGTCCACTCTAATGGAATCATCCAGTTCCAGCTTTCAAATTTTTTCTCTTTAGATTTGACTTTTTGGCCAACAAGTAAAAAAAAGGTCAATGGTACGTGTAAAATGTGCACATGAGCATGTGTAAAACTGTTTCTGCTGCCAACAGCAAACAAGAGATGCTACTGCTGCCTTTGATTTCCTAGCCCAGATGCCTGTGGCCCCTTCATAGTTGGTCCAATGAAGAACTGCCTTCAGATGAATATGTAACTTGCAGGCAAGATGAGAACTCAAGTTTCTACATGAAGAGACTTTGTCTAGGACATTTAAATGATACTGGACATCTAGGATGTTTAAATTTTTTAGGAAATAGAACCCCACCCTGTCAGTACTTTGTGACTTTTAAAGGAAAACAAGCCTACAGTCCTTGAGCAAAATCTTGTGTTTTTGCAGGCTTTGGCACAATGTCCCCTCACCTTTCTCTTCCATCTCACATGTGCCTAAAGTTGCTCTTGCCCCATATGCAGTGCAGCCCTCCTGCTGCATTACCTCCAAGTTTCCCTTGCTCCCTTTGCAATCTGTGCAGGTGTGCATGGTGTGAAATGCTTTGCAGTCCCAATGTGGTTAGTACAGAGGAGGGGCATGGCAGAGCTGGTCCTTTTCCTCTCCTTATGTGCAATTAGACCACTAGAAAACACCGAGATACTCAGAGAGACCATAGTTTAACTAGCTCTTGTAGTAGATTTACATCCACCAGGAGGTAGTCAAAGGCAAGGCTGGAGTTCTAGCAGTGGTACAATTTGTAGCCTAACTCTTAATATAGGAACAGAATATAAAAGTTCCCAATCCTAGAGACATTTGTTTAAACCCTTAGTCCTAAAAAAATGAACACTTCTTTTAAAAAGCTGGTCAAAGGTGAAATTCCTCACTATAGGATCAATCATTGATATAATTGGAGTCATTAACATAACTGATACAGTTTTCCCAGCATGCTCCTGTGTTGGCTGTGCCTTTAAATTTGGCAGAGACAAGCAGCTGCAGTCCTGAAAGGGTTGTTACAAAGCTGCTTCCAGCACTGCTGCTTCCAGCTGGTAAGACTTTTCAGCTCTTGCTGTAAAATCTTCTATGTTCAGTTCAAAAGCTGGTCCTTTCCCACATGATGTTCCTATAAAGGCTTGGCATAATGGGTAGCAACTTTTGAATTAGTTGCAACAATGTGTGTAATTTTTCCAGGGTATAAGCAATCATGCTTTGTTACTATGTTTTTCAACTTCAGTCTTGTAAACTGGTTTTAACTAGGTTTTTTGTTTGGTTGGGTTTTTTTCTTTTGGCTATTGGCAGCACTGACTCTGTATGGTGTGTTTTAATCCTGTACACCTTCACTAGAGGATGCCAAGGTGAGGTGTTGACTAGAAAGTGGATTTAATGTCTGATTTGAAGCAGTTGATTATTCAGTTCTGGGCCAAACAGTAGTGACTTAAAAGTTGTTATCAGCTGATTGTTGCTGAGTAGTTTAAGTGAAATGAGTTTTTGGAGCCTCAGTCAATTTTTGTGTGTGTTGTTTTCCATATCACAATTGCCCCCTTCGTGGGCCTTCCCTAATGAAGGGTTCAGTGGACCATAGAAAACAAATTCTGTTGGTCAGAGGGGAGGTATATTGGCAAGGCAGTATGGGGGGGACTACATTGTTGCTTTTATTTTGTCTTTCTAACAATCTGGCATCCCTCACAAAGACTATATTCACATAAGAGACTTACAAACTGAAGAAATTCTGCTTGCAGAGCTGTACTGTAGCATTATCAATGGTGGTGCATAAACAGGGGAACAGCCAAAAGAACAAGAAGGCCAGGTGATTTCAGTTTAATTGAAAATGCCTTTAAGAAAAGGGAGAGGGCATAGTTATCAAAAGGAAAAGGACAAAATTGATAGAATAGTAATGCTAGTTGTAAGCTTCTGTCAAACAACACAGACTAAAGAAAATTGCTTTTATTTCTTTTTTAGTTTGTTTGGATAGTTTATTAGTTTTATAATGAATCACACAAATACAAGGGAGAAAACAACAGCAAAGGTCTGCAGTGAAATACAGTGGAGATTTATAAGGCTGTGGAAATGCACAAGTGCTCAAATACATTGGCCTGTTTTGATTAGAGGTTCATGGCTACAACCTGGCTTATCTCTTTACATCTCCCACCAATGCRTTTAAGTCAGGAGACCATAAAAATGATTGTGCGTTTTGCTCAAGCACACTTGCAATCCATCCTGTAAAATAAAAATAAAAAAACTCTCAGCCATGGCAATACTCAATTTTCCTGTTAATTTTCAGAAATCCCCAGTGGGACATCATTTTCTTAGCATCTTCTCACAAATAGCCTATAGAATCATATGCATCTCTTGCTGGTTTGGTGCTGAGTGTACTATAGCTATATATTATTTAACACTTTAGCCAAGTTTTGGTTTCATGAACAATTCGTCTTCTGTGCATTTCTGCTCTTGTGATTAATGAAGGTTACTGGCCTGTGATTGCAAAGTGCCCTGGGTTTTCTCCCTTACCTAATCCTATTTAAGAGCATTTTGGTCTAACTTTTTTTTCTAGTCTTTTGTTTGAGCTAACAATTCTTCTCACAGATGCTGAATAATTTCTTAATGTTACATATTGCCATGCCAATGTCCGTAGGGAAGCTACAAAGCTCACTAATGCTGTCACACCCTGTATTTATTGTCGGGAATTCTGGTAACACAAAGTGCCTGGGGTCAAAGGAGCTGAAGCTTTTAGTTTATATTTACAGATTCCACTAGCTATTCTGATTTATTGACTTTTGTGATCAGTTTGACAAATGAAGACATACTGGAACCATGCAAGAATTACTAATCTCTGTTTTATCGTGAATCTTTGGTAGTGTTAGGGTGTTGTATAATAGTCTGTTGCTGTGCAACTATTCCCAGTTTCCACAGGAGAAAATAATTAATGTTTTAAGATGAACCTGCTTAGTCTCTTGTTTAATAGAATATGAGCAGTATATTTGCCTAAATTTCACATCACAGAATTTGTAGAGGGTTATTCAGAATAAAATTTATTATGCCTATACAAAATAATCTCTACAATGAGTACTTCTTAACTTGTAAAGAAAGAAAGGTGATGACGTGGAACTTCTTAATAGTGTTTCCTTCCTTCCTTCCTTCCTTTCTTTCTTTCTTCTGTCCTTCTGTGTCCCTTCTCCGGTCCAGCTCCTGAATCATCGCAGTCCCAATATATTTGCTGTTGTGTAGGAGATTTCCGTGAGATTATTGTTGTGTGGGCTTTTCCCCTTCCAGAATGAAATATCAAGCTTGGGCTGAACTATAAAAACTGTGTAAATCCAATCAGGACAGATCTCAGCTAGGGCATATCGGTTAAACTGTCATGTCCAGCTTGTATTTCTCTGGAGTGAATTTGTGTGTCTCCCTTGGAATGGATGGAGCTAAGTTGCTATGTGCATTCTGAGAGTTGGGCCCATGCTTTAGCTAGATGGCTTCACAGGTCTCAATGAGTCTGACTGTCTTCTCTGTGTGAATTAACTACAGCGCAAGCTGGGGGAGGAATTCATCTTAATATCAGTGTCAATGCCACTTTACTGCACAGAGTACTGAAATGACAGGGAGTGATACAGTGACCAACCATCACATACATTACCTTGACAATGCAAAGCATAATGCCTTGCTATTGCATGTTTTTGCTGTCCATCCATCATTTTTGTGCATATATATATATGTATTTACACACACACGTGTGTGTGTGTACACATACACTGTATGCCTATTTTATAAAGTTTCAGGAAAATAACTTGGTCAAGGTTTAAAAGTAGTGGGGAATACATGCATCCACCCAAGCATRTATTAGGAAGATGGGAGTTGCAGCCTTTTCATTTTAACAGTAAATTGTTAGTCTTTTTTTTTTTTTAACTCTGTTCCAAAAAAAAAAAAATTAATCTCATGCCACTGCGTGAGATGATGTTCAGAGCAGCATAGGCTGTTCTAATGGCTGATTTCAATAATAAAAGACAACAGGGGACTAAAAGGTGCAGTGCAGGAAGCTGAGCAACACATTCCTTTCCCCAGAGGGTGTACTTAGCTTTGTGCCTTTGATCACTTGRAGTATCATTAGAGTGCAAAATGGCAGGCACTAGGGAACATTATGGCAATTATAATGTGATCGTTTAAAAAAATTTCAAAGAAGTTTTAACTTATTTGGGAGTTTTCTCCTGTGAAGGACTGCTCACAGCTGAAGGATAAGATGCTGTAATAGATAAGATATAGAAGCTCCAGTAGAACTATTCTTCAGATATTGACTCCCAAGTTAGCTTTGGTGCAGAACAGTCTGTATAGAACAAACTATGTTTACAAGTTCAATAAATCTAATCTGTGTACTCGCTTTATCATTACTTACTATTTACATTATTGCAAATAGTATTGCAATAGCACCTGCAGGCCCTTGTTACTCAACTAGGTCCCGCTATGCCAAGAACTGTACAGACATAGAACAAAATAAACCAGGCCATGCCCAGAAAGCCTTCAGACACTGGCTGCAACACAGTTGTTGGCTCTTGGAAAATCAACCTATTCATCTAATACCTTGCAAATCACTATGCAAATAAATATTGTAGCTTTTTCTAATATTATGAATGGATTTGTATTTTTACTTCTTAGTTGTTACAGTGGAGCAATTTGAACACCAATGCTTTTTAAAGGTGTGTGTTTGTTTTTTTTTCCTTTTGTTTAGTAGTGCCTTTGCACTACAGAGCCAAACTTTGCTTTTCTGTGACCTCAGAGAGACCACTTTTTTGATCAGTGGAACTTCTGTTGGTTGAGGCACAACACCAGGTGAGTTTACATTTGTATACATTTCCACTATGTGCAATGCTTTGGCTGTAAAGCTGATGGCAAAGACATTCTCCCCCTGTCCCGCTGCCGAGGGCCAAAAGCTCTGTGTGAATTATGCTAATTCTAGTAACCAGGGCTGTGGTGTGTGTTTGCAGGTGTGAACAGGAACATGAGCTAGAGGTTTTCACACAATTTCAAGCTTTAACTGAAGTGTTCTGGAAACATATTATATGGTATTAAGTAAAAAGATTAGGTGAATAATAGAGCAAAATGCAAGTCTTTAATGTAAAACAAGAATACTGCAGACTCAGAAGTCTCATGTCACCTGCATTGTCCTTGCACAAAGTGCRCAAAATCCAATAATAAGCACAACTTTTAAGTGTGTCTTTTACTACCTCATGACAAGCTGTGTTAATTGTGCATGCTTGCAACATCCTTAACAAAAAATACAGCAGGTAAAAAGAGAAGAATAACCTTATTTTGGGTGTGTGGGGGGGTGGTTAAAGTTCTGATTGGACACATATGGAACAAATCTTGTTGTAACATAGCAAAATAAAGTATTTCAAACAAACTGTCTCCTCATAATCATCAACAAAACAGGCTGCCCACACAACCTTGGCATTTCAATTTTCTGCTCATTTTCTCTAGCCCATATCAGATGCCTTGCCCATTTTCTGTAGTTCATGGATGTCTCACTGTGATAGGAGCCTGGAGAGCAGCAAGCATAGCCAGTTTTCAGAAATGGCAATTATAATGAAAAAGGAAAATATAATAAAACAATCCAGTTCCCCAAGACCCTGCAAATTATTCCATCAAACCAGAGTTAAAAGTGATTCTCCTTTTTCTGGTCCTCTTCCCTGCCTTTTTTTTTGTTTTGTTTTTTTGTTTTGCAACCACTTAAACATTATGGGATTAGTGGCGTATGTAACTGCATAATGTTTGTCTCCTGGCTTCCTTTATCTGGCTAAGACTGCCTGCCATAGTACCATTTTATAGGGCTGAGCTGCAATGAAAGGGTGAAAGGCCAGAGGAGTATGTATTTCTTTTGTGTCCAGTGCTTTGGTTATAAAGCTGACACTAAGAATGATTCCCACTTTTGTTCTTTCTTGACTCTTCTGAATGTCAAATGTACATAGTTGCTTCTTTATATAATAAATAGAAAAAGAGCATGTTTCACTGAACAGAGGAAAAGATATAGAAAAGAGATTATTAGTTATGGAGGTATTACATGCAGCTTATAGCACCTGAGAGAGAGGCAGGACACTACTGCATTTTCCAAGGTAATGAGCTTTCCAAACGTCTGTTGTGATGACAGGTTGCTTGCTGGTCTTGGCTTTGCTTCCGCCTTCTGTGAATGGAGTATGCTTCTTTTGTCTTTGGTGGTGAGAACTGATGTGTGCTCTAGGTTGTGAATGTCACATATTCATTCATTCATGCATTTATGTTCCCACTGCCCATAAGATTTGGATTTTTGCATTTTAAGCATTAAGAACTGGCTGAGGTCCACAGAGGTCTTTAAATGCCGAGCTTCTATTTTGGTATCTAACTTACCATATATTTCAATGGGGAATTAATTGCCTCCATATCTTTGTGGGCCTGATACTAAATGATTTGCCCAAAGAGACATAGGAAAATATGGTTATTATCTACTGACTGAAGGATTGGATCACACTTCTGCACTCACAATATTGTTATAAGTCTTTAATAAATTAATGTTTTTGAAAGATGTTGTAAACCTCTTAGGAGCAGAGCTTTGCAAGTACAAAATGCTATTTTATTCATGAACTTCTGAAACCTTCTGTACTTTAAAAAAAAAAAGTGGGAGCAGAGAGAGAATATAATAGAAGGCAAAGTTGGACAGTTATAATCTCAGTATCTCAGTGTGATTAGGGAAAGGAAAGAAACAGCAGTAAAATACAGAATCTTTCCTGAGAATTCTGTGACTGAGAGTAAAAATGAAACTAAACTGAGTCAAAAGGTAAGAAAAGCCATGATAGTGTCACCCACACAAGAGTCCAGGTTATTTCAATCTAAATTATTTTCAAGTGACTTCACTTTCCCCAACCAGCTTTTTATTGGCATGACACCTAAGGCCAAAGCAGCCTGATAGTTTAGCTTCCCTCATTCAATCCAGAAAACATAACCTTTACCATTTTATATCACCTTCCATATTGGAATAATTCAAAGAGAAGCTTTGAACTGCTGTTCTTGGAAAACCGGAAGATGGCAAAATAAGAGATCATGAAAAGAGCCTGCAAAACTAGAGATTGTAGGAAAACAGGAAACAATAACAAAAATATCCACAGCCCTTGAAAGGCAGGGAGAACATAATCCTGAATCTTGGTAAAGTATAAGATGTTTTTCCTCAGCATTTATTACTCTTAAATAGTTTGTTTTCAAAGCTCTTGAATTATAGCAGTTTCAGTCCTTCAAGAAACAAAAGCTCCAAGATGTCTTCTGTAACACAAAAGGGTTTTTAAAAAATAAAAATAAAAGAGAGAGAGAGATTATACGAGTAGCACCAGCCCAGAGTACAATGAGCTGATGCACTTCCTGAGCCATGGTTAGAATATGAAAAATTCACAGGAAAATTCATAAGAGCTATGGACGCTACCTTGAGTCTTTAAAGATATTCTTTCTTTAAATCTAATGAACTGTTCTTCAGTATATGGAACTGTGTGAGGAAGACTGCTGCAGATTCTCATTTGGAGTAGAACAACACTGTCTGTCTGATTTCACACAGGAATACTCATTTGCACTATCTGCAGATAGGGACTTCACTGTGTAGAGATAAAATTATGGAGTAATATTTCAACACTTTGCATTTTGGGAGCTGTCAAAAGTGAGAGAAAATTGCAGAGAGAAAAGCCAATTGGAAAATTTGGGTATGAGTGCCCCCACCTCATACTCTGATATTGACTCATTCCTATTTACTCTTCTAAAGCAAACTGGGTGACTTCAAGGTCACTTCAGCACATGTAACATACAGACTCCCGATTAAATGTTGGATGACAGTTACAGACAGATTGGAGAATGTACCAGTCTGCCAACTGTGCCTTGTCTTTTTCCAAGCTTGGTGTCATTGAGAACTGTTTAGCTTCATTTATTAAAGGTTTTGAAATGGATCACATTGCATCTAACTCACTACAGAAGTTCCAACACCTGCCTGAAGTGAGGTTCATGCCCGTAGTTGCCTCTTGACTTCACTGATGCCAGCAAAGTCTAAATTAATGCAGTCAGCATCATCCATAAAATAAAAAGTAGTGGTGGTACTCCTGCACTATACTTTGTATGTAATTTAAACTTGGATGTATATAACTCCCTGCATCATTAATTGTAGAACAAAAATATGTTCCTGGTGTTGCATGTGAGTTACGGCTGCTTTGACTAATAGCTATAATGGCAGAAAGAATTTTGACTGTGAAACGAGGTGTTTGTGGTGGGCGCTCTGCCAACGCATCAGATCGAGCGGGAGGTTTGAGCGTGCTGTAAACTGGTGTTCCATATGCTCAAGAGATTTTTGGAATGGGTCCAGCCTACATATGCTTCTGTTGGCAAGCTCTCGAATAGAAAGGAAGATATTGTCCTTGCCCCACCTAACATACCTCCCACTCATTTGAAATGCTCACTTGCAAATGGAGAACGTGCAAATCTGAGAATGATATTGGCACACACCCCATCTTGATACAGCTGGATGGGGTGGGAGGGGTGGGGAATCACCAAATGGATTTTAAAGCAGAAAAGATGTTGATTTAACAACATTAGTAAAAAAGCATCTGAGATGTTCTCTTGTCCATGATTTGTGGAACAGCTAATGAAGAATAACTTTTGCTATTGTACTAAAGTGCACAGACTTCCCCGGCCAATCCATGGAATCATAGTTTGCTGGAAGATGCTCTTGTGGACAAAACACTCGGAACAGTCATCTTCCCCTACTTTTCTGACATTACAATAAAGAACCTGCAATATAAAACAATTTAATCATTGAGCTTCAGAGACTGCAAAAGAGGCTAGTGTGGCAGGATAACTTAATAACTAGGTAGCAAAGCCTTCAGCTTCTAGATAAACAACAGAAGAGGAGATGAAATATTCTAGGACTGATAGTATGTCTGGGCATCCTAACCAACAGGCTGGTGGCAGAGACACTGCAATTTTTAGCCCTACCCAGTGGGACCACACCATCCATGTCATTTGGGGAATGACTCCGAGATAAGTTTGGCACAGACTTGTATCTGCACTAAAATGTAATGTGGTTGTGCAGCATTTAAGATTGGAAGGAAATGTCTGAAAAGAATGACCACAAGGCAGCTAGCTGCTCAAATACATATTACTTCCATTAATTTATATCTACTAATGCAATAGATTTGAGGCAGCAGAAACAAAAAAGCTAGTGTATTGAGAGCTGTACTATCAATAACGAAAGTGTTTTTTTCTTTTTTTTACCCAGAATTCTACATTGCAGAATTTTCCATATTAGAACTAGTCAGAGATAGGAGTCAGTGTGTCATAACCTGCTGAAAATATTTAAAAGGAGGAGACAAAGTGGATAGGCAGATCATGAGTTTGACTCCATTTAGATTTCATGTCATGTTTAACTGCTGGGTGCTGTTTCTAGCCTCATGCTGTCAGTTCCACACTTAGCTCCATGCAGAAGTGACAAATTGCAGAAGCTCCTTGGTTAACTGTTGTGACGTGTCAGAAACAAGAATATTCTCGGATAGTTGTCCAGCTGATGCTCTGGCCAGAAATGGGATATGGATGTTCTGGAGGAAAAAACCCTGTTCCTCTTAGTGTGGAGGTTTGCTGTTGCGACCAGAGAGGGGAAAATGGAGAACATGCAGGATGTGCACACAGGCCTAGCAGGAATCTGCTTCTAGAATTTCCTAGCTTAATACCTGCTGTCACAGCTTTGTTTATCCACTCCCATCAGCAGAATATGTTGATGCTGTGAAGATTCTTTTCCAGGCGAAAAGACAAGTTGTAGTAACAGGAGGGCTGTGGAAAGGAGCCTTGAAAGGAAGAGAGAATTTGGAGAATGGGGAGCTTGCTAGAAGGGAAGGAGTGCCAGCAGAAATGTGCCACATCTGCGGCTTCATGAAGAAGGACACGGGACAGCCGCATCTCGCAGGGCAGACTGGGGTGGAATGTTGGAAATGGTGCACAGAGCCTCCAAGCTGGGGTGAGAAGGAGGATTAAAAAAAATACGGGGAAGGGTTCAGGGCATGTAGCAGAGAGGAAATGGGGGAGGAGAAAGAATCCCTGGACAGAGGGATTTGGAAAGATTCAGAAACAGGATGGTGGGCAGGGAAAGAAGCAAATTTGCTAAGATTAGTAAGTCTCCACAAGTCTGCCATATTTTGCAATGCAAGTCACAAACCCAGGATAACTGTTCACTCTTCTCCCCTCTTTGGCTTGACACACCAAGGAAACCATCTCACCTGCCTGTTTGAAATTACTTCTCACGTCTTCCAGAATCTCTCTTCCCTTTTTCTGCAGTGTCACCTTCCTCAGCGTTTTTAGTTATGTGAATGCCAGGGCTGCCTAGATGTGTACTTCAGCCTTGCTCTGCAATTCACCACTTCCCCTTCGCTCCACAAAGGTAGACTCTGCGCATAAAAGCCATGGGGATAATGGCTGGGCAGAGGTTTTGTTTTGCTTTATTGAATAATGTTGTCTTGACACAAGTGGCACAGATCAGCCACACAAAACATCCTAGATTAAACAGTGCAAAGCGAGAGCTGAGCTGGAATGCATTTATTTTATATCGATTCCCAGATGGTCCCCACTGGATGCTGTTGCCCTTTCAAATGTTTCTGAAACACTAGGTTGTGCCAAGTGACAGACAGCTCTTCCACGAGCCTGGCCCATCACACGCCTTTTGCTGACACTCACGGTGCAGGTGGCTAGCAAGGAAATAATGGCTATCACCTCACTTCACAGATATTCTTATCACTGTTACATACCAAGAACTTGATTGCTTCTTCTCCTCCTCTGCTGCCCTACTGCCACGCTGATGATTTGCAGAGGGATGGTAGGAAAATTTTCCAGTACATCTGATTTGCAACACATACTTTCTACTCTTCCAAATGTGTTTTCTGAGGCATTTTGATGCTCTCCTCATGATACCAAATGCGGTTGTATTTTCACTTTCAGCAGTAATATTCCCTGGCACAGAAAACTTCCATTAGGTTCCCTTGCTCCCTGCCTATTCCTGTGCCTTGTACCCATCACCTTTTTTTCCTTGCCTTTCTTACATGAGTATAATTGCCATTATGAGGGATTTGATAGAGTTTGTAGGGCTTGGCAGTGAGATTGTCTTGGTAATCCTTATCAAACCTTTCATTTATCTACCTCTTCTTTCCTACACGTCCTTGTTACTGTTAGGTGTTAAATAGCAGTAGTGGGAAGAATTTTGCAGCATAGCCAGTGCTCCAGTTTCACAAATTTCTGTCTTTTGATGGCAAATTCAGTTGAGTTTAAAGGAATGTTCCCTCTGAAGAAAAAAAAAATCAAAATATGTAATTTACCCCCAGATTTTGTGTTGACTTAATTTTTGTCTCTTGTACCTTCAAAACTCATGTGACCCTCCCCATCATTTGCTTGGTGCATGAGAGTACATCAGGTATTTACCATAACACCTCCCCTGTGAAACATGGTTATTCCCATACTACAGGTGGCAAGCTAAAGTATAAAAAGATCTGGGGAGAGGTCTATAAATCTGACTGGTTTGGGGTATAGGTGAAGTGTTACTTCCTCACATCACCCTGTAAACATTTATACTGTCTAACTTACTGCTATGACTAGTCCTGCTAGAAGAATGTATTCATGGTAGTACATTAAATGTGTATGTAAGTGTTTACAGGATTGGGTCCTGGGCCAGAAGTGCTCAGGTGGGTGGTGCATTGGGTAAACTCACCTTCAATAACATACTAATATTCTTTTAACAATTGGAATGAAATGACCACACGGGCATATTGAAGTTGCATGTAAAACTAGCTGTTTAATTTCTTTTAGTGGAAAACATAGGCTATTCATGCTCTGTGAARTATCTTCTTTCTTCCATTTATCTGCTCCCTGCATTGGATTGAAATTAAAAAACAAAGAAACAAACAAACAAAAGTTGGTGCAATTAAAATGACCTCTGAGAGGGCAAGAGGCTGTTCTTGTGAGTTTATTGCAATCAGCAGTGATTCTGGCTTTGAACCATCTCTAGTACAGTTGCTGTTGCTTTGTTTGGATATCTTTTTTGTCTTATTCATACTTTTGTTACATTCAGGACTTGGAGAAATCCTGGATTCTTGAGATTGGCCTCTTCTGAGTAAGATGGGAGTGTATGCAWGCGTATGTATATACACATAYGCATATATATATATTTATATATATAAATTCCTCCTACTCACCACTCCCTCTTCCCTCTCTATACTTTGCCCTTGTTTATGCTTTTCTTCAGAAAAACAAAAATGAAACCATTTGGAGCTTCGTAACTTTTCTTTTCTACTCAGAAGCAGAAGGCTTTGGCCTGCTGTTCCTCCTCCTACCCACTGCCTGAGACTTCCCATTCTGGGAGTTAGACACACAAACATATGTCACACAAAAGTGGCATAAATACCATATGCAGACATTCTTCTGTGTGGGTGGAAAGTACAAAACCCAGCTTCTGGCACCAAAAAACCCCCCAGCTCCCTGGAAAATTTTAAAAAAGAAAAATCACACCAGGTAAAAGCACCATCAGATATAATGCAGCTCTGTCAGTTTTGCATTTTGGGTAGGACTGAGGGATTCCTGCAGAGTTTGCGGTTTTTCAAGCCTCTTGAACCACTGCTGAAGTTCACAGTTTTTCAAGCCTCCTGAACCACTGCTGAAGTTCACAGGGACTGCAAAACTAGTTCAAATCCACACTATATTTTTTTCTTCCTCTTTTCCTGAACTTATAAACCCTCATGGTTTCCAAGGGCAATTCAATGTAAAAAGGAAAAAACTCTAGCTAATGGGAGAGCACTACTGAACTGGGATGGAAGGGCAAACAAAAAAAAAATAGGTTGGCACAAGTGTATGGCCTATGTATATATGGGATTTATACTGACAAGCAGACTTATCCCTGCTGGCATGGATCCCAGAAACCACAGTGGCTGGCAAGTCTGCCCAGAAATGGATTGCACCAGCAGTGTGAAATGCCTACTTCCCCCCGCACCTCCTGGGGAGGGCTCAAAACATGGTAACTGCTGAGTAACAGGATTTGGCTGAAGAAATTAAGAACAACCCCCCTCTGTAGTGGAATCTCCCAAGGGAGAGGGATGGGAGATGTTTGCAGTAGCAGGTACAAGCTGAGCCGTAGATCTTTTCTTAACTTGAAAGTATTCTTCACTCCTCCTTGCCCTCTTTTCACAATCTCTCTGCACTGGATTTCTATCCTACTTGCTTGGTGCTAGTCTGTTTGCACCCTGAACAGTTCCCCCCCAGGTCTTTTCCAGGCACCCAAAGTTGTGGCTTCTCCTAACCATCACACTAGCCTAGCTGGCCTTTTAGCTTTGTACCCCACAACATCCGCAGGTTTAAAATAGGTCAGCCTGGTTGGGAATGGAAATTTTTTTTTTCCCTCTTTTCTTTCTGTGCTTAAATATACCAGCTGAGTCTGATTTTATTGCTTCAAATTTCCTGCTGATTATTGACTTGTGAGTCTAGAAGATAAAATCTGTACTAAACACTGAAATGGTAGCTGACAATTTTTATTATCCCTTTTTCAGTAAGATTAGGAAAACATCACTTTAGAAATAAAAGTGTAAAAATCATCATTTTAGTAAAAATATTAAAGGTAGATGTGAAATCGTGGTTGCCATGAATAGAGTGTCAGCACTTGCACTAAAGTAGGTTTTCAGGCAAGTGAACACCCTCCAGTGCACTGTGTCACGTCAAGTGTTAGATTTACTCAATTGCTCTCACCACAGTTGAAATGACCACATCTTGCGCTGCTTATCTCCAGCTTTGGGCTCACCAGGCATACAGGTACAGGAATTAGACACGTGCTCTCATACAGCTGGGACTGTATCTTCAAGTTCAGCTCTATGTTCAGCAAGGCCAGCTTGAAGGATATGTTCCACCAGCAAGAAAGCAGCACCAGGCTGTGATTTTTGTCAGTCTCTAATTTTGTTACTGTATCTCCATAGAAGTGCAAAAACTAGACTAGCTCCTTATCAGAGGTAAATTTTGCAGTCACTGATGCTATTCTGCATCAGCTGAGGATCAAGCTCCTTGCGTGTGCAGACAGGGACTGGACCTGAAAACCTTGACTCACTTGGAAGACCCTTAGCAAAATGGAAAGATCATTTATGTTCTTGCAACTGACATTTTTCTTTCTCTTCATCCCACTCTCCCCACACCACAGACACCAGTAAAAAATTTGAGGTATTTTTCATCAAATAGTGTTGTTTCTTCTGTTTAGACTGAAGAAAAATAGTGGGAGGTTTCTTGTCAGTCTTTGCTAGATTTTCAGTATTCAGTGATATTTCCAAAGTTCAGCATATAACAAAAAGGTACAATTAATTCTTCCAGAATGAGGACAGCTTGGAAATTTCCTGCTGCCCTCTGTCAAGCATGGCACTATGAGGTCTATCTTGGAGATTTCTTTCTTGCTTCATTCTTTTTCAGACCTATCAAAGCTGACTATGCATGTGTACTGCCTGCCTGTTCCTCCAGAACAATATGAAGTGATTAAGAGTCAAATGTTTCCAGGGTGACAGTCGTCTTTATTTGCAAGCTTCAAAGTCAGAGCACAGATAACATTTATTTGTAAAAGATTAATAAAAGTTCTTGGAATTGGGACAGAGCAGGCAGAGTAAGTCAGTCTCATCTCAAATGCATGAAGAGACCTTTCTAATCAAGGGGTGGTCCATAGAATGAAAAAGGATGCATGTAAAACTCTTAATATCTAGACTGTGCTCCAGATCCTATTCCTTTCATGTGGTGTATACACAGAGGCTTTTCAGCAGCATTACAACTGTGAATCTTAACTCTGCGGTCCAGTCCTATGTACTTGGAAATGTTGGGTTTTTCTGTCTTGTCTCATCTGGCTGCTCTCCTGGTAGTCCTCGTACTTACCCGTCACTATGAGAAAACAAATGATTTATGTGTTGGCTTGGTGGGTGATGAAATGAAAGGAATTTACATGCAGAAAATGTCTCTGAGAGTAAATATTTTCAGAAGAGTTATAGCACTTCTATCAGTCAGTTGAAGCTGTTCCTGATTGCTTTTGAGATGATAAAAGAAGCCCTAAACCATGTGGAGAGAAGCCTACTTCCTGGTGTCCCCAGAAATATTCTTTCTGCATCACAGGTTTTTACAGTGAAGCTTGAGTAAATAAATTGTAATGAGCATCTTACTCTATTTCTGCCTTGCCTTTTCCATCCATGAATCATCATACTTTTTTTTTTTTTCCACAAAATTGGTCTGTATCTGGAATAGATTCTGACCTTCTCTTTATTCTTAACTGATGTGCTGTGAGTATCTGATAACTGCTTAAGTCACCTGTGCATTCTTTTTGCTGGATTGGATGACTGTGACTCTACAAATTTCTAGTGTGTTTGCAAATTCAATTTGCTTCTGAGAACTACTGTGCAGAAAGTTCCCACTCTAGTGAATTTTGAAGCAGGAGAACTAATTCAAATCCAGTGGATAAAAAGCCAAGAAAACAGGGTTGAAGAGATTATAAGAAGGGGAATTTACATATTGCAAAATTCCTCCTATGAGAGATTATTCCTGGCTGCATGGAGATGAATGATGACTTCCATGACATTGTGTTCCTCTGAAATTAGGATAACTTCTCTTAAAGCAATGATTAAATAAAAGTTTTATTGGGATTGATCTTTTTCTCTTCAGTAATGCATTCAGAGGATATCTGGAAGGACTTGGCATGCTACTTCAGTGTACCAAAGCTGCAGAGTTTCACTTAGTGCTGTGAAAATACCAGAGGGGAGAGCTTTCTTCCCCCGTTAGATTTTTATCAAGTTTTCAGATCCTCTCTTATGCCCTTTTTCCTTGACTTATATCTTTCAAAAATCATATTTTTCTTAATTTTTTTTTCCCTCCTCTCATTAGTTCCAAATTAACGCAAAGACCTGGATGGTTGGAACAAGGCACAGGTCAGTTTTGCTAATGAACTCAGACTTAAACTGTGACGTGAGAGGGAGATCCCTGCATAGAGATGAGGTGGGCATTCCCAAAGGGTAGGCTGTTAGTCTGGCGACTGCAAGTATCCAGGAATGTAGACTGACAAGCCACTGTAGTTAGCACTGAGAAGCTGGGCGATTCATTTTTGTTCTGGAACTTTTTTGTCTTCCTCCTTTGTATGGCTTTTTTCTGATCATCAGTTTGATGGAAACTGTAACATTTTCTCAACAGGACTGTTTTGTTTTAGGTAGCAATAGGTCATTGCATGGGAGCCAATGTCCCAGTCCTTATTCCAAAGCTGATATTGTAAAACTATTACACAGGGTTACCTGTGCATACCCCTTTCTATTTGACCTTAATTTTGATACAATCTGTAGTACAAATGCTTAACCTTTAAAACTAATTACAGAACAAAGTCCTTGCTGTTTTAGTTGTTGAATCTTTAGTTTTCTGTTTATGGACCTAAACCATTTTCCTCCCCGGGGTTAGAATCTAGACTGCTTAATGTTGAAGCTACTTATTTATCATAATAGCATCCTTTCCTAGAGGTATTTATTCCCTTTAAACATATGGATCAGTTTACCTCCATCAAAATAGAAATGCGTAATGTTTACTTCCCCAAGAACATTAGTTCCAATTTGCCATCACATTATTTATTACATATTGGTCAGCTTTTAGTCACAGCATGAAACCTCACTGTATTAAGCACTGTACAAATAGAGTATTAGGTGGTTCTTGCCCCAGTGACATTATAGTCTCTGTATGGTATGAGGCTTACYCATGGCTCATTCAGCACTGGAAACCATTCTTTCCTGAAGATACCTTGGTAAGGGAAAAGATTACCACCTATGCTGACTCTATTAAGCTATGTTTACTTAGGACAATGTCTTCCCTTTATCAGGCTTGAATAGCTTAGCTGCCAAGGTTAATTAGCTCCTAGGGGTTTCTTCCCATATTCCACACACCGTGGATGAGGTAAGACTAAGGAATATTTGTGTCTAATCTCAGCATGATTGCTTTGTGGTAGGATTTCTATACCTAACTGCCTCATCAGCTTCCGTTCTATTAGTGTTCTGTGCATGGTTCAGCATATGTTAGGGAGGTTTTTTGGTTTTTTATCAATAGATGCACTGAATTGCTCCAGCAATGCTTTCACTTTGGGTAACACTTTGCCAGCCAAAATTACCAAAAGGAGCTAGGCGGTGGTGGATTGGTCAGGTGCCATCTATTTATGACCTTTTCAGTGTTGCATCAGAAATGCTTTTCCGACAAATCTTATCTATGCTCAAATTTGTTTGCCTCTGAATGCTACTTAATTTCTTTTTTTTTTTTCTTCTCCCTTGTTCTTGTGTACTTATGTCTCTGCATCCATGTTGTTTTAACTGGTGCTGATTCTTTTGCTTTTGAAAAGGTATTTTCATTCTCTTGGAATTAGTATTTTGCACATTGTGTGTCTGAAAGAAAACAAATTGTGAATCTATTGCTATTCATAAATACATTTGGATCCCAGTATATTCATCCCAGTTCATGTAATGTTTGAAAACTTCTGAAATTTAGCAGCCATTAGGTTTAGTTTGAATATGCTGCACACATAAAAACAAAAGGCATATTTAATGCCTCCTCTTGCTTGCTTGAAGTCAGTGGCAGATATCAAGAGGAGCAGTAGCAAGGATTTAAATGCGGTAATTTGGGGCAGTTATGATTTAACTGGTTAGACTATAGAATAGATGACAGAACTGCCAGGGAATCATTGCTCAAATTAACTTTCCAATGAGAAAATAGCTCAGAAACTGTTGCAGGTCTGAAATAATTGTCATTTTTTTAATAAAGATTCTTGTGATTAAGCCTGCTCTAGCAGTGCATTATTGCATCTCCTGGCACCAGTGAGCAAACAGACTGACATAGCACAGCTCCCCACTGACCTCCCAGCAATGTCTGATTGACTTTGCAAGGATTTTTCATTTCAAAAACATGTGCAATTTCCTGCAATGACTCCAAAGAATCACATCATCTTATTTCGTATTCACATTTGCTTGCATCAGTTATTTTGGGGATAGGAGAGGGGGGAATGAAACTGTTTCATATAAATAAGATGGATGTATTTCATAGCAAGGAATGCTCTGACCCTGGCACTGTTGTGTCTCTACCCAGCTATACTGGAGTAGGATTTCATTGTGCTAGGACATTGCAGGTTACCCAGAATCCCACCCATTTTCTTTGTGTTGCTGTGAAGATGTATCATAATAGCTTGCTTTCTGCCTTTTGTTAAGAAATAACATAATTGAGAATCAAAAATAATGAAGATGTGGATGTTCAGAAGAAGACATAAATGTTTGTAGCTGTTACAAGGAGTTGTCCACCCACAGGCCCAGCAGGTTCTGGAGCAATCAGCTAGGAAATGACATATTTCCTGTACATCATCTGCAGGTGCTTTGGTTCATTAGCTTCATTAGAAACCCCTTCAGAAAGAGAATATAGTAAAAGGACTTTGAGTTATAATCTATACCCTGTTATAATCTATGGAATACCTAGAATAACTTCCCAAATCATGACCTTTACAATATACTTTCTTCCTCTTCTTTCAGGGAATAACTTGTAGAAAACTATGAAAAACAACTATATAATCTACAGTGGACATTGGCACAGAGGTGTCCAGTTCATGTCACAGCGATGTCTCTAAGCCAGAGCTTCCAGAGAGAAATCTGAAGCACAAGTAAATGCATGTGTCTTTTTCTTTATATGGGAAACTCTGGTCTGTTCAGCTTCTGCTCTCTCCCTTGATTCTTATCCATTTTTAAGTTGTGGTTTTGTCCATATCAGTTTGTGGGCTAGGGCAGCCGTAAAATCTCTGTCAGACCATTTCAATTTGTGGAGAAGGAAGTAAAGATGCAGTAGGGCAGAGCACAGTTTCTTTCTGAGTGTGGCTAGTTACRTGGGTATCAACTGAAAGATCTGTCAGTTTGATTAAGGTGAGCTGAAGAAAAACCCAACATCATTGTCACTGATTCAGAGCATGTGAGACTCAAATAAATGGAAGTGCCTTATTCCTTCTACCTCAAACAGTGATTTCTGCTCTCCTTTCCCTTGCTAGTACCACAAATGTCATTTGGGGAAAATTTAGCTAATTCGTGTTCATTGGAGGGAAGAAAGCATGAGTGCAAAAGGACTATAGGCAGTGAATCTTTGTACTGATTTATCTAATCATCTTTTCTTGGGTGACAAGCGAACTGCCAGTTAGAAGGTGCATTTTCTAGCTATATGGAATGGAACTGTTGCCTGAGTACAATTTCTCCTGTTGATTTTCATCTTTCAACTTGAATTCCTGAGCTGAAATAATAGGTACAGCATAGCTTATGAAATATGGTTGAACCTCCTCAGTTTCTGTAGATATGACTATAGTTGATAGTGTGGACATAAATGTTTTCTGCTGGAGAAATTCCAGAGGGCTGAGAATTAGGATTCCCTGCCTCATTAGTGGAACTCCCCGTTCTTTGGTGCAATATCCCACATAATATCTTGCAAAGCACTTGTCATTTGCAAACCTAACAGGAAGTTGGCCCTCATAGTCATGACAGTAAGGAGATAACAATGTCCATCTAGATGCATTTGGCAAAGAATGACAAAGGTCATGCAGCAGATCAGAAATAGAAAGGAAAACCCAGTGGCTTGCTCTAAGGGTGGAGTGAGAATTACTGCTGAGGAGGAAAGGCAGGTAAAATGAATCTGCAGTATGACCACTTTGAGAGAGGGGTTTAAGCAGCTTTGGGATGAAAGGGATATTTGTGCTTTGGGTGGTACAAGCTGTTAATTTTCCTTTCACTAAGCCCCAGTATGCAGCAGAGAAGAGATGTTTTGTTATCCTAAACAAGGACTTTGTAGCAAAAGAGAAGAGATTTAGTTCAGATCAAATACAATAACACTTTACTTTTCTATATCAGCTTTCATTCAAAGGTCTCAGAATGCATTGCAGTTAGAGTTCAAAGAGAGGTGAAATTATCTCCCTATCTAATCAGTTGCCACCAACTAATATCAATGCTCTGGTTTGCTTCTGTGGTTGAAGTTTCCTGACTCAAAGCACAAAAACTTCACAATCTTGGTTTTCACACACATAACCCTGTAAACCTATTGTGCTGCTGGGACCATCAGAGGGAGATATGTTATTGCTTACTCTGCGAGCTTTCTTCAAGCCTTAGTGGCAATTGAGATAAATGTCAGAATCTTACTTTAACTGATTCCATATTTGTGCAAGACTGTTTTGCAAATCCAGCTGGTAGAGAAATAGTACCATAAATATGGTTACCATTTTTCTTCAGTGTTTTTACTGGCAAGAAATGCTGGTATTAAGGAGTAGAAGCCAGATTTATGAAGGTATTTAGGTATCTATTTTTAGACATTTAGTGTGATTTACAACAGCAGTTCTGCAAGTTAGATGTCTAATTCATTTGGGCGCAACTATATATTACCCAAAGCACCTATTTTTATTTTTGGAACTCAGATATTTTAGAAATGCTGCCCCATCCACTTAAATGAGGACTTAAGCAGAAATGTCTTTGAGCAAAGAAACTTGTCTGTTTATTGGTCTAGGTCCTAGCACAATGAAGTCCTACTGTATAGTATTCTTAGTCTCGGACTATGACATACCATATTCTAGACACTATGATAATGCAGATGATAGAGCCTTGTCTATGAGTAAGCAACACAAGAAAGTTATCTACATCCATTATAATTGTTCTGCATATTATCTGATTTAACTTCTGGCAGTATGCATATTTTAATAAGCTTTCAGAGTCAGCTGGTGCACAGGAAGAAGAGGCACTTTTCTTTGTTCATTCCAAGTTTATTAAAATGCATAGAACATGTGAAGAGGAATATTGGTGCCATTTAAGTCCATGGCAAAGCTCACATAATTTGGTAGTGGCAGAATTTCAGAAGAGTTAGTAGACAGGACATGTTCCGAGCTTTCCAGTGGATGTTAGCAGCAGGGCTGAAGCCATTTTATTCAGGTYAATAATTTAGCCACAACTCGTGACATGCTGCAGTTCCTCTCCAGCTCTCCTTGTCCCTGTGTGCCAGACTTCAGGAGTTGGGCAAGTTTTCTCTGAAGCRAGTAGGTAGGGGACCAAAGTCTCTGCCCGCATGATACCAGGCCACAGACCTGGTCCCTCCATAGGGGGACCCATCAAAGGAAGTGGTCCTTCTTCCCATTTCATCATGAGAAAGCAGGGATATGGGAATGGAGCTCAGTCTTCCCCTTTACAGCAAGACAGCATCCATCCCTTCATTAGCGTACAAGTTGCCTTGTTCGCAGAGGCATGGGACTTGATACTACAGGACTTGGCAGTAATGCAAGCAGTGGTAGTTCTTTGCACTCCTAGTGTAGTGCTCCATCCCTTAATCACACTGACTCAATTTGCTGGACTGTGAACTGGAGCAGAGGACAAGGACTTCATGGAGACCTGGAGGGTCAAACCAAGGCTTTCTGGAGATGAGTCAAAGTTAATATGTGATTATAACTGGATTAGTTAAATCTTGGCTACTCCAGTTTAATTACAGTTAAACTGGCCTTAATTTCATTCTGGAACTGAATTAGGCAAAACTAAATTGATGCTGCTGCACATCTGAATAAAAGTCCACACCAGGATGTTTAAAAAACAAAACAAACAAACAAAAAACAACAATAAATCATTTTTACCAGGTAACTTGGATTAACTCCCCTGAGCATCCCCATGTGGAGAGCTCACTGACTGATGTCATATCAGCTCATTAGCTGAGCATTCCTGTACTAGTAAATTATACCCAACCTTACATGCCACCATAATTGTTTGTCCTGTTGGGGATAATAGTATGTCTCTCCCTTATTAGCAGTCTCACTGTCATTAAGGTCAGAGACAGCACAGTCACCTGCATCGCTATCAGCTTTACTTGGGAGTGCATGATGTGAGCCTGACCTGACACACCTCTCTCCGAACAGCTTTGTTCTTGACAGTGATTTCAAACTGAGCTGGCGCTGCAGTTGTTCTCAGAGGTGCTGTTGCATGCAGCCTCTGTTGGAGGGTGTTCTTGCACCATCCCTCCAGTCTCTCAGCTTTGAAACCTTAGAGATAATTTTGCACATTGAGACTGCTTCCTAGAAATGGCATAGTTATTTGTTCAGGAGCCATGCCTGGAACTCTTTCTGTTCAATCTCTTTTCCTTATCTTGCTTCTGTTTTGTGCTTTTACGGATGCTGCAAGAACCCAGTAAAATAATAACTCAGGTGCAGACATGTGATCTGACTAGCAAATTTTTAACCTTTCATTCATAAAGCCCTCAGAGTACTGGATACTGATTTTTCCTGGTCAGATCCTCGCCTGTGGCCCTCATGAAACCAGTGGAGTTATACTGATTTATACCAGGTAAAGAACCAGCCTCGTGTATGCTTCTTGCTGTGAGAGGTCATCTCAGTTTCCTGTTCACCATCCTTTTTTACATAACCTTTTTATAAAGCAAGCTCAGCTCCTCTGCTTCCTCACCATGGAGGACAAGTGCATTATGCCCATCTTTTGTCAGGGTAGATGCAAAGGGCATCAGTAAGCACAGCAATAACTGATACTAATAAGGGAGTGCTTATGTCTTCACTCTAAACAGCCATTCAGAAAAGCTTTGCTGGGTAACCTTACTTGAAAGCCAGAGTCTACACACTATAGTGCAACACACTGAATTGTGATAAAAGAACACAAAATGCCCAAAGTCAGTGTTTTCCAACAAAAGTGTGATTTATTTATTTATTTAATATGTTATGTTGCAGTTTGGCCAAAAAACAGTAGAATGACCTAAAACCAGAGGGCTGTTTTACTGAAATGGAGCAACGGAGAAAATCTTGAAACCTTAATGGTAATGGCAAAAATCCTGAATTAATAGGCAAGGTATGAGCTGCCTGCTGGAATATATTGCAAGTCTGAGGTCAGATGATGAGGGAGAATTCAGTGAGGGAGAAAAACATTGAAATGTTAGTAATAAAGAAGCTTTTCTAGTCAGGAATAGAAACACAGGGTGCATTGGAAACAGCTGGATACTATGTGTACCAGTCACTCAAGTTTCAGAAGTGTAATAATTTCTGTGGCTAGGTCTAAATTATCAACTCTGTATGGGGTGTGTGTGCATGTGTGTACGTGAACTGAAACCTAAAGCCTTAGACAAATTATGAAGAGGTTCCTGCGAAGGTAAAACTCCAACCAAGCAAAAACACTGTTTCCACTGAGCAGCAGGCCAGACAAGAGTCTTGGCACCCTCTGGTCTAGGAAAGGGTTTCTCAGATATCCCCCTGTACACAACAGGCAGAAGGACTGATGCATGGGGGGAGTAGGTCCATATTTTGCAGGTGAGGAGGATACAATCTACTGACTTCTCAGGCTTTCCGGCAGCTTCCCAGGATGGAGTATGAAGAACAGAGACAGGTCCTGAGACCTGATGAGAGACATGGTTTTGTGCCTCTTCATGTTGAAACCAGGTCTCCTGTATGCTGGCAAGTGTTATAACCACAGTGCCACTGAGTGAAAGAGGCCCAGGAACATCTTCTCTCCTGGCTCCTGCTATTTTTTTTAAACAGGATGTTTTATATGCCGCTGTGGCAAGAGCGTTCAGGTCTTAGAGTGCCAATTTGACAGCAGTACCTCTCCAAGGCCAGTATTTAGCTGTGTAGAGAGGCCAAGATTTGAGGAAAACTCTGTCAGCTCTCATGTCATGCTCCCCTGTGGCCTTGTGACTTCTGCTCTGATGCAGTCCATCTGGATTCATTGCACGGAAGCTAGCCATATCACCTATTTCAGGGCTTTCTGTTATGCCAGCGTCCAGCCTATAAAAGTGTCGGGTATTGCAATGGCCAAAGTCTAATCCAAACCTGTATTGCAGGTTTTTACTGCATGTACCATATAGTACCCCAGAACCACTAATGATAGCCACAGCAAAAGAAAGTCTGATCTGAGAGAAATAAATCAGCCAGTAATTATTTATAGGGAAAGGCCAGCTGAATATTAATTGGAATCAATGGCAATTACCATGCTAGGAAGAAACAAATTAAGATTAAATCAATTCAAGGTAATGCCTTGAAGGAAGGACACTGATATTTAATTTAAATTGTTTTAAAGGATATTTCACACTCCTAAGTTGTTATTTCCGTTAAGACATTTTAAACATTTTTACATTAAAAATTGAATTGAATTTTCTCTTCAAAGGCAGAGAGCAAAAAGCAGTATTGGCAGCTTTTTATTCCACAAGATAGGTCAGGAATTACACAGTTACCATTTTATTTATCTTAGCTTTTTTCAAACTTGCAAAGAACTGTAAGTGATTTTGTTGTGAGGGGCAGTCTAAGTGGTAAATAACATTCATTATTTTTAAATTGTTATATTTTATACCCTGGACTAACTTAATTTTGTTTATTCTTTTGTTAAGTTGTCACCCAAGCCAAATCAAAGACCTGGTTGTATACATTTCTTGTGAATGTTCTTCTATAGATCCAGCGTGCACCAAGCTCTGTATGGTCCCTGTATTTTCACTTGTTATATTTAGAGCTGAAGTCTCAGAAGTTACATATTTCTTTTTGTCTAGCTTCTAAACATGGAAACCTGGAATACTAGTTGAAAAAACTATTACTCTACTTTTCATTCCTATTATTAAAAAAAAAAGGCAAGTAACCATCTATGTTTTCTGTAAGGCCTCTATTATGCCCTGAATCAGAAATATGTCCTATAATTGGTGTCAGGTGTGACTAGCTCCAGTCTGGTTTTACAGCACATGAAAAAGAATAAGATTTTCAAAATGTGTTAACTACTGCCATCCCATGGTCCCTGTGCAGAGATGTTAACACTAACTACATGCGCAATATGCCATACTCCATATAGTGTATATATGTCCATAATATGATCTCCTTTCCTGAGCCTTTTGATTGTACAGATTGAAGGACTGACCTTGTAGCAGTAATGTGGACGGAAATGTTTCCTGAATGGTAATGGGTGCCCTGTGCCTGATATTCTAGGTTCTTTCTCTCTTAACGACAAGACCCTGCCCTCATTCCTTCAGGGACTATAAAACTAGCCCCCTGTTCTGGTATACATGGTTTAAAGCTTTTGTACACACACACATGCGTGCACTAGTATAGCTTTTTGCAACCCCCATATTGAGGATTGATGCGTTGCTTGGAACAGTCTATAGAGGATGCATTAGTGCAAATGGCACCGGTTGCAGGAGGTTGGCATTGCCTGAAATCCTGATGTAGCAAACAAAAATACCCCTCAACTCACAGCAGAACTTGGTCTCATTATGAGGCCAGGATTTGCAGCAGCTCAACCTTTAGCATGGGTTAAGGTGAGTACAGCTGATTGGAAGGCAGCTTGTGCTCTCCAGGGCTTTGCCAGATATGGTGTTTCTTGAAGAGGCTGGAAACCACTGTCCTAAGGCATATCAAGTGCATCTTCATCAGACTTGTTCCTCACAGTCTGTCAATCTTTAGCAAAGTAGTCAGAGCAACAATTTCACAGAAAGGCTGTAATTGCAGATACCCTTTGTCTGAAGCTTTGCATATTCTCTGAAGGATGCACATTTTGAATTTGTCAGGCCATCTGCTTGGGGGATCCCAGCAGCTCAGGCTGCTCCATGGCTTAAATTACTTGAAGTTATTATTTATATTTTGCAACTGTCTTGATGTCAGCCCTATGCTGTAGTGACTTGGTGTTGCCTTTCCAGAGAGTGCTGTATTTCTGACACTTCCGTCCCTCACTAGCACTTTCTTTATGGAACTCCTCCTCTTGAGTGAATGTCCCTGTCTCTCTCTTTAAAACCCAGACAGGCTTCAGCCAAGGATCGCGATGGGGCCAAAGGAACACAATGCTCCCTTAAATGACAGTTGTTTTGTCTAATGCAGACAATCTGGTGTTTGGGTTATTTGATCAGCTTCAAGATACAGACTTTGCAGATTAGTTCTTTGTAATTAGCTCTGCATAGCAGTGCAGAAGTACTGTCTTGTTTTTAGCCATGTTCAGGAAAACCTTTTTCTTTTTCCCTGGGGAGATAAAGAAAAAAAGCTCATCAGATTTTTTTCCACTCTCCTCCTTTTAGGAGTTTTAAAAGATGCTACTTTTTCACTTACTTTCCATGTATTTACTTTCCATCTAGCTCTGTTAACATATAAAGATATTAGTTTTGATAGTTTGAAGGCAATTCCTTTCTTGGTTCATGAGCTAGCAATGCCAGGAATGCGTTTGGGAAAGCGACTCCTAATTCTGTTGTGCCTTGGGGTGAAATCTGCAGCAGGGCAAAATAAACCATCTAGACCTCAGGAAAGAACGCAGCCCGCTCTTGGAGCTCAGAGCAGATGTTCTGGTGCAGTCCGGGAGGACTCCACTGAATTGGTCTGTGGTGGGCAAAAGTCTGGACCTTTGTAACATCGCATTGTTAGAAGTTTTCCTTCCACTTGCACTAGGTTTTCAAGGATGTAGCTTCATAAACTTCATTGTTACTGCTGATTTCAGCATTGCTTAAATGAAAGCACAGTATGATATGAAGTCTGCATGAAAATCACAGTGACCTTTCTTTTGATGGGTTCAGCAAGGTGTTTATCAAACTTTCACAGTAAGCATCAATAAGATAAGAAACCATTTCACAGAATAATCATAAAACTCTGTTGCTATAAGTATTGAAAACTTCCTCACACCTTAGGTACAACATATGCAATAGATTTGAATGGGTTTTGTGTTTACTGTGTATAGGAAAAGTGATGTTTACTGCCTGTACAAGCCTCCAGAGAAACATTCTGTGTAGCTCTAATTCAGACTAGACCAGCTGGGCAGCTAAATCATTATGTAAAAATGCATCATTTCTATTAGAATATTTTATAGAAATGAACAAAACTAGGTATGCTTCCCTTCATAAGTCTCCCCTAAAAATGCTGAATTTATTATAATTAGTTTTGTTCTGTACAGAAACCTTCATTTAGTAGTAACACTATTAAACAAGTGAAATACAAATTACAAGTGACATTTATATGATCATAATCACTCCTTTCTGGCTGCCAGGAATATTTTTTCAGAGAGGAACCTGCATTTTTGCAGATGGCATGAAAAAAAATGAGGCTTGCAGAACACACCATTATTCCTGCGAGGCTGTCAGTTCATTAGTCGAAGCAGCCAAGTCTTGACGAGCTGCAACTGATCAGCAAATGGGAAATGAGCAGGAGTATAAATTCCCAGCAAACCAAATCATTAACATTTGCTGCCTGCATCCTGGAAACACAGTAAATCAAAAGTGTCATGATGTATCAAGACAAAATATCATTACTAATTGGGATTAATTTGCTGCTGTGGGATTGCTGACCTTTGCTGAAAGAAAATAAAACTGCTCGTTAACTTTTGTTACTAAATTTCTTTTTTTTTTCCTCTTCTTTGAGGATGGAGTAAGATTCCAGGATAAAGGCTCTTCCAAACAGTACCATTCTTGTTACAGTTTGGTGCTTTGATGGACAAATATGGTATTTTCATTTAAAAAACCCTTCTTGTTGATTGTGGGCAGGGGGTGGGGAGGAATTATTAGAAAGATAATGAAGATGGAATTTTGTACAACATTAAGCATTGACTTTTTTCAGTTGTGGAATGGAGGAAGATCCAGGGCTGGAATATCAACTTCACTGAGCACTTATTAGTATTCCTCGAAATGCTCCATGGTATTTCCAAAAGTTTCTGAAGTGCTGTCCTCCCACAGCGTGTTGCAGCTGCAGGCCAGCCAATCTCCTAGTGCTCTTCTGGGCGACGGGAGCTGAAAGCACTGTGGAGGTGCCTGGGCAGCTGAAGCCTGCTACAGTCTTCAGAGAGCTGCCCAGAGAGGCCTGGGGAGCTTTCACTGAGGGCTGCCGCCTTCGCCCTGGGCATGCCTGGTGGGGGAACGTGGAGGCAGAACAGACCCACCAAACAGCCAGTCCTCTGCCCTATGCTTTACTGATACAACGGTGTAAGTGATCATGATTTAGGGTTATTCTTCACTCCTTTATACTTGTACAAGACAGGGCATCAGGGAAGGACAAGCTGGGCCTTTGAGAGGAAAGACAGTATTAGACCAGGCTGATAACAGGTGTGTAAGCAGGAAACTTTCCTCAAAAGATAGCTCATGCAGCTGAATGAGAGAGTGACAGTCATGTGTAGGACAAGGTGTTAGGCCGCCCTGGTGTATGCTAACTGCATAGGAGCATGGTTTGGGTCAAAAATTGCATTGTTCCTTCTCTTTCTGCATGTTCTGTCCCTATTTACAATAAGCAACTGGGAAAAGGGGAAGAAAACTGAGGCAAGAAACAGAACAGCACATGTGAGAGTAGAGATTTTTCTGACCCGCCTACCRCAACCACTACATTTTTTGATCTGTTTTCTCCTAGTACCATCTCTGTCAGTCTACCTGCAGAATAGGATCAAGGGGTTGCTGCAGGCTCGCCTGTTCAGACTTCCCGTGTCCTGTTTTCCATCCTTGGGCTCATACAACCAGCTGTAGTGTAATCCCAAAAAATGCTCTTATGATGGTTCTTTCCGAGGAGATAACGCATAGTCAGTTAAGCTGACAAAATATTCCTCTTGTTCTTAATACTATTAGGCATTTTGGTGCCTTTTTCAGTGTATGCAAAGTCACCATATGCTTGAATAGTTGCCTGCTGATGAGTTGCTCCCCAGATCTTCCTTATTATGTCCCCAAGCCCTCACCAAATTGTAGTTAAGCATCTATTTATTCAGTGAGGTTTATGCATGTTCTTCATGTTTTTCAGTGTTCTTCATTAATTTCTGATGCTTGCCTCTTTTGTAATGATTCCTTGGCTCTCCTACACAGACTAAACTATTGTGCCCCTGTAAATACAGGACAATGTGAAATTATTATTAGAGTTCCATGATTGTTCTGGCAGTGGGGAATGCTACAATTTTAACATTTTTCATGTGATTTAGGTTTCTTATCTTGCAGCCCTCCTCTTTTATTGTCTCATAAACTGTAATAACACAAGAGGTTTTTACCTCTTTCTTCCATTGCTTTTGGCCTGGGGTCATTACCCTGTGTTTATTTCCAAGAAAGAGGTCATTTTTGTCTGATATGACAGCAACCTCCTCCTGCCCCCCAAGTGAGGATGGAAGGTGCATTGTATATAGAGGTTGAACAGGCACACAATAATCTATGCTACCCCCCCCTTGTATCACAGTGAGACATATAGCAGTTCTGGCACCACTGGCTGTACTGAACAGCCACACTGACACAAGAAAGGGAAAGGGACAACAGTCTATAAATAATTAAGAAAAAGAATCATTTGTTCTCTATGTTTAGTGCTCAGAGATAAGCTCCTGTTTCAACTTGAGGCATGTTACAGCCAAAATTGATAGGCCAAGGTCAATCTGAGTTTTGCACAGAGCTCTCCTTGAAATAATTTTCTGTCATTCAGAAAGAGGGACTAAGCACAGCTTTGGTGTAAAGCTCCAGGTGTACATAATGTGTTGGATATGGTGTGTGTTTGRATGACTTATACTGCTGTTCACAGAGGGCAGTGAACTCATCAGAATAGAAGACAAATATTAAGAAACCTACCCTGTGTTCAATGACTAAATTAAAAAAAAAAAAAAAGAAAGAAAAGGAAATACTGTTTTATTCTTGTGGCCTAGATCCTGTAGCTCATCTGTTTAATATGTGTGTAGGATGGCTTCAGACGCATGATAAACTACCAGCTTGCCTACTGAGCTCAAGCTGACTTTATTAACACCATCATTAAAAGCACATGTACAGTATTTCATTAATTTAGAAGAAAGAAGCTGCTTTAATTAGATAATGTAATTCAGCTTAAAGTTCCCAATACCTAACTTCAGTCACCTGAAGTGTAACAAGGTATCAAGAATTGTAACACTTGTATCAGCTTATTTAAGGTACACAGTCAAGGCCTAGCGTGTGCTCTATCACATTTTTGGATTCCAATTTCTTTAACTAGACAGCTATGGATTAGAAAGATTGTTTCTTAAGTCACTTCAATTACAGTTTAACTGAGCTGATATTTAACATAGATTGCTAAGGTGGACTGTTTATACCATGGCTGTGAATTCCATTTTTTCCCCTGCATCACTTTAAATACATGCACGCACACACACACACACACACACACACACACACACACACGCACACACACATATAGTCACATTATTATGATGAAGTATTAAAACATTAGTAGGCTATTTTAAATCCTAGCCTATCGTGGACATTCTTCTTCCTTTCACCCAAGCATAGCTGCTAACACAAATAATTATTTTTCAGCTGATTTCTGCCTTATCGAACAATGGCAGATGACAACAGCTGAAAGCTGCTCTGGGCTGGGAAGGGTTCTGGCACAGCAAAGCCTTATCTGTCTGCTCTCACTTTGCCATACTTCAACTATCAGAAGCTTATGCTGAGAAAGGAATCCATCCATTTCTAATGCAGTCACCTTGTAATACTTGCCTATTTGAGCACTATCTGTTTGTCATATTGTGCCCAACGTGCTAAGACTACCCTTGTCTGCAGAGCAGTTCTACAGGGACCCCTTCGGTCTATTTACTACCTGGTTATTCTGGTTTTCAGACTGTGTGTTTGGATCATCCTTCCTGTTGACCTTATAGCCTTCTTGCAG
Source organism: Apteryx rowi (assembly GCF_003343035.1). Lineage (NCBI taxonomy): Eukaryota > Metazoa > Chordata > Aves > Apterygiformes > Apterygidae > Apteryx > Apteryx rowi. The sequence continues at coordinate 1,663,114 of NW_020447974.1, forward strand.
ATACCATGTTATTCTCAAAACAACATTGCTCAAAGCAGTGCTGGATTTTCTTTTACTGAGGCTTGGGTTTTGTAAGTTGGTCAGAAGTTAAGAATTTATGAACAAGTGATCCATCATGCGACTGTTTAATGCATCCTGCTTTTCTAATGTAACATGGTGCAAAGTTTTACATTGACACCATTCTTGAAAGCTTCAGCTTTCAAGATGAGCTGTCTGCTACATTATTTTTCATTAATTGCTAATGACAGATCAGGAAGTACTGACCCTTCTAGTGTTCCATGCAGGTGTCTGGCCACTTTAAATCAGGAATAGCAGCTGTTGAGATTTGCCATGTTAAAGCAAAGGAAAGTCACATGGATGAACTCAAATAGACTTTTAGGCCACCTAGAAAATGTGGCTGTTGATATATTTTTCATAAACGAAGGGAAACTTTGTCATTATGACCTCTGTTACTAAGGGAAAGAGCCTTATAAACAACATGGGAATCCAACTAATAATGAAAATGCAAGTACTGATGAGTGAACAATAAAAACTGAAAGACAGAAAAGAGTTTTCCTAATCCTTTATCTTAATGACCTTTGTTTTTTGCTATTAAAAAAAGCTGTGAATAGTTTTTACCAACAAAATATAAGATTTTTAAATCACTGTTCTTTTAAGAAAATGACCAGTGTAGGAGAATACAAAAGGGAAATTTTTAAGAGATTTGCTGTGTGGATGCATTACAGTACAGCCAGTTACCTTATATATGTGGACAGGAGCCTCCTAGAAATTGAATGAATTCACATTCAGGATTCAAAATATAAATGTGAAGAACTGGGATTTGCTCTGGTAAAGATTCATTAGTACCATATCCAGCATGCTTCTCATCCTGTGCCAGAAGGGGAAAAGGTTTTTTTGCTCCATGACACAGTGCAGAGGAAGCCATACAAATTTTCAGGAGTTTTTCCCAGCACTACAATAAGACCAGCACAGAGTTCCCCAGCTTGCCTAAAGGTGATGGAATAATAGTCAAGTACAGAGAAAGATGACACCAATAACTTTGTTCATCTGAGCAGTCAGCATAAAATGCTTTCAGTTCCCTTGGACTGTTTCCTGGAAAATCTCTCTGAAGAGCAAGAAAGAATTAAATCTTCTGCCTAATATTTTTCTTAAATTTTTGTGCAGATGAAGAAATGTCTGCTTCCTTAGGAAGATTAGGGCCTGCCCTGACCTCTGTGTTACTGAGTTACGTATGGCTCCCTTTGTAAATAGTGTTCAAAGGAAGGATTCTCCTGGCAAGTGTTTTGCACCTCCAGCTGCCACCACAAATACTATGGAGTCATTCATAAAACAGTTCATGAATGAAGATAGTGGGATATTGTTAGCCCACTCTTCTTTCAGATGAACACCATAAAATGAAATCATGGTCATCTACTGAAACTGCCCGAAGGTTCCCCATAGTGGCATATTCCCACTATTCAAAAAGAATTTACTTATTTTCTCTTGAGAGTTACTCCATAGAGGATATGAAGGTAGGGACAAACCCACTGTCTCAGTCTCAAAGTAAATCAAGCATTTGTAAATTAATAGTTTTTAATATATTTCAATAAATTTAAGACCTCTTCTGAATACAAGATCGCACTGTCACACTCAGAAGCCACACTTGAAAAGTGCTGGATGCAAGTGCATACTGAAAACACACCTAATGAGCATTGGTCATTTGGTCATTGTGCAGTAGTATTATGTTAATATTACTACTAAACAACCCAAACATTAGCATTGCAGAGGATTCTTCATCTCTTTAGAAAGTGCAGTGCAGTCCCATTCTTTTGTCTCTTTTGTTCTGTATTATCCTCACATCAGGTAATGAGTTCAAATTGTTGTTATGGCCTTCAAAGGGGCATAATTTGATACACTATAGAAAATGGTAAATGACAATTTTCTCCATGTTTTGAGATATTGATATTACATTTCTGCCAACCATAGATCATTTGAGGGATGAATTGCTTCTGCAAATATATTTAACATTAGATAATATAAACAAGAATGTACTTTTATTTTTATAAGCTCTGAATATAATGTCCGATCATTCTGTCAAATATAAAAGCATTCATTTTAAAGAGGACAGAGTCCGTAGAAGAAATAAAATATTATCTGCTTTTACCACAATATTTAATGAATTTTCATCACTTTGGATCGTGGTAGCAACCCAGAATCCAATGAAGATGTGTATCCAAGTTTTGAAATAAAAGTGCCTAGCTCAACTGCTTGAGTAGTTTCACTGAACTAGAATATTTTAACTCATTGGTACCAGTTATGTTGAGTGCATGAGTAACTGTTTGCAGAAGAGCCTGTAGCAAAGATTAGGAAAGAATAGTACCAAGAAGGGGGCAAATATGCCCAAACCGACCAGTTGCTACTGGAATGAAGAAAGTGGCTCCCAATTCTTCCATAAGGAATACAAAGTGCCCAGAGAAACTAGAAGGACCCCCAGGAGGAGGGAACTAGAGAATTATGGCTGGCATTTGCAGAAACAAGTCATAAAAGGAAAAAACATTACAAAGTTACTACACTTTTCCCAGAGTTTTGGTGTTAAAGCAGAGAGAACTGTTCTTCAGCTTTTAAAGCAGATAAATTGTATATTATTGGTAGAAGTGATTAATTTGTTAGAAGGTTTTTTTGCACTCTAGTTATCATCGAGTGTGTTAATTTTTCATTATCACTGTATGTGTAGCTCTGTTGTACCAAGAGGGGGAATTTTCTACTTTAATTTCCGAGCAAATGAGAATAATGCTGCTACTAGTAACTGAGATGTTATGGATTTGGGCTCCCCAAAGGAGATGTCATTAATGGCAAGTCCTAAAGGCATCCCAGTGTGATTTGGAGAAAACCCCCTTCAACAGGTGACCTGCTCTGGTGGTCAGTGAGATTGCGCTGCTTGTCCTGGGGTTGTAAGCAGTCCCGTCTGAGGGGAATAAATCTCCCTTTATTCCCACAGCCATGGATGACAGTGTAGGCTGTTACATGTTTATAAATCTTTTAAATTTCCCTGGTTAAATACTGCTGATACAGTATCTTAAAGTAGTGTTCCTTTCTAATGGTGCTTCTTTTTCAACATCTTTCTCATCACAGGAAGCCAGTATTCCTCTTGTGTCCCGTTTATCATGTTTGTGAGGGGATTCCTTTATYTGTCCTGTTCCCTCAGATAGGTATTTAAAAATGTTGCCGCCTTCTTACAGTTTTGGTCATGGGCTTGATTCAAGACTCTCAAAAGTCACTGTTGATTTTCTCGAGGTTGGACTGAAACCTCAGAACTTTATAAAGACTACCAGTTGATATAAATATTTTGGCATTGACTTGGGTGCATTTTTCAAGTTTTGGGGGAAAATGTTTTTGGAAGAACACTATTTTCTGAAGTCTTCTGATTAATACAGCTAATACTAAGCCACATGTCTGTTATCAACTTGGTATTAGCAAAGTCTGTTTTCACTGAATTTTCACCAGCTTCTCTGTTGTCTTTTTTTTTTCTGAAAAATATATTGGGGATCCTAATGGAACCTATTCAGAATATCTAACCCCCATTCATGGCTACATAGTTAAATTGATAATTGCAATGGAGAACTCTGCATATTTTAGATCTATGTTGTTATGAATTTAAAACTTGATTTAGCCCCTCTAATTCCCTGAGCTCAGATTTTCTAATGAACTAACACTTAATGTAAGGATAAATTCTCATCACAAAGCACAGCTCATAACTGTTTAAGTTCAGTTTATGGTCTGTTGATTGGCTAAGGCCGAGTTAATTGAAAGTAATTATAAATAGACAATTTGCAAACTGTGAAAAAGAAAATCAGAGTGAAAAATTAAGCCTCCATGGTRCAATTCAGTAGGTCTTATGGTTGGAGGAAAGAAACTATAATGCAAACATAATTCCTCAGCAGCAATGCTCTTCCCACTATTATTATCTGAAAAATAAGTGTAAATAGATACAACACTTTCCACTGAACAGCAGCTCCTGTTGCCTTTAAATCTCTTTGGTATAAAACATTTTCATTCTTTCTGGACTTATTCTAAGTGGGGTACCATACTCTGCACCCAAACTAGCCCTTGGAAAAAACAGATCTTATGAAATATATTTTTACAACGTGATTGTATTAATATTACCTAGGGCTCATCTCCTTGTTTAAGATGTCTCTTTGGAATTGCTTTTTCCAGGAATGACAGAGTGCATTTGGATTAGGAAAGCTACTGAGCACTCATCTCACAGGGCAGATGGACTCGGAGGCTGTTTCCAGGGTGGCATTAATCCATTACAAGATTGGGCAATTCAGAGGGGACTAGGCTGGATGAGAGACCTGCCTTGGCCCTGTTTAGATGCACAGCTTGTGAGACAGTGTGATCTGGTGGTTGTGGTGCTGCACTGGAAACCAGTAAATATGAGGTCTGCCACGAACCCAGGATGAGACCTTTGGCAGATTGCATCGTTTCTCTGTCCTATTCTTTTTCCCTTACCTCCACCTGAATGCTCTAATTTTATACTCTTCGCTAATGGGATTGTCCCTATCTCTTGCTGTGATACTCAGATGCCCACAGCTTAGACTTAGCTGGGGTCTCTGGGAACTGTGTAATGTAAATAATGCTACTGGGAATCCTGTCATCTCTTATTTGTTTATAAAACTCTAGATACAGCCTCAGTGTGATAGAAAATAAAAATCAATAATAAAGTGGCATGAGGTAAGTAATCCAGTAGCATAAAAGCCTATCTAGACTCTAATTCTTACTACAAGAAACAAGTCACTGTGTGTATATACTCAGTTACTCTATGAAGTGATTTTAAAAGAGCTTTCCACCCACTCAGCTTTTCTGTCTATGTTGACTACTCTGTCAGAGCATTAAAATGAATTTTAGTTACATAACGTTTTCATGAAATGTTCTTGTAGGCACTTGCCTTATTACTTTCATCAGAAGTCATTATAAATAAAGAGAAATGTTGTTAGCAGTGACCAGCTACCCAGATGTCTACAGCACTGCATGGTGTCATCCTTTTCCCACAACAAAGATACCTTCCATATTCAGATATTAGGTTTGATATCACACAGATCCCAAAGCATTGGCTCACTTCCATGGCTGTTTACAGAAATGCATCTTCTAAAAGTGAGAGAATAGTCTTCTAGTCATATGAGAATAGTATAAAAATCTAGGAGCATCTTTTTACCTGCTAGCCTATCAATCTGACCTTTCAAAAGGAAACTTGCATTCACAAAAGACCTCTCAGTACCTGCGTATCTGGAATAGATAGAAAAGAAAACATAACATACTTTGCAGGCTGTGAGATGGGGAGGGGTGTTTTGCAGATGCATTTATCTTAAGGCCAGCAGTGAGACCAGGGTTGTGCATATTCTGTAGATGAGATCAGACCTCTAATTGTAACTGCTGAGTACTAATGGAGAAATTAGGGAATACTTGCAACAGGAGATCTTGAGTTCTTCTGAAAAATATTGTGTGTAGGTTTTGGCAACTGAGAGTCTCATGCCAGCCTTCCTTTTGTGAGATGCGTCCCTGTGTTGCTCTCTCACCGTCTTTGCACATAAGGACACTGTGGGGAGAAGGATGAGCTCCTCGGAAAAAGAATTTCCAGCTTTATAGACCCTAGCCAAAACTGCACTGTGTAAATCAGTAAGCTATATGCGTATGTTCAGAATTTAATTTCTGTTCATCTTCCTTCCTTCTTGCAGCCAGGGGAAGATAGGTATAGCCCCTGTGTCAACTAGTCATTTAAAGGCAAAAGTCCAAACACTGCACTTCTGAATATTTGGAAGACTTTATAATATGGACTTTCTAAAAAGTGAATCTTGCAAATAAATTGCATGGTATGAGAAATTATTTAATTGTTGGAGGGCACCAAGGCTGATTTCCAGAAATGCAACTAAAAATAGAGAACAAGATCTGCCCAGTTGTGCTTGGTCTTATTAACATGGGAGGGATTATAAGCAAGCAAAGAATGTCCAGGAATACACAACTCGGTCCTAATTTAAAACCAGATATTCATCAGACTCTGCAAGTATATCTGTGTAAGTAAAAGTAAAAACATCTGAGAAAATCTTTTACAAGTAATCATTTCATCAATAGATTTATCCTCCTTTTCTCCGTAAATTGTAAGGTTGCTTCCTTTGTGAAGGTAGAATTTAGGCTCTTATTTAATCAAATCTAGACTGATCTTTTCGTATTCTGGAAAATATATTTACAATTCTCTCTTTAACAAAGTTTTCTGGGGCAGCTGAAGTTCATGATGAATGGACGGCTTAAACCTTCCAGTGTTTGCAGTGCATAGCATGTAGACAATCATGTGTAGAGCTAATCAAAAATATTTTTGGACAGAAAACAGACCTTCCACAAAACATAGCATTTTCAACTTTCTTGTTTTGTTGGGTTTATTAATAATTAATAATTTGTTGGGATTATTAATAATCATTTTGCCTGAAAACAGTATTTTACTATGAGTATACTTCTGTTGCTATCCTATTTTAGGAGATGTTAACATTAAAGTTCATCTGCACATGGTGTCTAACAGCAGCTGTGGTTTGTGTGACTTGATGTGATCCTTGTGCTGCTTGCCAGTCTACCTCCTCCATGATCTACCAGGGTCTGCCCTTCAGCTAATTCATGTTGCGTCCTGGGAAACCAAGGAGATTTATCTACAAAGCTGCATCAGCATGCAACTGAGCCCTTGACTGAGGTTCACCATCCTGAGCATTCACGTGGCAAACACTCTCAAGCACAACAGTACAGAACCGAAGCACAGATATATTAAATTGAAAGCAAAAACTGTCTGAGAGAGCTGGCTCAGCCATTTAAGCATTATGGGGCTAAGGATTACCTGAACCATAGTCGTTACTGCAGCACACTAGAAAAATGCAATTTAACTGTAATCTAATTTGGAAGGACATGTCATCCAATTCCATCTATGCATYAAAACACAAGCAGTCAGCATTTTGGTAGGGTTTTTTGTTGTTGTTGTTCACCAGAACCTTCTATCCAAGAAGAATGTAGATATTTGAGCTTTCTACCCAATTCAAGACAAAAATAGAATCAGAATGTTGAAATGTACCACAATGCATAATTATTTTATTTATTTATTTATTTATTTTTTAAATCGAGCTCTGAGTTTATACAAACATGTCTGAAATACCTAGGGTTGAGCAAGACGTCTGGCTGCCCTTGGCATTAGTTTGCATCACCAAAATTTACACTTTTGAAGTTACACCCGTTATTGTTATGAGAACTAAATGAGTGCTTTGACAATAGCTTGCTTTTGGGAAGTATATAGTGATATATATTAAGGCATGATAAGAGGCATTTTGTACCAGCTAGAGATTAAAAATGTGAGTTTAAGGCATCAATCTGCAAATAAAGCCATCTAATAGCACGTAAAATGTGAAAGGTGATAAGAGAGACATGATTCATGGCATGAGCCAACTGCATTATGAATGATCAATGAACATTATCATCAGAACAATGTCATACTCTTACAATTATGGTGCATCATAAATGCAAATATAATTGCTTTGTATGTAATGAAATACAAAAGCCACGTTTAAATAATAATGTTAAGGTTGTGATCCAAATTGGCAAAACCTTGAATAGTYGGCTAAGCTGAAATGGTTTCATCCTTAACCTTTTCACTGCTGTCAGAACACAGTATGTTTGGAGAGTATTTGTTTATGAAATATCAGGATTTGCTGATGATATTGGAAATGTATATTCGTTCCTTGTAGATGGGAGGCCAAAGCAAATAGATATAATTTCTTTTCCTCTATACTGAGGTCATCTTATTGATTTTGAAGTTGCTCTTGTGTTGCTGAGAGAAGAGGTGAGCCAAGTTCTAATACAATTCACTATACAGGGGAAAAGAGACTGGGAAAAGACTTCAATAATTACATCACAGTAACAGAACTAATGGTAACGGAAGTGGTAACAGACACCAAAAATTGCTGTGTCCATCCAGTGAGTTTCTCTGTTTAATTCTTCATATTGAGGCAGACATCACAGTGCTAGAAATGGGTAAGGTGATATTTCTATAGTCAGTCAATCATTTATGCAAAGTGCACAATGGTATATAGGAGTGGATACACTCAGAAATTTATGTGGTGAAGATTCCCAGTGTAGTGAAGTTCTGCCACACTGCTCCAGTGGAGAGACATGGTATGTGTTGCTAATGTTGGCCAGTGTAAATAAACCACAACAGGGAGAGGGAGATGCAATGAGCTGGGCAGAAGCCAGGTTTATTCCACTCCTTTTATTCAAGGAGTACAAAGAAGTAAGGAAAAAGCCATGGCTGAAATCTTGGCATCACTGAAATGAATGACAAAGCTGACTTTAATGGGATCAGGAATTCACCTCAACGATCATTCCTGACGGGTGCTCTCCTGTGGTAGTGTCATAGTGTAACTGTTGCAAATATTGACAGTGCACTTTTCCTTGCTTTGCTCAAGTCATTGTACATTCCTCTTTCCTGGTTTGCACTGGTATTTTGATATAAGCATGAAGTAATACCTCATCTGAGGTAGAAGCATATCTGGAACTCTGAATGCTATGACGGCTTGCAGTTCCCTGCTTTCTTGACATAGCCAGTTATTTTAAAAGGTCCAGTTTTCTCAGCTGATTGAGGACTGGCAGCTGCTATATTCATACCACTCAGCAGGGGACAGATGATGTCATTCCTCAAAAGATTTCTTACATATAGGTTTTCTTCTGGTGGATTGTCCAGGAACTGTGGCATTACAAAGTTCCCGCTTGCCATAAAAGACCCAAGTATATGTATGTATCAAATATTAGTCTCTCCCTCTTGCTATGGATTTTAATAGGGATGTTGTATCAAGTAAATCTTACAAGTCATTCAGAGAAAATCAGGTCAAAAGGACATTCAGTAATGAATCCTGCACAGATGGATGCCACAACAAGCTTCAGTATTTTGCCTGCTTCATTAATATTATTCAAAAGGAAATTATAAGCATTCTTCTGTCATGGGATACATGTAATTCATTTATTTCAGRGTAGATTATTTGAATTCCAAGTTCACTTCTTTCTTTCAGTTGTGCTGGTGTGACTCTGAACAACTTCTCTGAAGTCATCATGGTGCCTCAGATTTCCATTGATGGATTTCAGCAGGGAATTGGGCCCACTGGGATATCCCAAATATACCTGTAGTTCAATTCTACTCCTCAGTTTTAGCTTCAATAAATTTATGGTGGGCAGGCAGCATGCTTATATTCTACATATAAATGTTTGTGCCCAGCAAGGGGATTAAACAAGAAAAAAATTAATTTGCTAAAGGTTCTCTCTAATCTTCTGCACATTAGGGTCTTTAAAAATGAACAAGAAGGTGTACTGTCACCTGATGACATCAGTGTAATTACCATGTGCAGTCAGAAAACAATAGAATTCAGAGTATAAAAATATGGTTAATAAAAACACAGAGCTGTGATGGCAGGGATAACTTTTCTGGCATCACTGCAGTATGTTAAATTGTCTAAAAGTCTCCATTAAACTCTACATGAAAACATTTGTCCCTTTATTATTATTAAAAGCTCTGCGATTTTCAGAACGTCAATGTCTGAGTTGCAAAAAGCAGTTAAGTTAGAATAAGGCCCTGCATGGAAGTAACACCTCTATCTGTAAAGTGCAGGGAATATTAAGACTGTATTCAACAATAAAGCACTTGACCCTTTTAAACTTAGGAAAACTGTAGGGTTATAATTCTAACATTAGCAAGAGCATTGTCATTACCAGGAATATTTTATTTCTAGGCAACTTCAGTTTGGTTTAGAATATGGACATAAAACATTAGATAATGAAAGACTTAATTCCTATAACTTACTTTAATCAAGTGTGATTTACATATCTCTTAATATGCAGTTTCTGTTAATGCTTCCTTAAATTTGCAAGATGTGATTCAAAGTTAGTTGTCTGTGACAGGAATCTTGTGAAGATAAAATGTATGGGAAAGTCCATAAATGCCTTAGTTACATATCCCAACAAGACTGTGGACTGAAATTGGTGGGTATTTAAAAACTTGACGTGGGTCAGGATTGTTTTATGCAATGAAGACACTGGTTCCTATCTCAGAGAATTCTAGGAGGATCAGATTCTTTTAGGATGAAACTGTTGAGAGACTTAGGTATGAGCTGCAAGATTAAAGCCATACTTAATAACCTGTGGGGGCTATAGTCAAGGTTTCCATAAAAAGTGAGTACAGCTGTTTAACACAAAATACCAACTCTCAGCCTATTGAATAGGCATAATGAGTCATCAGACCTAGAAGATGCCAGACATGAGGCTAGAAGGATCTCCTACATTTTCAAGACCTGTCCATCAGTCAGTTATGTTATGAAATTCACACATGTATCAAGCTCCATCTTAAAACTAATGAGATTTTGTGTAGTCTTGCTATTAGATTGTTTCAGGGGGGTCACAGCTCTGATACTGTCTTTTAATTTCCAAATTAAACATATGCAAGTAATTTAAAGCTACCTGCTGTTCTACCAGCATTTCAGAACAAATAGTTCTGCTTCTTTGGCAGTATTAACCTCCAATGTATTTACAGAATGTAATTATGTCCTTCCTATTTCTGCTTTGCTAGGCTGAGCATGGCAGGCAGTTTTAGTGAAGTCTGTGTGGATTTACCTGAACTAGCTCTAGAACCAGCGGCAGAATAATTCAATGAGTGGGAAGCCCCAGGTTATTACAGTTAGRCTGTTTCCAGTGCCCAAGCTAGCAGTGTGTTGTACCGTGCTGGGTAATGTTTTTAACGTGGATGATTGCACCTAATCAGATTACATCTTGGTGAAGCTTTGTGTGGTGTAAATATTATTTATGTCATATTCTCATTATAATGCACATCATAGGCAGGGGCATTTCAGGCATTCAGGAGCAGACCATCTTCTCCAAAGCCCAACTGTCCTGATCCTGAGTGAAACTGCACAGTTTCTGTTATAGTGCTGGCTGATTTCTGTAGGAGTCCAGGAGGACACAGATTTTTACCCTGGCAATGCATACTGAAGGACAGATGCGTGGACAGGCTGAGGCACTGGGAACAGGAGCAAAAATAGCTAAAGAGATTATAYACAAATGAACTCAGTTTTCTTTAGGTCTTTGAAAGAGACTTTTCAGAGGATAATTGTATAAAAATGTTAATTTCAGATAGAAGAGGAAGGGTAATGGGAGAAGAGAAAATGTAATCAAGTATGTTTGGCTTTTCAGAAGTTATATGGCTAAATGAAAACAAAAGATCTTCAATCTTTTGTACATGGTATATCTCACATGCAATCATGTGTGATCTTTTACTCCTAATCAGTTGTAGATAGACATGTGTATACATACTAGTTTTGATTACTTATGCTGCCCAGTGGCTGAGCTGTAGTCTCCTATCAGGCTATGTCTGTTCATTTTTTCTGTCAACACCTGTTTCTCTCTACCATCTTTTGACTTTAAAGATGAAAACTTATATATAAAAAATAGAAGGCAGGGAAGACAGAATTCAATCAACTCAGTAATTCCCAGTAGCAATAAAACATTTTGTGATTGTTCTCTCTCTGATATGTACTCCTCACTTAACAAAGTTTTTTGCCTGGGAACTTACTTATCTTTAATAAAGGAGAGGAGGAGGCTTTCAGACTGTTCCCCTTCACACCTGCTAATTTCCAAAAGCCCTCGGGGGCTGAGCTTTGTGCAGCTGCCTGGACTCATAAGGAGAGGTCAACTCCCTTGAAATTGTGGGCTTCACGAAGACGGGGCAACAGATGCACTCTCAAAGCGTGAGCTCTAGGAGGTGTGCCTTCATTAGTCTTGTGAATTTGGAGCTTGTGACAAAAAGCCCAATATTTCTGTATGTTTTAGAAACTTATGTGTGAGCCTTTTGAAACCTATTTGGAAAAGCTGTGGGCATCTCACTTTGCCAAGTTCCTCTAGACACCCAGACATCCATACAGCGAGTCCCCTTCACCCCTGGAAACGTTGCTACCTTTTTTACTTAAAATTTTGAAAGTAATCATGCTGTGTTATTTGTATGATTTGATATTGTTCCTTGCTACATTTATCCAGAAATAGTTTATATGATAGTACCCTTTTTCCTATTGACTTAAAGAACAAACATGAAGGAAGTTTCTATCAGTAGGTTTTTGTAAATCCATGGCCAGTGAGAAAACATGTTGGCTGAATTTAGCGTGTGCATCTTGGGAACACAAAGTGATTTGCAATGACTGTAAAAATTAGCTTGTATTTAGAACGCAGCTTCTGGGGATGCATGCAAATGTAAACTTGYACCAACCATCCCCCCCCTTTTCATTCCAGCAAACAGAGCAGCGCATCCAGCTTGCCTGCTTCCCTCTCACCTTACCCCAAAGAAACAGATATTGCTGGTAGATTTTTTTTTTTCACCGCTCCCATATTTTATATGTAAAATACTTTACAGTATAACCTGATGCTTGACTATGAAGAATCACTGCAGCAAGCTTGTAAATGATGTATGAAATGCAAAATTGGTACATTGAGAAAAAGAGAGCGCGTGAGTGCACAGAGGCAGATATTACTGGGTTTTGCAATTGACTTCACAAAGCTGAAGGGTTCATTTTGCAGGGGGAGGAGACCAGCAAGGTGAGCTCTGAATGCCTCTGAAATGGAAAATCCATTTCAAACTGTGTCTGGAAAAAAGAGCATATTGACGTTTCTTTGGGAAAATGCATATTTTCTCTCCTATCACATACCAGCCCCGTTCTTCCTTGCTGCTCCTTCTGTTTTATCAGGATGATTTGGCTAGCCTCAGAATAAAAACGTTAGCTCTCTGTGGTGCTGGAGAATCCCAGAGAGCAAAGTGCCTTAAGAGGAGCCATTTGTGAAGCAACACTGGTCTACCTGCCACCTCCCACTCAAAGGCAGATATTAGAAACTGCTTATTAGTTTTCCCCTCATGATTTCATAGGATCATTCTGTTTTTTTGCAGAGATGTAGCCCTTGCTGCTTAAATGCTATTTAATACTTTTCCAGAGGTGTTGGGACGTTCATATTTATCAGATGTTCCAGAACTGGGGATATCCTGTCTCCCAGGCCTGGAAGGAGACCAGTTCTGATGCCCACAGTGCTTAGGTCTGGAGGCACCAGGCAGAGGAAGGACCCTTCCTCGATGTCAGATACTTAGAGGGGGGGGAAATGTTTTTATCTGCTGTGATGTCCCCATAGCAGAAGTAGTGCTGCACTTCCTCAAGAACCTGTGATTCAGATTATAAATCTGTAGCACCACTTTATAAATCATTCACAAAATATGCACTATGATTCATTCCTTTCCATATGGAGAGTATTATGAGGGAATATGAAATAAATGCATTTTTAATAGGGTCTGATAGCCAGAGCATTGTCTCTCCAGGAGAGACCAGAGTGCAAAAATAAACCTCTGCTGCCCGTGTGTTAATTAAACTGGCCTACCTCCTTCGTCTCCACTTCCCTTCTACCTGTTACATCAATAATTGGCTGCTGGGAGCTGAAAATGAAATAGGAAGCTAATGAATGTTGGGGGGGGATAGGAGAAGAAACCATGTATTTATGCATATAGAAGTGATATATATGTGCCATCTTAATGTCATTTTTTTATATTTTCTTTTGCATTTTTATCTTCCATTTTTTTCTCTTTTCTTTGGTATTGTTATATAGTACTATGAGACAGGCTATTCTCCTGGTATTCCAGCTTCTGCTGTAGTCAGGAATTTCCACAATGAAGCCAGATTATAAACCCGGAGAGATTTGGATAATTTAAAGTGAATCTGATCTAAAAGTATTTAAAAGATGTTTGTCTAACCTCAGCCTATAAATCTCTTCAGCTTTTACCCATTTCTACCCAAGCTCTGTATTGTAAGCTACAACCTAGAGTATATTCCCTGCTTCATTTGCCTTTGGAGTCAATACTCTAATGGTCATCATTTTGTGGACATACTTGGGTGATCTATCTGCAATAAAATGCACCCACAGATATTTGTGCCCAATGTTACCATGGTTTCAGAAATTCAGGCTCCAAAACCTGAGTCTGAGTCTAAAGTACATTTTGTTCTTGATACTGCATCCCCTTGAGTGTGATAGTTGCTCAAACTGAGATAAATTTCAGATCGTGAATTATATAGTCATTCCATAACAGTGGAGTGAGTGACTGTTATTCCATGGCATCACTATCCATCGGATACAAGGGGTGTATCTAAATAGCCATAATTTTGTATAATAGAACTAAAGTCGATAAAGCAGGGAATTATCAGAGTCTCTACCTCTGAAAACCAGCTGCCCTTGGCATGTATCTGGAAACACAGAAGTATTATCTAGTGACAATATTCTATCCATTATTGCTATCTCTTCATTATTTCAACTAGTGTCTGTATTACTCTGTCAGATTGCTATATGCCTGACTCTGATATCACACACTTTTATTACTACTTTTTTTTCAAAGTATTGAACTTTCAGGAAAAGAAATATTAAATTCCCTCATCACGGTGCAAGTTATTTGTGACTTATTTTCCATCCAACATTAAATGGTATTTTATGTCCTAACAGAGTCCCAAATCCATGTATTTAGTGCCTCATCTAAAGCCTGTTCAAAACCATGGAAGTCTCTATGGAATTGGGATTCACATAGGGCCCTCAATACTGCTAAAATATACTACCTGATTGAAGACATCTCTGAGTAGTAATTACTGGAGAGGAATAGCAGTGACTGCAGGCTGGGCAGAAACACCTGGGGTTCATTTTGGAGCTACTGGAACGTTCATTTTTAATGTGGGGAAGGTCTGTACCCCCCCCCAGATACAGGCAGACTTACATTTACTTAAGTCTTCAGCCTTTGAAATTCTATAGCAGGCTTCTGTAAATGGATGAAGGTCTTAATTAAATGATCAAAAGTACAGTGTAATTGGCACAGTAGCCGCTGTTTTGCGAGCTGCTAAATAGAAYTGGTTTTACACTTCTGCATTTGATTTGATCCCAGTGTGTCTCAGGCATTTGCAAATAACTTTTATGTCAGAACAGTTGCTGGGAGGGAGAGAGAGGATTCGGTAGGTGGGGAGGTGGTATTGAGGGGACGCAGAGATGCTCTGCAACTGTAGCAGTAAGCACACAGACTGAATGTGTCTGCAGAGTAATCAGCATTGAAACAGTTAACTGTGAGGGGAGGGGATTTCAGGGTTTCAGTTAACAAACCTTTGAGACAAATAGTCTATTTTCTACTTCCCAGGGCTATCATTTCAAGCAATGTGCAGGCTGTAGAGGAGAGAGCTAAATGAGTTTACATGCAATTCATGTTTCTGAGGTTGCTCCTAGAGCTGCAAGACCTGGAATATATCTAAAATAAAAAAAACAGTCTTGTAGACTGGCTTGGTGAAAAGGAATGATTTTTTCCTACAAGTTCCAGGTAGACAGAGTGAAGCACTACTTCATGGTTGCTCGTGGTTTCATTCACAGTATCGTTTCCATAGGCCCTGGGATTACGCCACAGTGAATACAAAAGTCATTCTTCCATGGCACCATTTTTTCTTCATAGCTGGAAGATATGGGGATTTATTGTCCTATACCCTATTGCTTACAAATTAACTCGTGGGAACAGCTAGGTAAATATTAAATTTAGAGACTGGGAATGACAAGGAAAACCTTCCCAACCGCCTGTGAAGGGCTTGCGGGAGGATGAGGCAAACCGTAGGAAGCCAGGCTAGAAGGGAGCTCGGCTCGCCTGGCCCTCCCGTGCTGTGCCGACAGCGAGCACAGCTAGCCCGTCCCTCGCGGAGGTCTGGGGAGGAAACGTTCATTCCTGTCCGCGAGAGCAACTGCGAGGCTGAAGCAGGCACTGCAATAGCAATGGCCTGCCTCCAAGGACAGGTGCCCTCCAAACCCCTCATTCTTTAGGATTAAGCCAAGATTTTCCCAGGTTATCTTGAATTTGTCTCATCAACTTTGCAGAAACAGCATCATCTCAGTTTTTCCTAAATCTGGATAGACTGACACAGCTGTAGGAAAGTTAAAGCTAAGGAATATAAGTAAATGCAGGTAAAGTCCGGCATGAATTCTCTGACCGCTACAGCCATTGCCCCAGTCTTTCTAGTGCAACAATTTTTCTGCCCAACTGAAAAACCTGCCTTTGGCCTAGTAATGACCCTACATGAATTCTAAAGCAAGTTATAAGCAACAGGTAAAAGATCTTTAAAACAAGTTTTAATTTCAAAATAAATGTAAGGGCTATCCATTAAACTCTATCAGCAAACTGCCGAAGCAGCCATTTTGCACAGTAGCGGGAATGAATAACGTGAGAAGATGGATGGTTTAGGAAAAAAACAAAAAGTTCTGTCATTTTGATCCTTAAGTCAGTTTGCCCAAAGATCAAAGTACTTTAATAATATTAGTTTAAAAAGACTCAGAAATAAAAGGGAAGTATCAGGGAGTCCATTTTACAGAAGTTAAGCCAGAGAAGGTGACTATAGTTAAGTGTTATTCTGTCATTAAGTAGATTAAACTGTTTGATTTAAGAGCAACTGTTTTAGAAATGATTTAGTTCCTCAGAGTTACTCTTTACTCAATTATATATGTGTCTTTTGTATGATAGCTGAGCTATTTTTGGAGAAAATACTTCTTTTTCACTTTTTTTTTCCTCTCCAAAACTTTTGGAGAACCCTGCTGCTAAACATTCCACAAGTGCATTTTTTTAAAAACATGGGTTTGCGTATTCTTATACCCATATTTTCCATTTCACTGAGAAGGGAAAAATAATGAATCATCAAGATTTTCCCCCCTTTTAAGCACTTCTCTGTTTTGGATCTTTCCATAAAATCAAAGAGTAAAGATAATAAAATTAGAATAGAAGCATGTTCTTCCCAGCCTACCCTGATGCAATTAATAATTAAGATCAAATGGCTTGTAAAATACCTAACAGTATGATTAAAATGCTATGAAAAGGTTGCTGTAAGAATAATTGCTTTTTGTTTAATGTAACCAAAAAACAAATCCATGGTTCAATATCTTTTGTGTTGTATGTTTTCTGTTTTTAAAATTAATGTGACATAAGGCATTCTTTATGCTAATGTTATAGCTCCTTGTTCGAGTTTAACACCATTATCTTCTTTAATGAATAATTCATTCCCTGTTGAAAACTTAACTAAATCATTTTTACAGTGTGTAAATGAAACTTTGAAGTGCAATTTAACTTTAAGGAACTTCAGATTGTAGAGAATTCCCATAAACCACCAAAAAACGCTGTGCTAGTAATACTGTCTTGCACTCAAGTRTAATCACATTATGGTGAGCATGTTTGCAACTTTTAATTTTGCTTCTTTTTAAAAAAAAGTCTTAGAAAGGATTCTTGGTTTGTTTTGTTTTATTAGTATTTTATACACTTTCAGTTAGATTTTTTTGTTGTTGTTGTTGAAATAACAGTATTATTTGTTAGGAAGGTGAGGTGTGTCTCCTCACTGTCCTTAAATATTGAGGAAGAACCTCYGTGGAAAGGTGGTAAAATTGAAACAATACTTTTTTCCAACACCTGGTCCTAGCCTTCTTGTGAGAAAACCTCTGTCTGTCAAATCCTTGGTGCAAGTGAGAGGAAAGATGGACAGATTCTAGAAACTTTTCAGATTTCCGTTTGTGTCCAATATTCTTTTCTAACCAGGCGAGGACTTCAGTATCACGTGAGGTTATTTGTCTTTTTGTAGCGATTCCTACATTTCTGTTACCTGTGACATTGGGCTCTGTGATTTTGCGTGAATTCCCCTTCTGCAGGAGAGCCAGGTTCTGAATCTAAACTTCTGCTTTTCCTCCCTGTAGGTGAGGTCACTGTTTCATGTGGGTATGACGAGAACAATATGGGCACATGATATCACTGAAGGATGCTCACCCAATTAATCATAATAGCATGTTGACCCCAAAACGTGGTCACAATACATGAAAATCAAGTTCAGATTTTAGGAGGAACATTCAATTAATAGGTCAGTCCCAACCTATCTTCCTAACACTGAAATGTGCCTGTTTGTGTATCACATTTGAATTTAATCACAGTTTTTATTGATTTTAATTGCATATCAGTTCATATAAATTTTACGATTCTGGTATCTAATGAAGAATTTTACTGGGCTCATTTTTTTGAGGTTGTTAGATGAGTGTATTTAAGGGAAGAAAGCTAACTGGAATATGTATTTATATCCGTGTAATGATGACTTGTTTCCTGATGCTTACTGAGTGTCACCTGTAGTGTGACATGACTGATTGCTGTGCTTTGATAATAACGTGACTGAATGAGGCGCTGCAGGGCTGGGGGATCAGCAATGAGTCCTCCTGGGCGAGGAGGTAAATGATAAAACAGAGGAATGTTTCAGCAGAGGCATTGCCCATGCACTAATTTCATGCTAAGCCATGCCTATTTTGAAAGTTTCCTGATAGCTCTAAATCTGCTCTGGAAGCTGGAGATGCATATTACTGTGCAAGCTGTTTTTATTCTCGGTAGAAATAATGGCTTCTGGGTACCAGGGAGCAGTGTGTGCCCTTTCTTCCTAGGGGAGTGCATTATCTGCTTTATTTTTATTGTGTCCTTGCAACAAATTTTCATTTTAGACATTTTAAGACTGGGAGCTGTAATATTTTGTAAAAACCCACTTAGTGAGTGTGTGTGTGTTTGTGTGCTTGTTCTCTGTTCTTCTCTCCCCTCCCATTTCTTCCAGGATTTCAGAGCTTGCAAGACAAAGGACTCTAAAGGGTATTTACCCTGAGTCAGGAAAGAAACTGGCCAAAAAGCAAACAACTCTGCTTAATTATTTCATTTACTTATTTATTGTAGTTCTCTTCCCTGTGTTAATGATTTCTGTATCTTTAACTGGTGATATCCTCAGAGAAAACAAGTGCATCTCCAGATCCGTATTGTTTTACTGGCCTACATGTGTTTCCCTAGGCAGGGAGCTCCTCAGACACTTTTTTCCAAGCACAGCTATGCAGCGCAGTTTTCTCAGCTAAGATAATAATTTGTCAGGTACATTATCCATGGAAAAGGGTGCGACTGGGGAGGAAGGCATGAATCATAGCACTTTGCATAATATGCTATCCCTATGAATATAGTTGGCAGTGGACATAAAACGATATTTCTTCAAATGAAAAAATAACTCCTGTGGTATTAAAGGCTCCTAACAATGGCAATTCGGCAGTCTTGACTTGTGGTCTGGATTTGTGAGCTCTCATTACCAAAAGCTTTACGCTTGTCCATCTGCACATTGCAAAACCTCTGAGCATTTTCATTTTCCTCTCAAATCAATCATTTAAAATAAGAAATGCTTTATGTTTTCCTAACAAGCTTGGATCATACAAAACATTGAAATAATCGGAGGTTGTCCTCCTTTTCAATCCAGAGTTCATACTCTTGTCTCTTCCTTTGTGTTCCTTTCTCTTTCTTTTAGTCAAATGAAATCCTTTGAAGTTGAGCACACAGAAAAGTTCATTTTTACCTTGAATAACACAAGCAGCGATCAACCATCAACTATTATATAGGAGATTAGCTTTGTCGTTAGGAGGCATAATCCCTACAATACTCCTATTCATCAGGTAACATTTAAATGAAGAAAATGTGCAATTTATTCCATGGTCCTGGTAATTGTTATTAAAATATTATATAAGATTCATGCAGGCAGAATGAAAAAGTAATGAGGACACCCTTTTTCTCTTTGACGCTAGTTGTCTTAAGATGCTCAAATGAAATTTACAATCACTGTTCAATAACTGTGTTTTCTGTATCATTATTATACATTTCCAGGTCTCTTAAGTTTCATTTAGCTCTTCTTATTCAGTGGATTTATTGATCTACGATGCATCTCAATATTTTTCTCAAGTTAAGGCAGTACCTACTTGTGATTATATCAAGTAATTCCTGTTCTTCATCATTTTTTTGATATCAAAAAGATGCATTCACTTGAAAATAAAGGTGACACTTTTGCTTTATGCCAAAGAACTCTGCTCTAATAATATGGCCTATTTGATCTGGAAACTCTAGCAGAAAGGTGGCATTTGGTGAGTTGAGGTAAATCTATGCTGATGAACCAAATGTCACAGGTTACCGTGAGTCACAGCAGCCAAACAGCAAGGCTCTATAAATTGTTCAGAACAAAATCTGAATCAAGGCTCTGGGGAGCCTGGGTAGAAATGGGACTTCTGTGCATGTGCTGCCCATCTGTCCCTGATAACTTTTGAATTTTCTGGCCAATTTTAACCAACTTTGAGGGAAGAATTGAAGTTTCAAAGGTCACTAAGTTCTTATATGGGTTCTGAAAATCAGCAGCAAAATAAGTGAGAGAGATCCAAATGGCTGTTTCCTTCAAGAGAGGCTGGCACAATTCAGCCATTGGACATTGTGCTCGCCACCAGTCAGCTGGTGGGCTGGCATGGGTACGGCCAAGACAGGCCACGGAGGACTCTGTTCTTTGGCTAGTGGGAATGCCCAGAAAACACGGAAGGAAACTGCAGGGAAAGAGGGATGTGAGGAAGCAGGAGCGTGTTGGGTACAAATCCACGGGTTACCAGGGTATGCTATTCCTACTACTCCTTAGTTTTGCTGTAGGCTCTATGCTCAGATTATATTGGCCAAAGTTGTGAGTGAGATTGAACCAAGACCTGAGTAGCACTAAAATAATGCATGGTTGGACATTGCACATGAGCAACTTTACAAGGAATTTCACTCAGATTAATTCATCCAGGAGTTCCAATTAAACTTGGTCTTGTGTTGCCCTTTTCCTTCTATTTTTGTCCCATTGCTACAGATGGTATATTGGTGTTAGAGTGAATGCCTTCTAGCTGAAAAGTGATCTCTTCTTGTTGATTTATAAGGAGGAAACTAATTGAAACTAATTGAAAAAAGTTGGCAAGGTGACTCAATGGGTGGAGGGATTCATCTGTTATGCTCTGGTGCAAGTCCTGGCAGAACCAGTTATATTATCATTATGTTTTTGGTGTCAAACAGCCAGTTTTCAGATTTTTTTGACCCTACTGGTATTTGTTATTTGTAAGGAGTTATGTATGGCTTGTTGATTGAGTTCAACAGCAGGGAAGGCAGCARTGATCAGTTTTGCCCTAACTGAGAATCATTGCAGTCAATGGGAATTTCTGTAAGAGGTTTCCAGGGACAATCTGCCAGCCAAAAGGCAAAGGCAGAACTAAATTATCATAGAAAATAGCAGCAAACCTAATTAAGCTGGGTTTGTGGAGAGAGATATTGGTTTTAACCACATGAATATCTATTATCTGCAGTCACTAAAGATGCGTACAAAACAGCCCTCTCTAGCAAATCATGCAGTGCCTAGCTAAAATCTATAAGGACTCTCTCTCTTGTGCCTCCATATGCTACAAGGTGTTTAATATTAATCCTTAAGATGGCAAGTTTTCATGACATTTGAAAAATGCTCACATATGCTCATGGTGGGGACCAATATGGCTACAAACAATTTGTGCAGTGTGGATGACACAGCAATCTGCTATCTCAAACAGCAGTTTTGCAAGACAGAAAAATCAGAGAGGCATTTCTTGAGCAAAGGCAAATATACTGCAAAAATAAATGCAAAAATATTGTTCCTTCAGAAATTGGTATACACAATGCACTGAGAATCTTGAACACCATTCATTGCCAACTCTCTCTCTGTTAGAAGGGGAAGACACTAAAATGCCGTTGTAATATTTTCATCAAGGGAGATGACAAAAGAGGTGAAGTGACCTCATGCTAATCTGAGAAGACTGTATCAGTGTTGCACAGTCCCAAATCAGGCTCTTCACTGAGAAGAATTGATTCTTTTCTGCCCTTTCTCCTTTTCCCTCTGGTCAGGATTATCATTACTGATAATTTATTAAAACACTGTCCAGAAACCCCAGTGGAGGCCAGAGCCCCATTGCTGTGGGTCCTGAAGAGCTTACAGACCGTTGCAAAACAGGCCCCATTCTTTTAGAGTTGCTCTRTATTCTGTCATACACAGCCACGATTCCCTCAAAGATGGGTTGGCAGCCATTCTTGTGGTATTTTTCCCAATATGCTTATGCTAATCTAGAGAATTACTATCCTATAGCACCTGCCAGTTGGCAGACTTCCAACATACTGATAGTGTAATATGGATAAAGATGATCCCTCAGGAAACTCTGCTACAGCCTAACACAACACCGAGACCGGAGACTGAAGTTCTGAAGATCTACTGTGTTTCTGACTTGTGTTTTGCTTAGGACATTTGGAAAGGTGGGGGAGAGAAAGGGGAGCTGGAGCAGGTAAGTCAACATCATTTTGACCTCCTGAATTACTCAATGGTTTTCACAGGTATCTGCAGTGATGGCTGTGAAAGCCATTGCACTGTCTGGAAGTCACTAGAGGGCAACAGAGTCTGGTCAAGTCCTAGAACGTTTGCTGAGAGGTAGGAAGGAGTAGTTTTAAAGCTAGCTGGGTTAATGATATTCATCATTCACTTCTTGGAGCAGTAACTCTAGCTTCTCCTTTAATTATCTAAAGGTAAACCTGGGCTTGGAGTTYATGTTTAACCAGAAATTAAGAGTTTTCTGTAGGAACAGATGAGTTTTTCATGTGAACAAATATGACTTTCCCAGGTTTTATAGGAGGATGTCTTAGGCTTCTCACATTTTAAAAAAAAAATTTCTAGAATGACTATTTTCTCCTCTTTGTTACACACAATTCATTGAGACTCTAAGTCATTCCCAGAACTACTACTACTGTTGGCCAGAAAGCCAACAAAATCTTGTGGGCCTAGAGTCAAAAGAATGTTTACAAAGTAATAATTACAGCTCTGTGGTGGAGGAGCTGAGGTTAGCCGTCCTGTCATGCAGTGAAAATCTTTCTATGCCTTGTAACTGTGCAAAACACAGTTAACAAGTCAACATAGCCCTGTAAAAACTTCCAGCATCTGAAGAGAAGCAGTTTGGGGCAAAAAGATTCTGTAATAAAATGTACAGGATATGGTGACACAATAAAAAATATTACATTGTTTACTCTCTACGTACACGCTTGTTTGATTATAAGGTTGCTATCTTAGTATCTTCATTTTTCCATGCCTTCAGACATAAATTCCTAGTAAAAATTCACTGAATTTTAATGAGCATGTATTTTACAGTATAGCCTTGGAGTTTACAGTACAGTTTACAGTACAGTACAATTCTGACAATGTAGGGCTATTTCTTTGCGAGATAAACAATTGTATTAAAAATATCCTAGCCCCTGAACTATCATTAMCATGTATATGTGTGGATGTAGATATGTAAATACTATCTATTATGTGTGCAGATAACTACTTCTGTAAAAGAGAGGAAGAACTAGAGCTGCTTTTGCAGCCTGGCACCTAAAAATGTGTTTGTACAGGATCATACTTACAGGGGTTTCCAGTAGAAGGTTAGCATATGGGAGCATATATTAAAAAAATTCACTTGATCATTTAAATGTAGGGGGAAAATACAGTATATAACGTGCTACAGTGAGATGCCCATTACAAATATAGCCAAAGGTCTGTTATACATGCTGCTGAGGGCAAATCTGTCTTGCAGTGTTCAGGCTGAATGACAAGATAAGGTGGTTCTAGCTTCCTGATGGATTTTATCTGGGCTGAACTCTACCATCTCTGTTAAGACTTTGCATTAAACACAAAGCCRGTATAAACAGTCACTGTCGCATTGAAGACAATAGCTGTTAAAAGAAATCAAGGAACAACCCATTTTTTTAATGGACCTCATGTCACTATATCTGTATTTGCCAAGTGGGAGATTGATATCACAGACAAGTGAGTTATGAGGCCACATGTGGAATGCAGTAATTACAGGTTAGTTTGCTGAAGACTATCAGGGAAATACATAAAGAGGGTGGCAACTATAATGTTGCAAGAAATTAGGTACTTTTTTTTTAAGATAAACTTTTCTACAAAAAAAAAATCAAAAACCCCAAACCTTAAGGCTGAAATATGTGCAGTACAGAGAGAAAGTGGTGACCTTACTGAGGTATATAAAATTCTGAAGAGACTTGAGAGGATAGATGCTACAAGGAGATTTGAACTTGTGTCAAATGCAAAAATAAGAGGCACGAACTAAAGCTAAGAAAGGGTCAGGTCCTAAAGGAGTGCAAGCAGAGTGTCTGTGCAAAGAGAATAGTTATGCTGTATGAAAAACAAGGCAATGATATGAACAATCATCACAAGAAGTAGGGCTAGGCAAATATCTAGGGAAAAAACATAATTGTGGGATGTAGCAATTAGCTCCAGACAGCGCAGTGATGCTAAGAGGATCTGATGGTTGCTTCCGATTTTGCAATTCCCTTGCAATTTGTATATTTAGATTAAGTGTATTTCTGTTAAGCAAGAACTGCTGTTCCTGCTAGGGGATGCTGGATATGTGCAGTGCTGGAAGCAGCAACAGGAGCAGTATGTGTTTGTGCTGCTTAATAAAAAGTTAACCTATGTATGCCTGTTGTAAACTGCATGAGTAAACTCTATGCAGAATGTGTTCACAATTGCCACTCATTGCATGCCATAATCACTGCACTAGATTTCTTTATTTACAGCTTATCTGACTGAGGTGAAAAAAAAGAAAAAAGAAAAGCAGCAGGTTCTCTACCCTGCCGAATGTAGGAAAGAAAAGAGGAAAGCAGGGAGCTCCTTATGGAGAGCTCATTTCCAGTAAGACTTTCAATGACCTTAGGGTTTTGTGATACGGCAGCTATCACCGGTGTCACTCCCACTTCCTTCCTTGATATCATAGGACATACCACAGCTCAGTTGGACATTATGCCTTGCTCGGTATCCCCAGGTGGGAAGTTAGAAGGGATTCCTTCTCTATATATGTCTCTTGAGATGTGCAAGGGCAGGATGACAGACCACAGTCCAGTTGAGTACTTCATGGATTACTACATTTGTAACAAATTCTTTATAACAAATCTATAAAAAAATTAAAGTAATTGTGAAGATCTTTCAAGAAACACTGTGATTTCCAATGACTGACTGTGCTAATAAAAACACTCTGCAAAACACGTTTTATTTCAGGGCATAGACAGTCCAGTTTAATGATTAATTTGTGCTAAACATCTCATTAATAGCACAGATTGCTTTGCCAATGCTTCTGAACAAATATAATTGGAAAATTTGTCAAAAATTCCTTAATGTATTTAGTGCTGCAAAAGACAAAAYAGAGAAATTAATAGCAATATCTAATGATTTATTTGCATGTTATGGTGTGCTGTTTTTGCCTATTATGTGGCTTGGGATGAGAGCTGTAGATCTATATGGCTTGCCAGCTCCAACAACTGTATTCACCTAACAGCATATACTAGAGCCCAAACTTCTATGTGAAACAAGCCTTGACACAGTGTTACAGCTGTAAGCAGCTGGCAAAACTCTCCTATCTCAAAGAATGCATGTCAGCTGAGCAAAGTGAATCAGGTAGGGCCCAAAGCAGAGCCCCACTCCCAGTGATGCAGCTCAGGAGCCTCACTCTGACTCTGCCAGCTAGAGGCCCCATGCTTCTTCCTGCAGGGTGTAAAATGGGGTCCATGGTGCACACTGCAGTGTCACAGAGGCAGGGGGCAGGATATTATGAGTGTGCTCACCTGCATTCAGAAGTGTTCTTGCATCTGTCCATTTAGATGTAGCTAAGAAGGATGAGTGTGCCCAAACTCATATAGCTGTCTTAGAGCCTGAGTGTCTTTTCTTCTAGTAGATCTTATTAGCTCAGGTGCAGTGTTATGCTGACATGGCTCTTCCTCTCTCAAAGTCAACTCAGTAAGAAGTAATGCAGGTACCTGTGCACAGTGCTCAGTTGCACAGTACAGATGTGCCCAAAGAAGTTGTTGATTCAATTTTTGGCTCTCCTGCAAAAAATCTTGTGTGCTTGGCAACTGTCAGATTCCTCTGCCTTGATTTCACATCCACAAATAGGACTAAATATCCTTCCTTGGTAGCCTGTTTTATGTTTTAAGGTCTGTGGGATAGGGATGGTCTTTAGTGCATAATGTACAGAGCTCAATGAGACATCTGTCTAGCCAGAGGTCATTGGCTGCTATAGTAAGATGCGTATTTTACTCAATAGTATAATTAATAGAAAAAAGTAATAACAAGACTTTTGCAGACTGTAACTTTGGGGAAATGTTCTAAAAGTAATGCACCAGTGACTGCACTAGTTAATCAGGTTGACCCAATATCTTGCAATACTGAAGATGCTTCATTATATCAGAGGACTAACACGAACAGCCTATCTGTTAGTGTAGCCAGCTGAATGTTCTTGTAGATCCCAATTCTGAAGTGACAGCAGTGGGATATAAGCCCATACAAATGTGCTATGTGAATAGAGGTGGACATTTGTGGCTTGAATTTTTGTTGACTATGTTTTTTAACTCAGATGTAGGTAATGCAATGAATATGCAGTTCCAGCACCATTCTTTTGGAAATCTTTAGCATCAGACATTAGCCTTCAGATGATACAAATCTTGTCCAGTAAGTTAGTCAAATGTCATTTCACCCTAGCAATTGCTATTAGAAATTTAGGATATCTGAACTGTTAATAAATTTCTTATGTAACGGAATCACAGAATGGTTGGGGTTGGAAGAGGCTTCTGGAGGTTGTCTGGTCCAGCACCCTGCTTAAGCAGGGTCAGCTAGAGCAGGCTGCCCAGGGCTGTGTCAAGTCAGGTTTTGAATATCTCCAAGGATGGAGACTCTACAGCCTCTCTGGGCAGCCTGTTACAATGTTCAACCACCCTCACAGTGAAGAAGTGCTTTCTAGTGTTCAAGTGGAGCAGTTACATTTATAACAGGACAGAGGAGTAGGATCTCAGCTGCCTGTTAGTATAACTACTGCAGAGATCTTTTCCAGCCAAAAATATATTATCCTTTACTCCTATTTGGCAACTAACACGTCTATGCAGTTTTCAGATCTTATCCTCCTTGCTGAAGAGCATGCTTTATTGTATTTTACCTGCCAGCCTGAACTTAAGATTTTCCCCATCTAGTATACTAGCCTCTTATGTGTTCAGCACCACTGCTTGGATACAGAAAATTAAGATTCTCAGTTGATATCAATCTCTGCAGCTCCTTTAAAGTCAATTGTCTATCTAAGCTGACACATGTCAGCTGAAGATCTAGTTTAGATTCGTTTTATGACATGATTTTGACATGTCATCACTGGACACATTTTCCAAGTAATTATGTATTGCAGCCATTGTGCCATAAAGGTGCTGACTACTTTACAAAACAGCTTTTGAAGTCCAGATGCCACCTAAGCATTAGCTGGATGATTTTAGTAAATTGACGATGGATTGAGAACAAGCCAGGCTGCAGTTTTTGTCTTCATCTGGATTCTGTGAGATCTTATATGGTGCACAATATAAAGACAGTTTATCATGAAATCAGCTCCTCAAGAGTAAATGATTCCATATTCATGGACTGGTATGTAACCAAATAACATACCTATGTCAATTTAGATGTCAGAGACAATCCTAATGGGATACCACAGTAGTAACACATAATTAAAGCAGAAATCTCTAGTTTGTATTATATGTCAACAGTGAACTTAGGAACTAGAGAGTATTCCCTTAAAGAAACAAATGTCACATGACTGCTTACAGGCAGAAGAACCCTTCTGTAGAACAGCAAGCAATCAAACATCAGTCCAGATTTAAGCTTGGTACGATGACAGTAAGGAAGGCACCCTTTTCCTCAAAGAAGGTTGGATAGAAGTACAGATAGTTCCCTATTTGCATTAACAATTGTTTAAGTACTGAACTTCATCTAGCAGAGATTTCTCCTTTTACTTATCCACAAAGTATTGTGGTCACTCAGAATGCTCAACACAGATAGTTAATAACAATAAACTCCTTTCCTTGCTGCTTCTATAGAGAAGTATCAGAATTAAAACAAACAATCTTTTGAAAATAATAAATATACAGAAGAAAGCTCTTATCTCTAAACTGGAGAGAGATTTTTCAGCCTCATCTGTGCTGACCTTTCTCCAAGTCCTTCAGATGATTGGCCCCTCTCTGCAAAAGCACTAACAAAGAGGTGGAGAGAATTCATTCCTGTGAGTAAAACCTAAGAAAGCACTTAATTAGAAAAGAGGGAATCATTTTTCCCCAAAAGAGGAGCAGATGCGTGGGTTTTCTCTAATTTCATTGTGCTGGGTTCCATGCCTTGATTCTGCTCACTATAAAGATGAGGCTGAAATAGGAATTCAGTCCTGACATTTTAGAGATGGACTTTGGTTCAGCTTTTGCAATCACGCTGTATCACAAGGATGAAATTCAATTTGCTTTGCATCTCCTAACACTATAGGAAAAGTAGCCTGCATTCTACATTTAAAAAATAGGGGATCTTGAATTTAATTGAAATTGAGTGTGGTGGTGATGGTTAGATCTTGCTCCAAGCTATGGTACTGTGACTGCAGGGTTGTGCACATAGTTAAATGATCATGCATAAATTGCAGGGGTGGTCTTTCCAGGAGGAATAGACAGAGTTTTAGACCTTATTAATGCAGTCTAGTGAAATGTATGTTTGGTGTCATGTGCCTGTGGAGAATTGTACCTCTGCCCTCTGTCATTATAGCAGCTGATCTGGGAACAGAGGAAATAAGACAGCTACAAACATACTTGCGGTTAGAATGTAGCTTAAATATGGCTGTGCAACTGAATAGTGTTATTAATGGCTATTTAGGAAAAAAAAAAAGAACACAACAAGAAAACCCTGTACATCATTTAGGCCTTCCACACAGACTGTGTATAATTGTTCTTTTAGTTACACTTATCCACCTGAAAGTACTTTTCTTCAGTTGTCCARTATACACTGTTCTCCAGCATCCTTACCATCCTTCTTACTCCTTCTTCATTTTAATGAACTGCTGTCATTAAACCTTTACTCCAGATGATTCTTTAAACATATAGCATGGGGGGGAAGACAGAATATTTCACAGTGGTATTTTATCTCACTTGTTCCTCAAAATGTTCAAGCCTGTAATATTGTTCAGCCCCCAGGTACAGAACATGAACTCCTGAGGCTGAACAGAATGATTCACTTGTTTCACTATGAATTCAAAGTGGATATGAAGCATAAATCCCCTTTTTCCCTCTGTAATATAGTAGCCATGAATCACAATGTCACGCTGAGTCGATCATAATCTAACACTTCACGCCTCAGCCAACAACTTGATTTGTCAAGAGAACAGGCCTGCAAGCTGCCAATAGCATTGATTCCCATTGGAGAAGAAAGGATAATTAAGTCCTCAGTGAGCTAATTTCTTTTTTCTTTTATAAAAATAACATTTACTTTCATCTTTTAAGTAAACACAAATAAAGAAATACTACATATGGATATGATCAGTAAAGTGTTTACTTTCTAAATCACTACTATGAGTTTTCATTCCATTTCCACCTGGTAAAATGTATCCAGGATCATTTTATCTCACTATTTTATTACAATAACATACTGTGCTACATCTCAATTAGGGAAACTGAAGCTGAAATTAATTATATGCAATCTGCACACTAACTGGCCTAGAACAGGGTACCACCATTCCTGGGTACARGTGTGAAGCTGTCTATCTGTGAGCTTGATAAGGAGTGTGAATAATTCTTGTGTTTTGTTGAACGTTCTGACTGATTTCTGATTTGTGTGCTTAGGTAATGCACCAAATGGCTCCAACTCCTAAATATGTGCCATGAGTCCTAAACATGTCTTAAGGTCAGCACCCTTTTTCCAATATGTTGTGATATGTTTCCCATATGGAGATGTGGTATGTGAAGAGGTCTGTCTGTAATGAGCAAAATTTCCTGTTCTTTCCTGAGGATGAAGGGTGCCTTGATGCTTGTTTTTCACTGTTGGTGAATTTAGCCAACAAGTGGAGGCCTCTTCTCCATACAGGGAAATACTGATACAAATAAATATCTTACTGGCATGCAGATATTATTTGAATATGCTTATGGATATTTACTTCAAAATTTGGTTTGACTTTTGCATTTGTGTCCCCAGAGTGCCTGGGAATTTATGAAACTCCTAATAGTCCATGTGCAACCTGAATAAACCCATTGATCAGGCTGTGATAGACCCTTCAGCTATTTCTCCTTTCCACGACAGAATAGAAGAGCGGGTGTTCATCCGTCAGGGCCCAATTGCTCCATCTTTCTTCCTTGTTAAGCTTCATGTTTGGCAGCACAACAGAACAAGAGAAGCACAGACTTCCAGGCGTATGACATAGAGTTGGAAGGGGCAATCTTGTCATCAAGTCCAATTTCCTACCATCTTTAGCAATGTTGCAAAAGATTCCTATTCCTAAAGAGTGTCCACAAAGCTGTCCCCAGCATCCCAGAGCAAACTCTGCCCTTACAATTTATGATCAGACCAGTTGTCAAGGTGGAAGAGAGTCTCTTAACCTCTGCAATACAGAGGAGTTTGCATTCCTCTTTCTTCCATGGCTCGTGAAGCTGGAGTGCTCTCTGCTACACTTATTACGTGAATTTTCAAGGACAAGCATTTCCAGAAGGTCGTTGCATTGGGGGGAAGGAGTTGTTTGTATCTTTGTCCTCTCTGGGGCACCACACAGTCCTGAGAGAGCGAGAGTAGACTTTGTGTTTCTCCTAGCACCTCTCCAGCAGCGAAAAATGACACAGCAAAAGCACACTCATTTACAATCTCATACGACAGCCAGACTTATTTGGTTCCACATGGTTATTAAAAAGTTTCTGGTAATTTAGGGCCTAATCCTTTACTTCCTACTGGAGTGAAACTGGATATAGTTACAATATCATGTAACTGAACAAGCTTTTGTCCTCCTAGTCATTTCTTTTTTTCTTCCTRCAACTGTATCTCTTAACAACCACTACCTGGTTTTCCTAATGCATATTCTATAGTTGCTGGGATACATGCCATTCATAAGCCTCCTGAAACAAACTGTCTTTTTTGGCATTGATGAAACTTAATGTGGTCCAATTGTACTTGCCTTTTTCCAAGTATTTGTTTGGGTTGAATTGCTAAGATACCATCTCCTAGCCTTCTTCTCTGTTCCACCAGAGCAGAATTCAAACAATCTCTTTAATATGGCTGCTTTTCCACTATATTCTTTTTTTCTTTAAAAATAATAATTTTGCTCAGCCACCCAGATGCTATTTAAATTAAGTTGTATGCAAATCTTGCTTTGAAGGGAATTTCTTAAGTGAAAATTCATTTTGACATCTGTTTAAGTTTTCTCAGATTTTGTTTGCAGCTAAAAGCGTTTTAAGTCTGACAAAAAAAGAAAATTCTCCTTTAAGTGATTATTTACTGAGGGAAAGTAGCATAAGTTAAAGAGGATTTATGAACTGTGGCCACCATGTGTTTGACTGGTGTTTGGAAGCTATAAGGTGTATTTCAAAATGCTATCTACCTGTTGTCGAGTTACAATCACTTTATCCTTACAAAGCAGATTGCTTCTGGCACTGTGTCGTTACTCTTTCCACCTATCTGTATGGCAAGTGTGTATACTTCTGGGGGATACTCTCTTTAATGCATGTTCGTAAAGTATCGAAAACAGTCTGGGGCAGATTTCTGAATGGTCTTCAAATTGCTAGGGCATATATTGTGTATGTATGGTCCAGAACAAAAGCTTACTTCCCCACTGGAAGTGGATAGCCAATTTTACCTTAAAAATGAATGATAATATGTGATTGAAAGACTTTTCTTAGTCATCTGCTCAGAACATGCAGTACCTAGATTAAGCGTAAACTTTCGCCATTTTTAGAGTTATGTATAATACTTACTATAGAAAGATTACATACATCAGAGAAGAAAAATAACTAAATCGTGTGGGAGGGGAAAGAGAAGTAACAATTTGAAGATCTTTGTTATTCTCAGTTCTGTTAAAATCTCCCTGGCAAATTCAGATTTATCTCCATCTTCCAGAAGTTCCTGTAAGATCTTTGCAGTTCCTTCAGCATTACAGAAATTAACTTTAGTATTTGTAATTTTCTCCAGATTGTATAGTTACTACAGTAACTAAATATATGCAAATGTAAAATTCTGAATATTTAATGGTAAACCATGACTGCAAATATATGCATACTTTTATTTTAGTGATAATTTCTCWTGTAACATTCATAGCACATTTCTCTCTTCAGTCTCATATGACACATTCCAGCATAAAAGTCCTTCAAAACTAGAGTGTTCACTTTTCTTGTTTGTCAGGTTTAATTCTATTGTGTCAATAAAGACAAAGTCATCTGATGTTGTGCCATGACAGCAAACTCTTGCCAGAAATATAATTTCAAGCCATGTGATAATTAACATATACCATGTAATATTTATGAAATTGGTTAGAGCAGGTTTTTACCTCTTTATAGGTCTGTGTGTGCCATAGAGCAATTTAGTCACAATTCACATCATTATCCAGGTAGGCCTCATTCTAACCTGTATACGTACTTTCTTAGCTTAATTTGGCATGCCAACAGTTTTGTTTTATTGTTACTATATATCAGTATAAATGCTCAATGCCAATTATGGCTCAAGATTTGTCTTAGGTGCCAGATAAACACAGAACAAACATGCTTGTAATGCCAGTCGAAGGCAAGTGATAATAGTTGTACTGTGAGAGGGGAAGCACAAGGGAACAGAGTGATGATACAGGTAGCAGGGTAGGAAGCTGTTCAGGTGACTACTATAATATTTTATAGGAATTCTTCTGAAGGAAGGCTTTATGGCAGATAGTGAAAGGAGGGAACTTTGCAGCTATTCTTGGGAAGTGAACAGTTTAATGGGAACAGCAGCATAAGGGGAACGTGGTTCCATTTGCTTCAGTAATGCCACCCTGAGTGAAGCTAGGGGAGGAGTAGCCCAAAACTTGTTAGAAAAATTGCCTCTGAGAGCTGAGATTTCTATTTTGAGTCACTTTACAAACAATCTGAACATTGTCAATTTTTAGAAGGTTTTTTTGAGCAATATATACAAGGTATTTTACAGCAGAAACATCTTTCCTATGTTAACTGACAACTGTAAATGCTTTTTTTTTTTTCATTTAGTTATCATTGTGTTTTAACTAAGGCAGAGACCAAAACACAAGTGAATACTCCATAATTGTAGTAAAACAGCACTTAATAATAATCAGATTTGCATCTTGGATAAAGACACTTTGGTTCCTGTAATTCATTCATCTCTCCATAGA
Organism: Apteryx rowi; assembly: GCF_003343035.1. Taxonomy (NCBI): domain Eukaryota; kingdom Metazoa; phylum Chordata; class Aves; order Apterygiformes; family Apterygidae; genus Apteryx; species Apteryx rowi. Next base: position 1,696,276 of record NW_020447974.1, read on the forward strand.
AAATAACAGAAACTTGAAGGGAGATATATTAGAATTGGGACAGAGGGTTTTATCTGATGCGCTTTGTGGCTTGGCTTATTGTTTTTGTGTCTGTTATCACAGATATTTTCAGGGTTTGCCTTCTAGGAAAAAAGCTACCTAAGTTTGTTCAGTGCAAAAGTTCAATGAACATTAGTATGCAAGAACAGCTCTGAATTACACAGGACTTATCCCTTCAAGTATCTTTGTTTAATGTGGTTTTAAATTAAGAAAATCTCTGCATTAGTGCAAAGTAAAATTCGCTCAAAGTATCATTTTAGCTAAAATGTTATCTTCCTATGCCCCCAACAAGACCACTAGCATTTTGTCACTTAGGCAAAGAGCATCATGGCATTCTTTAACGCAACATAACAAGATAATACACATCAATGACAAAATATTGACTCCCTTGACATACATTTATAGTATTATTTATACTTATTTTCATCTGTAAGAGCCACTCTCAACTCCCGTAAAGGCCTCCAAGTAGACAGTGTCATTAAACCTTTACAAATTAAATATACTAGAAAACTGTACATGATATTTTGARTAATAAATTAGCACGTTTGTAGCTGATATTAGTTACAAGTGTTTTTAGGCATCAAGTAATGTAAGAGGCTCATGTGAATAGACTCATGTGAATGCCTCCACTTTAACTCCTCCTGTTTTTTCCCTTGGTCAGGCAAGGGACATGTTTTAGCAAATGGCTGAGTTAAGTGGACTTGCCTGAAAGGTCACAGGGATCACGAAAGTGCTGTAACTACAACTATCATGTTAACTTGCGTAAGAGATTCTTTGGCTATGAATATCATGTCTTTGAGTCAGTTTTGGAGAGGAAATGATAACAGGCAAGAGAAGCTACCATATAGCAGAGAAAGTAGGAAGAAGAGAAGGCTGGACATCTGAGATGGGATACAGAGTTTCCTGGTTTTTCACCATTTATTTATTTGGCATATGACTTTTGACTTACGGAGGCTTGGGCAGATATTAGAATATCAGCTAAAAGTGCTCCATGGGAAGCCCAAAAGCTGAGGAAATTAAACTTTGAATTGCAAGCAGTGAACACAAAATGTGCATAGCAAATAACACTGCAATGTCCAAAGGGACTGAAGACTTGATTCTGGCTGAGCAATCTGGCCTTAATACAGCCAGACGCTTAAACTCATGCTTATCTTTAAGCATGTGAGTCAAGTTTAAGCAGTCACATGCTTGAATGCTTTGCTGATTTGAGGCCAGAGTGCTCTGAACCTTGCAGGATTAAGCCCTAACCCAATGGCTTCTCAGTCAAAACTTTAATTCATCTCTAAAGGCTCTCATCTCTTCTTGCAATCCTGTATGCAATTGGATTTTGGGGAAATCTGCTTAAATGAATAAGAATTTGCAGAACTGAACCATCTCAAGGAGTTGCAGCACAATGTTTTTATATAAAAACCATGCTGYGTAACCAGTACTGGTTACTACAGTTTTTGTTCAAAAGGTTCCTGCTGCCACCAAGCATGCTTAGGTTTTATTATTCRCAACCACGATGAAAACATTAAAGGGAATGCAGATTAAGAAGAAAACCTGCATGAGTGGTTTTCTTCTCTTTTTACAAGACTGAACATATTTACTATTATTTTTATACTTCTTCAGGCTCTCATGACCTTGATTTTAATACTCTTATTTTGCCATTGAATTGAAGGAAAGCTAGATCATATTCCACGATGGAGATGCAGTCAGTCAGCAGTGCTATCTGTTTATGATGACTCTTTGATTAGCTCATACAGTTAAGATAAAATCACACTTGCCAGGTTTCACTGTTGATTTTGATAGGGTTAGGATTTCCATACAAGATTAATCCTATAGCTTTCTAAAATCAGAGCACAGCACATGCTTGGAATACCTGGCTATATCCTTTAGAAGTGAGGCTCCATTTGCAGACTATTCATTGTGTCTACAATTTTATTTGCCTTAAGTAAGCTGCCTTTGCCTTCTAAATGCCTCTATTCTTTCTCTAAGGGGTCAATGTGACTTAACAGAGGAGCTCCAGCTGAATGAAAATCAGTGAACTCCATTTCTGAAATCCCTGCAGTACTTTCTGATCTGTCACACAGAATAAAGGCAGTTGCTTTGTCTTAACAACAGCATGTTGATATTCGTAAGCCTGTAACGAAGGAGGAAAAGATGGCAATGCAAGCCACCCTTAAACATGAGAACCTTTGAGAGCTGGGACAGGTCCTTAACCAGATGTCCTCAGGGCAGTAGAGTAAAGCTTGTTCTGCCAGGATTATGGCCCACACATAGTGATGCATGCTCTTTAAAAATCTACTCCCTGTGTCTACTCCTAGGCACTACTGAGGCACTGCAGAATACAATTTCCTGCCATATTTTCATGAAATTAATACCATGGAGTCAGTGCCTCTCAAAATAAGTATTGTGGGCCTCTTTTCCCAAGGCCTTTGTAAAAACTTCTGTCAAGATGATTTAATTACGTTCAAAGTTCCATGGATGACATACAAGTCATACAGGACCCATTTCCTAAACTTTGGAGCAGAATAGAGAGACTTTAAAATCAGATAAAAATGTTCCCAGTTCCTCTTGTTAATCTAGGGTTATTCCATAGGTTCTGCTAGGTGAGTCTGGATTTGCCCTGGTGTATTTAAAAGCAGAGTATRGAATATAGATGAATGGAGGCAAAAAGGGATATGAAAGGTGATCCCTAAATATCTTTTATTAGGCTTCTAATGGAAGAGATTTTAGCTGCACCTTAGAAACACCATAAGCAAAATCTGTCATAAGAGTATAGTTCTGTGAATATACTTCTAGTATGTCAGACTTTGATTCTGGAAATTAAAAATTACTCATTTAGTTCTGCAGCTCCTGTTTGTGTGAGTAGTCCTTATTTACACAGCATGTGGAACTTGTCATCGGTCTGGACTGCTCCCACGGGGAGGTGGATCAGGCACTGGATCTGTATTCATACATTTGTGAGAGAATTCTTACATTTGTAAGAATCCTAACTGTAATTTGTTTCGCTGCCATAATATAGATAAGTATTGTAACTAAGTAGGTTTTAGTTCTGTATCAGAGACTGGAGAGACTTTTCATTTTCAGCAAGGTGCATTGCAGTATTAATTCAATTAAAAGAACATTGTGAACACCTATCGACAATTTTCCCCTCTCTGTCTATTAAATATGCTTGAATGGTAAGCCAGATTCTGCTTTCAAACCAGATTTATACCTGAATAACTCCACTGACATCCATGAAATTGCTCCTAATTTGAACCAGAGCCAACAAGATTAAGTAAAGATTAAAAGCTCTCTTACTAGCAGTTTTATTCTGTATTTGGTGAGCTTATTATTTTATTATGGCTCTATTATAGTAAGCTCATTGCCTATTTTATTTTGTTTTGTGTGCTACAGAGCTAGGGCTGCTTTTTGTTTATCTCTGTCAGAATAACACCACCACTGGCCACGTCCACATACAGGTTTGCTTCTGAAAGCAAAGTTGCCAGATAAAGTATTACTGGCAGAGCAGGTTTCATCACAAAAAATGCTACATATTTATTGTTCTGCAAAGTATATGAGGCAAGGGATCACCTCGTGTCCTGTGCTTGCACTCTACTTAACGTACTAGAACTGTATTCATAACTGGGGGTCCTAAAATTTATCATAGTCTCTATAATGACTGGTAATATTATAAGCAAAAAAATGACTTGATTCAAAAAAACATGCATTTGCTACATACCATTAGGCCTCTTGAAATCTCCTAATAGTGCTTCATTTGAATCAGGACAAAAGCCAGGTTTCCCATGAAACAAATTTTGAAATAAATTGGTTTCATGTTAGTGTCATGGAAAAGGTTTCTCACTTTTGCTACAAAAATGGTCACCAGTCTTTATTTTACCCCCCAGAAATTTTTGTCAAAATATATATAAATCTTGAGGGAGATCAAGTTTAGAAAGGATAGGTTTTCCCAATAAAAGCTTTTCTGACAACCATTGTTCAAAGCTCAGTTTGAATGATATATGTAAAGAACAACCTGAAAGAGAATGTTTAGATATTCATGGGACAAACTGATAAACAAGTGCCTGAAATGGACTAATAATGTTTATTTCATAATGAATGAATGCAAATTTGCATGAGTTTAACTAAAAGGGCTGCTTATATTCTGGTACCTCTGTCCCAAAGATGCATGATTGTTTGTAATGCTATTCTTTTTGTCAGGCTGTTTTCTGCTTTTATGGAATGAATGATTACTTTCTAAGGTTCATTGAGGGAAGTATGTGTTTTTCTTTCACAGTTAAATATATTACACTGTTTTCTTCAGACCAGGCACCTCCTTTAATCAGATTTAGAGACAACTGTATTTAAACAAGACTATCCATACTGATGTTGTGCTAACAGATATGTAAAGAAGCTCACCTGAGTATCTTACTCTGGTTATCACAATAAGGTATTACAAGGCACATAGTGTCTTTCAGTTTTCTAGGCAGCATGAAGAGTGGAGCAAAAATATCCATGAGCAAACGGAACTCCCCAATTACAAATTCTGTGGGAAGAGAAAGAGCAAAAAGTTGTTCTTTGATGTCTTTTGAGAACTACATACAGGCAGGCCTGCAAGTATTTTGRGAAGAAAACAGCTGGGAGAGAATAGGAAATGCAACCAGGCTTCTCTGAGGGGATATAGCTCTACAGGTACCTGAGGAACCTAGATAGGAGTGATAGTTGCTAGACTGGGCAAAATCTTGGATAGAATGAGTAAAGGGTCTTGCTCCATATACAAACAAGGAGGGAAGATGAAATTGTAAAAATAACTGCACCGTTTTTTTTCTATATGACAAAACAGAAATGTTGTCTTTTTTCCACTGAAATATAGACTACTACTGTGGTGGGTATAATGTGCTTAGCTTACCTGAATCTTTCAGAAGTGCAACACAGTTTTGCTTGGCATTCATGTAACATCCAAGATTATTTTGAATTTTTTTATTCCTAGCATGCAAAGCACCCTGCTGTATAGAATACTCCTAAGAGCAATCATTGAAATAAATCAAGTACTTTGATTTAATGCTAAAGTTCAAAATCATCTAGTTCTAGTCTCTACTTCTGGACAGTTTTGCCATCCACTCAAGTGAAGCAATATGATTTAGAGATGATACTGCCACCTTAGCAATACATCACCTGATTTAGTACAGGTCCTTCAGGTTACAGTGCTGTTGTTGCATTTTCACTGATGTCTAAAGGAAAGATTTAGCCTACCATGTATTTTTGTGGTAGCTGCAGCTATTGCATTCACACAGTGTCACATTCTTGATCAAGACTCATGGATCTATGAGACCATTCTAAATTAAAGTTCACTTATACATCTCTTCAGGACCATGAGAAAAGAAGCAAAAATCCATGTAAAATGGAATGATAAAAAAAGCTGATCCACCAGAGGCTGCGCTCAGCAATAAAAATGTATGTTGAGATTAAGTCCGTGACACATGTGACATCAATTTTACATTAGTATAAAAGAAGTCAGAATCAGGTCCCAGCATATATGACTGTGACATAAATTCACTTAGGCAAGTTAAGGTTGGGTCTTCTCTAAAAGTGGCAATGGGCCAAGCTGAATAAGGAAGAGCCTGGGGAGGTGCTTATTTGATAGGATGTTGAAGTATAAATACGTCACGGTTGGCTCTGATACCAGGTTGAAGAGTGATGCAACTCAAGGAAGTACTGATTAAATGCCAAGCAGTAATTTTATGGAAATCAGCAGATATACTCAGATATACTCTTAATATCCAGCTCTAAGGTACAGTGTTCTAAGTCCATAGCATAATTGAGGAACAGCATCACACCATTGCAGTGGTCCAGTTGGGGACCATGTTAGGAAAAGAAAAGAGAAACCCTGACTCACTTTGAAACTTAAGTCTCTGTCCCCTTCACCTAGGACTCAGTGTCCCATCTCTCCACCATGACCATACAGGTCCTTGCACCTGGCTGCAAGGAGAGCATTTTGAAGCCAGCTTCTCTTATTGCCTCTAAACCCCTGTGTAGAAAAGTTAAGCAGTTTGGGCCAAGGCCGCATCACCTCCTTCAGCTCCCTTGCCTTTGAGCAGTGCTTTTGGGGACAGGGGGGGCGGTGTACAGGTATGAGCAGCCTTTCTACTCCGTCAGGGCCAAGGACTCAGCCCCTAGGCCCCTGAGATCCTCAGCCTGGTATGAAAGCAGGAGAGGAACAAGAAGCTCCTGTTTCTGCCCCCATCACCCTGAGTCAGGAGCGTCTTAACCTATTCCTTCAGCAAAGAGAGCTCAGGCACTGCACAGAGTTAAGTTGATGATGTTTTGATTGTCTAAAGGAAATAGCTTGTTTTGGAAACAGCCTCCAAGAGGCTATTAGCATTTTTAATTACACAGATTCTGTTTAATGCCACTCTATTTCCACTTCCCATTCTTCTCATCCTCTTTATTCCCTTGTGTGGAAATTGCATTTCCTTCCACTCAGATGCCTTGTTTGTGCCTTGTTAACTTCCCTACTCCTGCCCAGAATTATGCTCTGTCCTTGCTCTAAATATCTGTTAGTTACTGACAGGTTTGGTTATACAAATACACTTCTGTGCAGTGTTTTCATCAAAATGATCTCAAAACTCAGCCATGTACATACAGATGTGCTTATTTTCACTTTCTTCTTCACCATTGTCATCTGCTGTCCAGCTGACACATGGCCTCTCAAGAATGAAAATAAAACTCCTGGATCACTTGTTTTTTTACTAAACTTCTGAGCATGCTCTTTGTGATGTTTCCCTGCTTTCTAACTCTGTGTAAACTTCCATTCCTGAATGTCCTGTCATTGTGATAACTCCTTAGAATTCATTTTTTCAAGGATTGCTATGATTTTGGAAACCAGAAAACAGCTGATTTGGTAGATAAAACTGCATTATTGGTGTCGCCAGCAACTTACTAAATCAACCTAAGAAAAAGGGGAAAGGATTAGGAAACGAATGGTATTTTATGTGCTATTATTTTTCAAATCACCTGGTCACAAATTCCTGCTGCCTTTTGTACAGAGAAATTTGACCCAACTCTTAACTAAAAGCACAGTTAATTCACTAATATGATCATGATTATTAACACTTGTTCCTGTGTGTTATTTTCTTATTATGCACATCTAAGGACTAAATTATGTTTTCAGGGCCGTACTAGTACTAGGAGACAGAAGATGAAGTTCTGTTCCCACAAGCTTTCTATCTGATCCTAGGTGAGTCTTTTCCCTTTTTGCACCTAGCCTTTCCAGAAGGTTTAGCTACTTATTGTCAGCATTTTCTCTACGGGCCAGGCATGGCCCCAATTACTTCCTATCCAATAATAGTCCAGAGATGTGTCCAGTAGGTCCAATAGTTCAATACATTCTTTGAACACCTTCCATCAGCTAATGCCAACATCATTGATAAGTCCCTCTGAAAAAGAACCCATAAGGATGCCATCCTCAGCACCAAAGGCCATGCTTCCTGTCCTCTACCTTCAGGCATCTTGCAGACACTCTGGTGGAAGCCAGAGGAGTATAATTCACATTGTGCCGGCTGAATGGACACACCTGCTGTCACCTTCTCCAAAGCAGGATGAATTCATATTCATAAAATCCTGCAGTAGTCTCAAGCACTCCCTCAAGTTGCACTTTCTTCTCCCAGGTGAAGGAGATGGAAGTTTGCAAGTTTTCTTTTCCTTCTGCTCTCCAAAGGAGACACCAAACTGTTGTCAAGGGCAGTGTATTGCACATGTTCATGTCAAGTGGCTTCTTACTGGACTGTACTGAATCTTGACAGATTGACAGAACTAAGCATACTTGACATGCTCTTCTCTTTCTTTTTAGTTGGCCCATGGATTGTTCTATCTTCTCAGCTCTCTTCATGTGAGTGGTCTCTCTGAGATCCTTGCTCTTGTACAGGCACTTTATAAAGAGAGAGATACCAAATGCTTTTTTAAGTGGAAGGGAGAGAGTTAGAATTCATACCACAGAGCACATGTGGCCGTGATGAGAATGGAGTGGGCAGCTGTGCAGTTGTGAACATGTCATGTAAGAACAGTTTCTCTTCTCTGTTTCCTCTCCAAGCACGTTCCCTTCCAACAGGTCAGCGGTGGGTTACTTGTGGTGCATCTGAAAGAAGCACATGCTTCCCGAATGCTGTGTTGATAGAGCTTTACCTTCTCCTCTGCTTTGAGAGATCATATACAATTGGTCTTGGTCTAAAAGAGAGGCCATGTTCCTGAAATAAAAATGATGGAGGGAATTAGTTCTGAGCAACAGGAGGAGTTTAAAAAAAAAAAAGCCACCCAAGCGCTGTTGTTATCCTTTCTTCACTGTGATAAAACTTCAGTTGCATTAGCTGGTTATTGAAAATCAAAATAGCGAGTTGTTTCCACAGTTTTTAAGACATCAGCTATTGAGAAAAGACATTCTGGGAAACGTTGCTAATAAAAGAAATTACAAAAAGGTCAGAGAGGTTAGATATCAACAGATAGGCAACATGCCTGGCTAGCGATGTTGAGACTATACTGGGACACAGGATCTTGAAAGTCTCCAAATATTTAGCAGCTGTTGAAATCTTTGGGAATTAGCCGTCTAAATATCCAAACTCTTGATTCCAAGATTAAGGAGATCTATGAATATTTGGGGGGATATCATTTTTCTTTTTGTGGAATGTTCCTATTTTCAAACTTCTCTACAAAAATGTTTGTGCTTCATATGCTTTCAATTCACCAGCCTCACCAACAGAAGCTGGGAGAGGTATCAAACTGGGTAAATAGGCAGATGCAACTTAAAATGCCTTGTGTGAGCAACCTGTCACACTTCCCTTGCCAACCATTTGACAGAAGCACACCCCAGTGGCACTACGAGCTTGTATGTTAATAGTCAAAGGAGAAGCCTTTGTTAATGCTGTATCTGGCAAACAGATGTTAGCTGCAGACAAACACCAAAGAAAATGAGCAAGAAGAACTGTTTTGCAAGCCGATGATTTGAAGGCTGTTTGCTATAGGCATTCATCTGTGCATTGGTGGTGATCATTGATTCTAGTCCAATGTTTTGCTTGATTCCTGATAATGCAAGGATGATAATACATCAAGCTCTGAAAGTGCACCCATCCAAACCGTCTTCAAGCTGTGGAAATAATTTACAGTTAAAATGGCCTGTTTTGAAGCTGCAGAAAGCACCTCAGGCCCTCCGACATTTTTTAAAGACTTTGTTCATCCTGAGTATGACAAGAGAGGCAACATGAGTAAGAGAAAGAAAGGGAGGAAACTCCATAAAATGTTGAGGATAATGAAATTAGGTACCTGGAGTCACATCTAAACAGAAACATGCAAACAAGTGCCAGCCTTCAGGAGTCTATTGTTTACAGGACGTGTTATATTTAAAAGGTTCATTTAGATGCAGCAATGGGTCTGTTTTCTGGGTCTGTCTCAAGATGGCAGACTAAGAGTAATTACTCACTTCAGGAAAACAAACGCTCTGCAAGAAGACTTCTAGAAGCAAAGGACAAGAATTATCAAAACAGTAGTTTGCCAGGATAAAAACAAACTTGTTCATCTGTATCTAATAAGATTGGTTTAAAATGATACTGTTTCAAATTATAAAGAACTCCAGTGAATATGTGCATACATCTGTTTTCTTTAAGGGGAAATTTGTGATTTAAAATATTCAAAATCCGTTCCARCTCTGCATCCCAGGAGTCACTGGCACAACTCACAAAGCATTAGGAAATAGTAATGGGCAAAACTTGGAAGGCTTTCAGTTCGGGTTCAGTTTAGATAAGCCTGCAAAAGTCTGGAGGCTTGCAGTTGCTGCTGTTAAAAATTTGCATTTGTGAAAGCTCTGATTCAGCAAAACACTGTATTCAGGAAAGTACTTCAAGTTAAGCACTTAAGCAATTTCAGTTGTTTTGCTAAAAGGAAATAGGCTTAATTAGGTGTTACGAATTTTGCTCCAACCACTGCCCCAGTTACCATGCAATGCCTTCTGAAATATCTCAGTTTCCCTGTCATCAGTATCAGGAAAGAAATGTAGTTGAATAAAATATCTGATTTCGGGTTGGGAGTTTCTCTAAGGAAAAAAAAGTACATTCAGGGTTGAATGTTGAAGGCAACTTGCACAATGATGATGCTCTGCAATATTGTAAGGGACCCGTCAAATGCCATCAGACTGAAGTATGTGGGTCAGTGTTTCCGCTTTGGTTTGTATGGGTCTTATTTTTATTGAAGCATTTCATCCCTCTCCTCTCAAAAACAGGATTATGCATGATGCAGTTTTAATCTGATAAATCAGAGTGCTGCTGAGATATGCTAAAATGAACGGTGCTCATGTGAGTTTCCTTTTTTTTGTTGTTGTTGGCCTTTTTTTCTAAAAGAAGTCTGGTGGCAACATAGTGGTTCAAATATATTTGACAAAATGATAAAATTGTGCCCCTAGATATCCTGCATTTCAAAACTAAGGAATAAAATTGTCAGTCAAATAACTGGGAGATTTTTTTGGCTGTAACTAAAATTTGAATTTTCCTTTTTTCCTGTTTGTATGGCTTTATTTAACCTTGAGACTTCTGCTTGCTCTTTCAGATCTTGCGCTCTCTCTTTTTTTTTCCTTCTGATTAACGTTTTCAAAAATAAGTCATGCAACATTTGTGTCGTAAAAAATATGTCTTCTCACTTGTCATTTCAGTGCAGAAATGTTGCTGCATCTGGGTAAAATTTAGCTCAATAAGCAAGTAAATTCTGAAGCCTTCAAAGCGACTTAGTTCCTGACTTAGAGAGCCCAAAGTATTTTCAGCATTTGTGCTGGCATCGTTTTTAACCACCGTATTAATAGTCATGAGGTAYATCGCTCTTCAGGAGTCTATGCATTTTCATTGTAAAATAAATTTGTATTCATCATCCCTCTTTTAATACTAAATCTTTTAATTGGATTGTTTATTGAGTATCATTTCCTCTGGTTTTCTTTCTGAAACTAAAGGATGGCTATTAATGTAATGCATTTATTAAAATGTTTAAATATTTAAACTATTCTTCATCAGTGTGAAAGCTACCATTTTAATGCAGGTGCATCATTAGTGGAAAAACGCTTCATGGTATTGGAAAATACCATACACCCACAGGAACAATGTCTGGTTAATTACTAAAGAATAATCTCCATCTGGTAGATTTGTCTTCCCCAGTTCACTCTAAAATAAGTCTCCAGGTAATCTCTGAAATAGTCTTCTTAAACACACTAAGGTTTCTAAGATTATTAGTAGTAATTGTGTTGCACAACCAGGGGAATTTTATTTAGCATAGTGGAGGAAGCAATGTCATTATTAGTTGATTAGTGTGAACAATCTTTGACGATATGTAGCACCAACTATGGTTTCCACTAGTGACACCTCATTATTCTGATTGCAGTTTGATTTGCAATGTTAGGAGGYAACAGGAAAAAAAGCAATCATCCAAACATACCTCTGCCAGCCTAGAACCATGGGAGGGAGCGTGCGCTTCACGGCGTTCTAGAAATTTCATTCCCACAAGAAAATAAACCCCAGCTGTTGACAAATGACTGACACTGATTAGGAATTAGCACAGGTGCAGTGAGGTTTCTGACCTACGTTATTCTATAGGTGCACTTTGCAGCCTTGGCAATTGCTGCCAAGGTTAGAAATAGACATTGTTGTACAAGTTACGTTCTCTTGAAATATACACAGCAGAGGTRCCAGATCTCAAGATATTACAAATCAATTGCTGTTTGGTATGGATTTACCCTTCAAGTTAAAGCCAAAATCCTTTGGGCCAAGCTCAGCGCTGCGCATCAGATGCGTGTGGCGTAAACCCCACTAAAGGCAATATTTCTACAGTAGTTACTGGGCACAGACTTTCTTCCAGAGTCCTAGGAAACCGCAACGCAAGTGAAGATAAGAACCTGTAGGGCACTGTCCAAATGGAAGGTATTTTAGTTTGCTGATATTCCTACAAGTGCTGTCTCAGGGGTAATTCACAGGTTATCATTTCTCGTAGTGGAACGTGATAACAAAGCTGCTTGGTTCTCTTCTGCGGAGGGAAACTGGATCGCAGGCAGAATGGGTCCGGGCTCTCAGCAACTCTCGCTTGTACTTGCAGCAGAAAGGGGCAGTAGTTCTGGCTGTAATCATGTGAATAATCTTAACTGGTTACATGTGTGAGGTTATGCAAACGCACACATACTTTGTTAGACTGCGGTTTCTTGGCTACTTGGGCCAAGGCTGCAATCTTGTGACATCTGTATGCTTGATGTAGTCAAGCTGTGTGACACCTGTATAGTTCATTACAGCATTTCACACAGAAATGTAACAGTTTACTTTGGATGCTTGGATGTGTACTTACATATAAACCCGTGGGGTGAGGAGAGCCTTGTTTTTGTTGGTTCATTATATGCAATGCTTCTCACATTAGTATTCCCCTTAGAAACCCCTTGGGTGGTAGGGGATAACTGCCCTGTTTAGAGTGGTCTCCTCAAAAAGCTGTTCTGAGGTTTTATTTTTGCCCAGGATGATATTTTTGCAAAAATTAAAATTCTCAAAAGTTATGCTAATTTTAGGACTAATTAAATGATTAATAAATGCCCCCAATGCTTGTCTTTCCCTCTTCAAAGATTACTGATTTAAATGGTGTTTAATACTTGTTTAATGTGTTTGCTATCATTTAAACAAGTAATTGGAGCACGTGGTACAATCAGTAGCCAAGCAAGTGACTCTTTATTAGTAATCTTGGGGGAAAAGGGGAATGAGGACAAGGTGCTTGTATTACTGTCTGTACTAATTTGGACTTAGGAAAATTAGCATCTGTTCAACCTATACATATTGGCAGGAGCTACAGCTGAACTGGGAAGTGGAGTGGTAGCTTAGCATGAAAAGAGGTTCAGGATCTTTGTCTTCCACCAAGGACAAGCAGACTGTTAGAAGAAATGTTAAAATTATAATGCGTGCCTCTCAACTTTGAAAAGCGTTTACCGGGGTAAATTCTGCTCTCTGTTTTGTAGCAGGAATGTCAAGGAACTCCATTAAATTAAACAGAATCACTCTGTCCTTAGCTGCCAATACAAGCAACAGCATAATTTGGACATGTTTCTAAATCAAATAGACCAAAAGGCACCGTCTCCGTTAGAGTCTTCTGGCTTTGCAGAACACCTGTAGGCTGGGGAACTGGGCTTTCAGCACATCAACAGAAGGCTGTCTAACTGGAGTACGACTGTCAGTAGTAATAGCCACAAATACAACAGTTAGACGATCAACTGAATAAGTTAGTTATTCTTTTCTCTGAATTCTATTTGTTTGGAAGGTGCTTAGGGTAATGACAGTTTTTCATGTGTACACAGTGGCTCTGAGACAAGGGCATCCTGGCTCAGCTAATCTTAGCCAATACTGCAAAATGTTCATTAATTTCAGTGCTATTTCATTAAAAAAATAAGTTACGTAAGGGCGTGTCTTTAGAATTTAAAGACAAAACAGGAAGAAGTGTTTTGTTTAATTTGCTTTGTATGATACAGAAGACTATGAAAGCTGTTGCAAGCAGCTGCCTGCCATGAGGCCTGAGTTGCATGCTGAGGGGCCAGCGTTGCTCTGAAAGCAGCATGCACTCCATCACCTCTGATGTCAACGCAGACTGGATCCTGGCTGAAACTGGACGATGTTTTTGCATATCCACTGTTGTTATAGGACTGTGATGAGTAGAGGAGAGGGAAAGGAGTTTAAATGTCTGTTCCTGGCTGTCATTGTCTTATTCTGGAAGCATGGACAATCCTTTTTTTTTTTTTACCCCTGTCTTTTGGCCTATTTTCTCCAGTTGCAGAACGGCTTGATGATCTTTCTGTCCATGGGGCACTGTGTGACTACATTAGCTAATATTAATAAAGTGGTTTGAATTCCATTGACAAACTTCATACAATAACCAAGGCCTTATAATCATGACATTTTGTATTTTGGAATTATTTTTATACTGTAACGAGTTTCCAGAGTACCATTTCTGATTGGCTGGCTGTGACATTATACACATATCAAATGTTCCCTGCTGCTTGTATTTATGACTATAAATTCTGTTTTATAAGAAGACATTTCACTCTGCATTTCTACGGGATTACTGTGCATCTCAGGTGGTAGAGTACTCTGGCCTACAGCTTCATGCCTGGTAACAACACCTGAGGAGTACTGTAATCAGTCATTCACCACTGCTTGGTGTATCTCATTGTTTAAATACAGTGTATGGATTTAGAAGAATGGAGAAAACAAAGCCAGAGCGTGGCTTGGTCCAAACACATAACACAGTTTACTCATAGAAATTGATTCCATGCACTCAGATCATGGCAATTGAAAAATAGCAGGAAGAGGCTTGCATCAATTTGACTGGCAGGAAAGCAAGTAAATGCGGCAGTCTCTGAACTCATGCTCCCCTTCAGGTGAGCACACAGAAGTAATGAGGTCTGGGTGACCATTCTGGGACACCTGCGTGCCTCTGGAGTGCTGCAGGACCCTGTGTGCTGAACCCTGGAGGTTAAATGCAAGTTTTGCAATAGTCCTGATGCTTTTTATTACATTTCAAGAATAGAAGTGTAGATTTGTTTTCTTTTCTTTCTTTAAATGGCATTGAATGTATTTGGGGTCATGCATCTCTTTTTGAAAACAGTTCTTTCTTTGTCTGTATAGCTTTACTAACGTTTTTAGATTTCTACAGTGTTGTGGGCTTTGGGGACTTGGGGATTTTGCAAATACATACTACTTGCTGCTGAAAGACAAGAGTGTTGTTCAGAAAGCATTTTCTTTGGCAGCTCCAGCCTGCGGAGTGACTTGAAGTGTTTAGGCCAGTTGAGATTAGGGGCTCTCGCACCTGGAGTGGTGCAGTGGCCATGTTTTAATAGCAAAAAAACAAACCCCAATGCATGGAACAGATTTACCAAGGTTCACAAATCTCTCTCAAGCTCTCAGCCAAATTTCAAGTGAACCTGAGTTCATTTATGGGTTTGGGTGGAAATGGAAACTATGCCAAGGTCTTTGGTTTGAGTTGAAAGTCGGCCAAACTTAAGGTTTTACTGTGCGGTAACTCTGGCTGCCAGAAAAATACACATAGAGGCAAACCTCCCGTTGTGAGGCCACACAGACCCCCTGTATTTGACTAAAGGCAAGAGCATGACTTGCCATAATTCCCCTTTCTCTGGGCCCATTCAGAGCTTCAGTCTCTGGATCTCGGCGCACCTCAGCATTAGCAGCCAGCCTTCAAAGAGCTGGCTGCATTGGCCCTAGCACACGTTAGAGCAGCCTGCAAAGTACTTTCAGCACTTCCATTACTTCTGGTGCTGGTGAAGGACCTGTAGGGTTCAAGGAAATGGCAGGCACCTACCTCCCATTTACCTCATGTACCCCTGGGTCAGGGTCCAGGGAGCACCCACCAACTTACTCCCTTAAGAGGGTGAGCAGGACTTGGCTTGGGCATAAATCTGTGCTGGCTTGAGCATGGGTCAAATTTCACTCAATATGAGTTCAGTTCTTGCAGTTGTGATATATTTTGACAGACACTTTATTCTGTGCACATCTTACTACTACAACACGAAGTCCAGACATGTAGTTGTATTTTTTGTTGGGTCTAGGCACATGTTCCCAGAAACATGGTAATGAAAGCAACAAGGACATGGGAGTGCAGAATATCAGAACCACCAAACATAGCCTGGAACAGAGAATTGCTACTAAATTGTTGCATGCATTATTGCCATTTTTTTTTACAAACTGTTCTTTTTGTTAGCTATAGTACTATAGTTAGCTATATAGTACTTAATCAAACTAAGGACAAAAGGTCAAGCATTGATCACACATTACTGATCATGACATCTGCTGATGTTTCCTGAGAATTTAATTCAGCATGCTAATAAAGCCCACTTGCTATTAACATGCTTGAGAGGATGTGAAAAAAGGTTGAGTACATTCATGTTTGGAAAGCATGATAAAATATCTTATTGTCAGGAAAGCCCACACTAGAGCAGGAGTCAGAGAATGCTACATTTGCTGTTCTGTATGTATTATAAATAGCTGGTTAGGTATGTTACAGCTGAAATGTGAAATGTCAGTTTTTATTAATGAAACAGATAGTGCAGAAGGAATGATGAAGACTGACTGGCTGTGCCTTGCGAGCGGCTGGCTGGGGGTAATGCTTTTCAGAACAAGTATGATCCAATCTAAGGATGTGCACTGGTTGCAGAATTTGTGATTCGGGGAAAAATGCAGATTTAGGGCTTGTGATACAGAAAGAAAAGAACATAAAAGAGCTCTTAAGTCGGAAATAAAGGATGTAATTCACAGCCCATTGAAATCAGTGGGAATCATCTCATCTCAGTGGGCACTGGATTAAGCCTCAAAAGGATTGAAGCAACATAGTGTTATTCAAGGAAATTTCCGTTAGTAGCAGAGCGTGAGAGCTGAGGTGTTCAAAATGAGAGTGCTTTGGAGTGAGCCAAGGCACAGCCACAGCCACGTGATCTCAGTCTGAGTCTCCTTCACTTCTTCTCAGCTTGGGCAGAGTTCAGAATAAGCCACGCCAGTTATGACAGGATCCAGCACGGCCAGAGCACTGAAGTGGACCTACCCCACTGCTTCTTGGAAGTGAGAATGTTCAAAAGAATTCACAGTCTTTAAAACTTTGTTTTATTAGAACTCCAAATTGATACATGGCAACAGGGGAATACTTTAAACAGAGAAAACTCAGATGTGCTTGATGAGACAGTTTCAATGAAAGGTTGGCAAACAAACTTACCCTTAGCCTGCCCTGTCCTTGCTGAGGACAAAAGGGTGACCTTTTTCCTCCAGCTTTGCTTTTTAGTCTATCAGCTTTCATTTTGTTTCTGGGTTGCGAAAACTCCACCATTTCTTTGGATAGACCTTTGCAGACTCTTCAATCCCTAGGGAAGTTTTCTTCTATCAGTCACTTTTTGAGGCTCTGCTTTTGGGTTCCCTCTGCACTTCTCAGGAGTACTCCCAGTCTGCACTCGGCTTCCAGACTTCTTGTATACCAGGGCTTYCCCCCTCAGCCCAGCCCAGCATTTGTGCCAGAAGGCCCTCCCAAGTCCTGTATGCTTACTTGCTCTTCCGTAGTGTTTACTGTCATCCCTTCTTCCAAACAGTTCCTCTTGACCCAGATTGCAGCAGGAAGAAAAATGTAAATAGCTTTTTTCTCTTCTGCTCACCAATCACAGTCTCTTCAGCAGAGTATACTTTATACACTGACTGACTGTAGCTAGTGAACAAACAAATTGTGAGCAGCAGACGAGGCTTTCCAGTAGGTATATGTGCGAAGCATACTTTAGGTGAAACATATGTCATAGGAAAAATAGGAAAAGACTGTGGTTCAGTTCTCCCTCTGAATGCTCCCTGACATGACATACCCTGCTTGCGTAGGCATGTGTGCGCCAAATGCTTTGTTAATAGAACCCACTAATGTGGTTTTCCTGTATTTACATATTACTTTGGTATTATGACGGTAAGCATAGAGCCATTCCCAGTTTAAGGATAATCCCTCTTGTGGGTTTTGTTTCKGTATTGCAAGTGCTAATAAATTCCACACACAATGGTGTCATTACTAGGGTGTCATTGGTGTGGAAGTGTTTTGCCACAGGTGATAGATGCTGATGATCCTTATGTCTTTCAAATGTTGAAGCTAAGGAAACTGAATATCTATGAGAAATGGGCTGTGGTGAAATTTCATTTGTCACAAGCTGGATGGTTTCCTTTTCTGTTCTGAGTAACTTTCTGATGGTTGCCAAGTGTCTTTTATGGATATTGTGTGTGCAAGCATGCATATAACATTGATAGTGACCAACAGATTACTGCTAAGAGCAATAAAAAATACAGTTCCACTTAGATCTGATAAGTAATATCTATGCCATATCTGTCAGTGAAAAGTCTCCTGTAGCCAAAGGCTGTCTGAAAGTCAAGTGGGTACCATTGTGTACTGCTGCCCTTAGCGTTAGCAGAGCTGTCTTAGATTTACTTCCCACTCTTCTTGTTTCAAAAGTGGTATTTCTCCAACTGGTGCTGAGAAAGCAGAACCACAATTGTTAGCTGATCTCAACATTTTTAGAAGAACCACGAGACAGCAATCTGAGGAATGATGGCATGTCAGTACGTCCACTGGTATGTGTGCATTGGGTCAGAGACCAGGTTGTGGAATAATGTACTAATCCTGATTAAGATCCATGCCATTTTTTGGTAAGTTACAAAACTGTCTGCCCTTAAGTATGGCATCATATAGGACATATATGGTATATAGCTATGATATTAAGCATGGCAGGCTTATATGGCTGGCACTGAGAGCTGAGGGCGCACATTGCTTATGTGTACTCATTGCAGATTTTCTTCCAGATTAAGAGAAAACAAGTAAGCAATGGCCTTTCAGAGGTGGGTGGAAAGGGGTGATAAATTATCAGATCTCACTAGGCTGCATGACTTTCAAAGAGAAAGGAAATAATGAGCTTAAGCTGAAATAAATGATTTTTATATTTTTTCTGGAGAAAATTTTCAAGTATTCAGAGGGAGTGCACCGTGTCTGAGCTGCCAGGACTGTCAGTGCTCTGACAGCTAATATGACTAAATGAGTTCAGCCCACCTATCAGAGCATCAGAAAGGGTTCAGAGATTGCTTAAGATAAAATGAGTGGTAAAGAAATGAAGTACAGGAGCTTTCTTCTTTTAAGGTACAGTAGGCACACAAATCCCATTATTTTCTAATAGGATTTTACACACACCTCTCCTTCACCACTTTGAAACTCATTTGAACTGCTCATACAATTCGAAAAATGTCCTCTTTGGTTGTCACTGGTGGGACATCCATTTGATTTACTTTGCTGCATGTAAGTTAGTCAAAAGACTCAGGAAAAATGGTTCTTGGTATTTTCAGCATATATTTGGATTTTTCTGTGTACCTATATTTCAGGTACAGAAGTACATATATTTCAGGACAGAGGTGTGTTTTAGGTTTTTTGGTTTTGTTTTTTTTAAGAGGTTTCAGGTCTAAAAGTCTGAGAAGAGAGTCCATGGGTCCCCCATCTTTCATCATTCTGTGTACTCATAATCTGTCACTGAAAAATAGGGAGAAATGAATATTGTTTTACAGATGGGTTCAGACTTACATTAAATATTCAAGAGGTTTCAAATGAGCTCTAATACATTTAAATGCAGTTTTATCCATGTCATTTTTGTCTGTGCTGTAAGGCACATTGCCATATTCTTCACATGGTCTGGCAGATATATCTGCAGCCATAGAATAGATGCATATGAAAAGGTGAAACGATTAGTTCCTGTGCAAGTAACATGATTTGCATTTCAGTAAGTTGCACAAATAGTCTCATACATAGAAACTTTCAGATGTGAGCCTCACTGTATTTTTAGTCCTTGAAGATCTTTTGGTTACAGCTCGGATTTCCCTTTAAGTGGCAAAATTAATACAGTACATTCCAGATGTCTGTGTAGTCTCCTTGCTTGGAGGATGTATCCTTGACCTATAATCCTTCTCTGCTTTCCAGGCCTAGACGAGATGGCTCTGCTGAAAAGCTGTCACTACAAATTGTCATTGACTTCAGCAGAGGCAGGCTTTTCTCCCCTTTTTCATTTCTGTAATGGGACTGCAAAGACTGACAGAGTCGCGCTGTTCTAGGAGACCCAAGAGCTGAACTAATCTCAGATCCTTTCATTTGGGTATGATGCGAGCTTTGTCGTGGTTTTGATAATTGCCATAGTACTTTAGATTAAGACAGAGCACCTTTCCTGTGAATCCACAGAAAACGTCTTGAGGGTGTAATGAATTTAATCTGATGCCTGCTGGTTATTCTTAACCAAATCCTTCCAAGCTGGAAAGGAAAGTTTTGCAGAGGATTGTGGCACCAGTTAGTTTTATGTGACTAGAAGATCTCTATTCAAGAAATTTGTGATTAGTGTTGACAGAGTTACTAAGCATCAATTTCTTCCAATTTTTATTTTGGCAAGAAAACGTATAAGCAGTTTGCAGAGCCAAATGTAGCCTCTCCTGATGTTGCCAGACTATTTTGACCTCGCTTAATTGGGCTTGAGTGAGGAACAGAAACGCGTGGAGACAGCATGGCCAGCATTTGGTTCGTTCAGCCTCTTCTTTTAGTACTCTTCACAGTTTTGCAGTGAAAAGGTTGCTGATTGACAAATAAAACCTTTAGGCCCCAAACCAACTGGGTACAGGAATTGCTGAGCTGGATGCAATACCTGCCCCTGTGACGTGCCCAAGCTAACATAGCGTTTCTCCCACAAAGGCAGTGCGCGTGAGCTGAGAACGGGCCTTGGAGCTCGACTGCAGGGGCCGGCGTGCTGGCAAGCCTTTCTCCCCTTTCCTCCCCCCGCTGCTGCGCAGCACAGGGCCCCCCCCCGGGGAAAGTGTACCTTTTCTTTCAATAATGCCGTTGTCAGGTGAGGAGCCTCTGTTCCAAATGGTTCTAATCTCTGCATGTTTAATGCTTTAGCGCTTCCTGGTCAGGGGGGACACAGTACAGAAATCATTTTTTTTTCAGTCATAACCAACCAGAGTACCATCACAGAGATGAGGGGTCTGGCTGACTTAGAGAATTGAGCATCATTTAAACATTAAAGTGAACTTTTGAAGGGAAAAGCGGCCAATATAGTACGTCTGACATGTTTGGACTGCCCCCGCCTGCTCTGTAGGTGTGGGGAGAAGATGCTATACGCTAAGACGGTGTRCTTAGAACCTCCTACAGGACAGAAAAACAAGGCACAACAGCCTAGCTCGCTAAAGCTATCATCCTCATTGCGCACAAAAGGGGGCTATTTCCTGTCTATCCAAAAGTGATAAAAAAAAGTCCCCCCTCTCCACAAAACACAAATGTGCATGCATGCACGCGCGCACACAYGCACACACACACACACTCAGACACTCTGCTTGCTGTTGTCTGCCAGAAGCAGAAACATGCCCCAGTTGAAATCAGGAGACAAATTACTTCAGTAAAGAATAGGCACATAAGCATTGCCAGGTCCATGTTTTCTTAACAGCCTTTCTTCAGCCTTTCAGAAATGCCTTGTTATTATCTTTAGCCATTGCCACTTGGGCAAAATGTGAACAGAACTGTCAAGGGACTAGAAAGGACTCTATCAGCTTCCTGCTAGCATTGTCTCAGGATTTCAGTGCTGTAGGTTTTGATTAAAGCAGTATCTTCTGCATTTATTTCTCTAAATGCTTTACTACCCAAAGTAATAACCACAGGTAGATATTCTGGACTCTCTTGTCAAGAACAAAAAAATCTGTGCAATAAAAGTCCACCTTTTAAATAGAGAAACTGCAAAATAGCTCTGCTTTCCAAGTATTATTTAATGGTAATGAAGAGAGCATAAGATGAGTTATATTGGAAAAGCAATAAAGGCCAAGTTGCTGTACATGACATCTAATTTCTGTATCAATTGATTCACCTGCTATTGATGTACTACTGTATTTATATACCCTGCCCCCAAAAATGAAACATTAGGTATGGCAAACAGTTAGTCCTTGCTGAACACCAGTGTAGTTATAGTCTGTGCTCTCTTCTGGTTACCTTGCTAATAGGATAGCGTAAGCAGCATTTTCCCCGCAGTCTGGAAATAACTATATGCAATTAGAGTTGTCCGCATACCTAGCTAAAGAGCCTGAAAGCCCGACACTATCTTTGTGCAGAGGCTGTGGCAAGCTCTGTGCACTGCAAGGGCAACACGTTGCAGTTGGTGTGTGCATTTCAAGTAGGGTTCTCAAAAGCCCTTGATGTTGGCCTTGCTCTCACTGAGGTCGCTGGAAGCAGTTAGGTCGCTGTTAAAAACATCTACAAAATCCCATCCTTCCCCTATAAAATGAGGATAGAGGGCTGCATGGCTGAGGAGAGTTTTGTTCTGGGTCGCTGGTGAAAATATGTTTCAGATCCTTTCGAACTGACAAGTCATCCCTATGTGACAGCTCTCAGAGAGTTCGTGGTTTCACTCTAGCATCTAGTGGATAGTAGAAGTTGACAGGAAATCCTGTTAATGCTACCAGACAATTTCTCTTTCTGGCAATCTCCGCAAAGAAGCAGGGGTTGAAAAGGAGCTCATGAGCATGAAGCTTAAATCTCTCTCTCGCTGCTAGGTTATCATGGAGGTGAAGCTAAGGCATATTACTAGGCAACATGAGGGCAGCTTGGCTTACTGATGAATCTGCTTTGCAAATAAACAGTGACACCTGCTTATCAGACTGTCCCACTGACATCCGTCACATGAACCAGGATCACTTAGCTTTCTAAATATAAGAAACATGATCATTTTTTTTCCCGCATGTATTCCCACTTCTGTTACAATTGTACTGGAAGTAATTTTCC
This sequence comes from Apteryx rowi, assembly GCF_003343035.1. Taxonomy (NCBI): domain Eukaryota; kingdom Metazoa; phylum Chordata; class Aves; order Apterygiformes; family Apterygidae; genus Apteryx; species Apteryx rowi. Next base: position 1,718,641 of record NW_020447974.1, read on the forward strand.
TACATGTCAAAGTTATATGCCCGTGACAGAGGCAGGTATGGTTCAAGTCTAAGTGAGGAGCACGTGCAGTCTGGGAACTTTGACCAGATCACATGTCAGAGAAGTATACAAAATACTAACTACTGCAAGAGGAGGGATGACTAAAATTCACCCCTTGGCCTGCTGCAGTAAGTCCAGCCTGTCCCTGAGATCGGCATAACAGTATATAACGATGTTGTTCTACTCCAAATGTATTCACAGTTCTTAGCAAATGTAGTGGCTGCTGCTGTAAGGACCAAAAAGTAAATATTTCAAAATACAAACATTTAATCTGTCATCATTAATTTCCAAATCCATATTCTAAAGAGATGAAAGCAGGAGGCTCATGTTTTCTGAAACCAGCAGGCCACTGAACTGAGTTTGCTTTAAAAACTTCTACCAGGGCTTTCTAAATCAGCCTGCGAGATAGCTGATCAGACAATATTACACTCGATTACGTTCCCCTCACATGACTGTGAATTCCAGAAACTTACTTTTGGCCAGTGAAAAACTTGAGGCTGCAGTAACAAGTGCTTCATTAGAAAGGCACGGGTAGATTTTAGCCCTGCCTATGTTGTTCAGCATCTGGCATTCACTGAGAAATTATGGGCTTCTGTGTTTAGATGTCTAGATGCTATGCAATGTTTCATGTTTCATAGCTTACTGAGAAACTTTTTCTTTTTGTTCAGTTCAGGAGAACAAATAGCTTACATTGGCTTGTTCTGTCAAATTCAAGCTGCCACAGTCGCTCTGTGAGAACATCCGTATTTCCAATATATTTATGACCAAATGTTTCAGACACCACAACTAGAAAATGCAAAATAATTCACTTAAAAGACAACACAAATGGGATGCATTCCAGCTTGGGGTTAGCAGAGGTTACTGGAGATTATGTATGGACATATGCAGCTACCAGTGCTGCTGTTCTAGCAAAAGGATAAGAAAAGGCCTTTAAATAGCCTGGAATATGTGAATAACCTAGAAAGATGTAAACAAACATTTTTAGAAACACGATGGATTGAGGATATCAAAGTGAAACGTGTCACTAGTCCTGTACAGAGGCCAAGATTGGCGTGAGGAACAGAAAGCGGCTCTCAGGAGGCCATTCGGCATTTCTCATGCATTTTTTTGTCCTCATCAGGCATAAGATGCGCAGCCTTCTCTGCTGCCCACATACATCCTTCACTTCCTTGCTGGGTAGCAGGCGGGTCCCCCTGTACCTTTACATGCCTCTCTCCCACTCATCATTGCCAAAGAAGCTTTCTCAAGCTTTACATGCTGAATGAGTTTTGGCTATCATAACTTCGTTAGGTATGTTGACAAACATTACTAATTTAAAATTAAAAAAATATATTTTTAAGAGATAAAGCCAATCTGAACAATTTTAAATATCTTTCAAACTGCAAAGGAAGAAATGCTGTTTTTAGCAGTTGATCTATGCACAGCTTAAACACCAGTACAATTACTTTAATTAAGATTGTGTTTCCTAACAGAATAGCTATTTTAATATATTACTTACTGTGGATTCAGTTATACTAGCATAGCTTTAATTTTTAGCCCTGCAGGAATGAGCAACACTTCTATGTGTATTTTTATATACCAATAGAGGGAGATATATAGCTCTGACTTTATGGATGTATTGAAGCAGCCCAGTATGTGTATACATATAAGGCTGAGATCCACAAAGGCAGCTAAATATGCTCGATTTCAATCAAAGGCTGGTGCCTAAATGCTGTGGTGTCAAGCAGGCCATCTATAAATGTTTCTAATCTTGTCCAGAACGTGAAAAGTTCTTATAATCASCACAAGTGAAAAACAATGGGTTTTCATGTTGGTTTCAGAAAATTGTTACAAAGACAGTTTATGTCTCCTTTTGCTGTCAACAGCACACATGCTTTGTGCTCTGCAGCATGTCATCAAATGCTTTAGTTAATTACTCACTAATTATAACACTGTTGAATGGCTACACTGTGGCAACCATATAATTATGGAACATAAAGTACTGAGCAGTTGCAAGGCTGAGCATATTGACTGATTACAATAAATCCCCTGCTTATTGTTGATATTTTTCACCTGCTTAACATTTGTAATGTTTGCCTATCATACCCTCAAACTCAGAGCAATATATGAAATGTTAGTAGTAGAAGTTAATTAAAGTTAAAAGCAGGTAAGCTGTATTGAAATGGTAATGTATAATGGCAAATGTACGTGGAAACAAGAAGCCCGGAAATGGCCCCTCGCATCTGCCAGGGCATGGTATTTCTCTCACACCCACAGCCCAGCTGCCCCCGAGKCAGGCAAAAGGAGAAATGGGCCACTGATGTTTTGCAAATACAGCGTGGTGGGTCGAAGTCTCAGGGCAGCTCACAAAAGACGGGAAGGAGTTCAGCTTGCCTGTTCTTCCAGGCTCCCAACATCACCAGCGAGGGAAGTCATTCAAAGAGCTGCTGGAAACTTTGCCAGCTAATGAGTCGGACAGGGACGCCCTGGCAGGGGCGGGCTGGCTGGAGTGCCACGAGCCCTGCCTTACCAGCAGGTTGCCCATCACAGGCGAGCGGCTAGCGGACGATGCGCAGCTGCCTTGGGTTATGCTTCCCAAACATGCTCTTACAACCCAGGAAATGTCAAATACCATCTTAGGGCAGTTTCCTGGGCTGCTTTACGCTTGCTGGTACAAAGTATAAATAAAGATCTGCAGCTACCCTTTTTAATGTTTAAAGAAAAAAAGATCCAGCCCCAGGACAAAGTACTTTTCTCCTTGTACTTTTCACAAATCATTGTTCTGACCCCTCAAAATACACTGGTGTTCAGGAGCTGAGAAAATGCATACTGGGCTGTCACTGCCATTCATATCTTACACCGTAGCGCCGAGAACAAGATACAAAGCTGTTCAGCAAAACACACTAATTCATTAAAACTCAGTGAAAGCCTTGCTTGCTCGTGCTGCTGCAAGTAGTTCTTACTTTGTTCTCTGATTGGAATGGCGAAGCAGGAAATGTCTGATCAAAGAGTTTTCAACTTCATATTTAGGAAAGTGAGTCACTCAGCGTTTGTATGGTTCTTCATTCACTAACAATGCCACCTGCCGTATAAATATGTGCTCAGAGGAAAGCTCAATGACTGTCATGTGCAGAATATCTAAGTAGTACATAGGCATCCTTTCAGTTCCAAGTAAATGTAAAGTTCTTCCCACAAAGACAAACCTTTTTTTGTAATGTACTGCTAGTTCCTTTCCTGTGAATAGAGGTTGACTCTCAGAGCGGCCTTGCCTTTTCTCTGTATTTGTTAAGAGCTCTGAAAGTTGACAGGAAGCCTACAGTGTCTGTGTGGGCTATTAGTGTAAAAGGACTGACAGTACACTTTGAAGCTTCTGTCTTTATTGTTGGCGTTCATTATCAAAAAGAATAAAATGTTTTGGCAAGATGTGATAGATTAATGCCATATGGCAGATTGCAACAATTGGTGGGTCTGGATTTGGAATATACTACAAAAAAGATAATGCTGGTGTAATAACGCACAACTCCAGACAGTGGTGTATCTGACCTTTGGTCATTTTTATGCCTATAGTAAAATAACAATAATAATCCAGCAATAGAATATCACCCTATTCTCCACTCAGCATCATCTTAGAAGTGTATCAGCCGGTAATGGGTCTGCAGTCTGTACGTTTTTCTCAAGTGTTTGGTTTGTTTTGGAAATGTTCCATTCCTCAAACATCTCATAACCTTCAGTGTAAATGATAGCTTGGACTGGAAGAGTGTCAGAACACAACAAGGAGGGCATTTACTGCTTTTCAATGCCTGTTGAGAATGTTAGACCCGTAGATTCTTTTGGGGAACGATATATGTAAAGCGTGTGGATATTTGCTAATATATTTGGTATACTTATTGGAAAAAGCAGGTTACTAAAAAAGCTGACTCCAAAGAGACAGCAAAAAAGCTCATCACCCTTTATTCTTTATCCTACCATAGCCTCGGCTCCACCTTTTTTTTTTTTTTTTTTTTTTGGGGGGGGGGTGTCTGAATTCAATTACATATTTTGGATTGTTGTAACTAAGCCTGATTCTGGCAAATCTGTTATGACTGTTAGAAGAGCAAGTCTTTGAGATACTGTCTGTCTTTGAATTTTTTTCTCATTCAAACAAGCATTTCCTTTGTAATTCAAAAACAATTCATCTTTAGGATAATTTCCATACACCCATTTCTTCGACATCCCCAGAGTCATATCAGGGGTGAATTCGACCCCTTTCTCTTCAGTTAGTGTGACTCTTAGAAAAATAGGACCCATTAGTTTTAAAGCTCCTTTTGTTTTGTGAAGATATGGCCTTCAGAACATTGCCAAGATAAGACCAGGTAATAAGCTGCAAACAGAAAAGGCTGAACAGGTTTCACTTGCCCGTTCTTGCACCTTCATATTTCAAGCATTTTAGGTAGTCTCATGTGAAATTTAGACCTGTTGTTCACTTTTCCTCCTTCCAGACTCTTTTTGTTCCTTAGAAGCTCTTGTGAACCCGAGTCTTGGACAGTTTCCCTAAACTTGGGTGCAGGGAGTTCAGATCATGGGACACAGGGGAAGCTGCTGCATTGCAACCCTGAGCAGACCAATGTGGAGCACTGGGAATAGTGGGGCCCTTTAGCATGAGGCCAAGTCACATTTGGAAAGCACCACATAATAGCATGGGGTCAATCCAGTACTACTGCAATAAATAGGAGCTTTGTAATTCATTCCCATGGATTAGCCAACAACACGTAGAAGAAGTAAGAACACTAGACCAAAACACTGCTTCTAATCCCTGTTCCATGAAATGTGGATATCGGTCAAGTGTTGTTATGAATTCTGAAAAGTTTAGTGGTCTGAACTTTTACTAATTACAGAGTTCAGAGAAGAAGGCTGCTCTTGTAAAGAAAGAAGCCAGAGGCCTATGTGATGTAAATCTGCAATTTCATTGCCTTCAGCAGAGCCAAGCAGGCTTGTACTACATCAAAAAATATGATGGGAAATGATCAACAAATAATGGGAAATGAATAATTTTAACCCCTAAAAAGCCCTATCAGCATGCAAAAATCTTGGTGACACATATGCAAATCATAACTGCATAGATATGAACCCATGGCTGAGAGCACCTGTGATATAGTTTAGACTCTAAATTCTATTTAACCCTGAGCTAGAAAATACGTCTGTGTTAGAAAGGTGATGGGTAATTTGGCCGTGGGTGCTGGAAGTTCACTACGGCCCCTACTTTCCACACAGCAGTGCTCGGGAATGAGAGGAGCGAGCAGAGAGGAATGTGGCTCTTTTTGGGTCATGGAGAGGACTGATTTTCTTTGTAGAGACTTCTTCCTTTAACTGTGCCAGGGATCATTTGCTGATTTAAAAGAGCATTTTACTCTTTGAAAGGAAACAAACAGCAGCTCTGTTTCATCTATATCAAGAGGTATAGCAGCGTGCAAGGGTAGCCAGGTGACAAATAGGCCGCCTGTGCCTGAGCACTCCCGTTGTTAAACGCGCACGCAGAGCTGCACCCGTGGCAGGAGATGCAGAACGCAAATGTTTGTTGCACATGCTCTGTTAGTCCCATTACCAGCTTTGTAACGAACAAGCGAAAAGGAGCTGTTTTGTGACATAGCTGCTAACACTAACACACAGTGTCATTCATGAAGGAAATTTAATCTTGTGCTTGCAATTTAATTCAGAATTATCCATCCATCATTTCTTCCTCCTCAGATAAACGAAAYTGGCTTTGTACTAAATGCAACAGTAGGCGAGAGTCTCAGCCGGGCCCTAGGTRTCCGCAGTGACTGCCGGCCGCAGGCGCGCGGGAGCCGATGGTGCTGGCCCCACTGCGTGCGGTGCTCAGCACCGCGCAGAGGGCAGCCTGCAGTTTCAGCAGCCGCCTTCTGTCATCCGTAAACCCCTCATCTGTCAGACAGACTGATAACGTTGCAGTAATCCCTGGCTCTCCTGCAGCTCCCCAAAGGAGAACGAGCTCCCTGCCCTTTCCCCCAGCGCCTTGCCGCCGCGGCCCGTGAGGCGGGCAGGGCTCTGGCTCCGGCCGCCAGCACGGCGCAGCCTGCGGCCGTGGCCTCGCACCGCCGGGACGGCACCGCGCGGGCGCTGCCAGGAGCCAGGAGAGGCGGTTCTGCCGGGGAGCGCGGGGTGAGGCGGCGCTGAGGAAAAGCAGCTTGATGACCCCCTACGCCAGGCAGCAGCAAGGTGGGTTGATGTATCCCCGAGCTGATGCACACGCTGGCCGCGGCACAGGGACGGGCTCGCTTCTAAGCGCGCAGAGAGCGGCACGGCTCACCCTGTTCCACGCGCGGAGCCTCACCCGGGGGAAACGCAGCCCGGCGCGGAGAGTCGAGGCCCGGCTTAACCTGCTGTGAGGCATCTACGGCCTCAATCCCGGCCTGGGCGGCTCTCCCTGCTTTTGCCCACTGAGGGGTATAGCGTTACATCAGAGTGAATTTTCTTTTGCTTCAGCAATAAACAGCGTTTCTGAGGACTACAAATAAAACTGGGGACAAGAGGAGGAATTTTATAAAGGCCAAAACAGTATTTTCGAAAGAACTTTTCAACTCTCTGCTTTCGTTTAGTATTTTTTATGAGAACACAAACCTCTATTAACAAAAGAATAGGTAAACTGGCTGGGTTGAATGAAATCAACCATTTCTTCTTGTCTCAAAAGAAATGTTTTTTGATTTGTTTGGAGCCTCACATTTATTCCTTAGAAGAAACAGAATAAAAGGAAATCTCTCATTATTTTGGTTTGACCTGATCGTAATTTTTCAGCTTTCCTTTCCCTTCCCTTCCCTTCCCTCCTTTTCCCCTCCAGTGACTATTCTTCTCTTCTCAGAATCACTCCGTGCTTGTATCAGGCCGTGCCTGGAGTTGGCACAGAGCTGAATCTTTGACCTGCTTAGAGACTTTCTATGCCAAGGGTATTCTTTAATGAGACTTATGTCTGCCCAGTGACCCATCTGTGGTACAACGGGGCCTTAGGGCAAGGATGGGATAGGCATAGGAGGCTAATCCACATCCTCAGCTACTTTTCACCTTGTGCATGTCAGATAAAATTCCTAAACAATCTCCCCCCCCCCAAAAAAAAAATTCAGACAACAAAGCCACACTGTAATCAYGCAATCCTCTTTTTGTATTTTCCTTCCTAACAAAGCAGGAATAGGAAAAATACTTCCCTTTAAACCTATTTTCAATTTTCAAAATACTGTTTGCTAACTTGTGATAAAAGCTTTAGACTTGCTTCTGTCAGAGGGATCTAGGCTACCTAACAACCAAGAGAGACATGAGATCTCTTTTGTTGTCATTCTGTGCATTTTTCCTTTTGTTCTCTAAATTTCCAAAATGATTTTTCACATTTCTGCTAATGAAAACAATCCCAAACTGGTTGAGATACAACTGTGTAAAGAACAGAGACTCTTACAATAGGAAAGGGGGAAAAACATAATAGATGACTAGGCTGTCTTCTTTCATTTTTTGACCTTTAATTGAAAGATTGAAGATAAGTAGTTCCTGGGAGAAAGCAAAAGGCTGATTCACTTACCCTGTAGCTTCAAGTGAAAAAGCTTCCTGGAAGCCTTACTATATATTATGAATCATCCTCTTGTCATTCCAAGAAGTTCATAGCCAAGTAAAACGTTAGAAATGGATTGATAGTGGAGTGACGGGCAGTAGGGCCTAGGTGAGAGGTTAAAGGTCTCAAGATAATACATTCTGGCATCCCTTAGGATATTTTTGTAAAGCTGATGTTTCTGACCTCTAGAATTCTTGTCTCACTGTATTAGGATTCACTGCTCTCCTAGAATAATGTCATTTTGAAAAGTTCACTTGTTTTATATGAAGTTTTAAAAATGAACACTGTTTCAGTTTTCTTTCAAGGAAATCTGATGGAGTCATGATTGCTTTATGCTTATGGGATTGTAGAGCATGTGGGCTTGACTGATTATAAGTGTACCGTTTCAAACCCTGAAATGCAAATGAGGGGAGTAGCTATAAAGCAGGTTTGATCACAATAAGAGCAAAGGAATAAATTATTAAATCCTTGAGTGTGGTAGGGTGTATCATGGACGGAAAAGAATAGGTTTTTGCCTCTTTTGAGGAAACAGAACAGGAGTCAGAAGAGTAGCAATTCCTCTATTTGGGATAGGGATCAACTATTTCACAGTATGGCAGGATTTCAGTTGACCTTGAAAGTACGTGAGCTCCTTATTCTGTTTTGAGGACCACGTCTTCTCAAGATGCTGCTTAGAACAAGTCCTTGCTGTTGACAAGGAGTTTACTATATACGCTTTCTAAACTATATTTAGGAGTTCACTATATATACTCTCTCTAAAACGTAACTGCTCCCCCTTATAAGATAAATTTTTATCAAGATGAGAATTCAGTGACCACTTCTTAAGTTGGGTGCCAGAAAATTAGATCCCAGAGAACCAGTGTTCCTGTATACAGTCTTTTTTATGGTATCACATAAGTATAAGTTCAGGAATGCTACGTTTTCTGTAGTTGTTCATTTTGAACAAAAGGAGAGGATGAACCTGCCTTTTGGTCTGCTGTGATCTCTTCCGTAACACACACCTGCTTAACGTACAGTGCTCCGAACCTCCCCACGGACCATCCCGCTAGCCCTAGTACTCCGCAATGAGAGACGAGGAGAACTGCTTGGCAGGGCATCATTACGAGCTCATTCAAAAGCCAAATGTAGCTAAATATTTTAATGCCTTTTTTAAAGCCTTTATACTTAGGACAGGCATAATGGTACAACTCCATAGAAATGCTCCTGATTTACATGAGAGCTGAAACAGACTGAGATGTTTCTTAGATTGACTGAGCGGTAGCATTTAAAATGATCATGGCTTGCATTTGAAATGAGCACTTCACTGGGGTGAATATGGTACTGCAGAGTGAAGCCTTATATGCCTTTTGCTGCTGATATTGTTTAGCTGGAGACAGCTTTCTGCAAGACTGGATTACCAGGGCAAAAGTGCATTGATTTACATTCTGAAGGTTATCTTTCCAGTGGAAAAAGGCAGAACAGTGTGTGGGGTTTTTAAAGTGAAGATTTTGAGGAAAAAATATATGATAAAATAAAACTAGAGTTGAGGGGGAATAGCAGTGGGTGGATTTCTAAACAGTGAACTTTAATACTGGAGGAGCAAGGATTTTATATTCTGGTTGACTTTTCATTGTTCTTCCTTGCATGCTGGCATGCATCACAATAATGTATTTTCACCCTTGCTTTTTGCTTTAGCCATCAACTCGTTGACTTGTTTGTTGATAAAAGATAATCAGCTGAATGAATTCCAGAAGGGGATGACCAGATATTTGAACACTAACAGTACAGTCCCTCGGACCTCTTTATACAGAATGTCATTTGATTTGATTTATATAGTGAAGACTTAATATAGTATTATTCAAAGTGCTTTTTAGGATTGATCTATATACTCCTACTTTAACATTAATTGGAAACTATCTATTGTTATCTCTCTAAAGGTCAGCTTCTCCTCTGCTTACTCACATGAGTAATGTAATTGATTGCAGTGCAGCTGCTTATGAGAATAAGGGGATTCTGATTTGATGCCATGTTAAATGGGAATTGCTGTAGTAAATCTGTATGTAGATGCTAAACAGTGCAGCTTCAGAGCAGTACACCTTATCTCTTGCATACCTTAGTGGAGCTTTCTTTCTTATTTTGTTTGGTTAGGGCACTGTTAAGAATAAATTGTGCTCTTCTACAATTGCCAGGTCTACCTGGCATGAGGTAATCCTGGACAGCCTCAAATCCTTCCCCAAATGCTCTGTTGTTTGGTCACCGTCCCTTTAGAGCCAGGCTGGACAAACAGACTTTTCTCCAGCTCTGGGCACTTCCTTTACTGTGCCAGATCTCCTGACATGGTAAAGTAACGCAGGAATGGCGTTTCTCCACTGTTCAGCATTATGCACGTTGTGTTGTCAAGCCTTGGAATTTCAGCTCAATATGTAAATACAAAGAGGAAAATAAAGTTTGAAATTTGAAATAAATACATAAAGAAGTATGCAAAAATATTGTTTATGGGGACTAGGTCTTTACCTATATCTGCGCTTTGAAAATCACTTCTGTAATTCTGCCTTTCTGTCATTTTTCTGAAGTGAATGAGGTCCATGTGCTTGTTTCTGTTCAGTTATTTTTGATAGTGTTTATTTCTGACACATTAACTGATCGCTTGTAGTCACAATTATCTCAGAGGGCTGGAATTAACTTTCTAATAAGGTATAATCTACTTTCCTTCATAACTTTTGCATTTTAAATTATAACACGTATAATACTTTAGATCTGAATTGTTTGAGGGATTCTACAAGATACAGGGATAATTGAAATGAGGATTTAAATTTGGATTATTGAAAGGAGGATTAAATTCAATCTGTGAACAGCTTGAAATGTTTTATGTTAATACAAACACAAAAATTCTGTCAGATTTAGGGCATAGAACTTGCTGTTCACTGGGAGGTGAGAGAGAGATATATTTTCCTCCAGATTTGAAATATGTTAGAAGTGGAAAGGGGAAGAAGGAGGTTTCATTCACAGCTACAGAATATAGGAAAAATAAAGTTTTAGGGTTTAGAAAATCTCGTGCCAATTAAGAGTTCATTCAATTACAAATAAATAAGGCTAAATGGTACCTCATGCCATCTAGTGCATCTTCTTCCTCTAGTGCAGAATCAGTGATATTTCTGTCAGTCCTGACAGATGTTTATCTAGCTTTAGCCTCAGGACCTCCATTAAGAAGGACTTGCCAGTCTCCCCAGACAGTCTATTTCCAAGCTTTACTATCTTTCCCACCAAGAAAAAACCTTTCTTCTTATAATTATCCACAATTATATGTCCTGTTCATCTGGACCCAGGCTTTTTCTTCATTCCTCCTGGCAACCAACTTCCACATGCTCAAAGATTGTTATATTCCTCAGCCCCCTGCCCCCCCCCCCCCCCCTTCTTTCCTTAGGCTAAACTACGCAAAGCCCTTGGCATAGGGGATGCTCCCTTGGTCTTTTGTGCCAGCGTGGCATAGTTCACTCGCTTTCATTTGGCCGTCTGCTACCTGGATCCTTTGTTGCCCTCAGTCCTGCAGTTCTGTCCCTGACTCTTCCTGCACCAACACAGTTCCTTATCTTTGGCCATAATTAGTTTTATCATCTTTTTTTTCACACCACTTCTTCAGTTACTGAAAATCATTTTTATTTCTGTTCCTGTTCTCCAGCATACTTGCAGGTCCTCCCTCTTTGGTGTCATCTGCAAATTTAAAAAGTATCTCTCCAGGATGAAACTTGAATAGAACCAGGCTCAGGATAGAGCTTAGCTTCTCCCCTAAGAGATTGCCTTCTACCCTGTCGTAGAAGGGACTAAGACTTTTTTCCACATAATTTCTTTTTGAAAAATTCATGCTGGCTGTTACTTATCTCCTTGCTGTCTTGCAGGTGCTTACAAATAATTTCATTACTTCTTCCCAGATTTTTCCAAGAGTTGAAGTTAAGCCATTTGATAAAATAATCTTTTTCCTCCTTTTTGAAAACAAGGACTGTATTTACCTTTCTAATATCACCTGCTCACTCCAAGTTCTCATCAATAATCAGTTCTGAGATTCCTTCAGCTTGTTCTCGGCATATCTTACAGTGAAATTCATCAGGTTCAGGCTGTCTGAAATCACCTTAATTACCTAAATATTCTCTAGCCTATTCTCTCCTTCTTTTCTTCTGAGATCTTATCCTTTTTTGGAATTAAATGCAATAGCCTCATACTCATAGATGACTTATTCTATTAGTTTATGAAGGCGTAGACCTCCCACCCCCCAGTCCTTGAACATAGTACAGTTGATGCGGTTTTGCTACAACAGAATTGAGGAGGTTTTGAAGCTGCCGTAGCAGAAAGCTCACGTGCCCCATTGCTGCGCTCTGAGTACGGGTACCACTGCAGCCCCCCGGCAGCACCGCTCACAAGGCTTCCCCCAGGGTCTGCTCTACTTTTACAGACAGTGCCGTCCTAGCAGTTCTGCTGCCTTTGAGGGACTTTCACATCCCTCATTATAAAAGGAGAAGTTTTAACTTAGTTTGGTTGCATTATTGCAGTTTGCTCCTGTAACACAGCTAGGTAGCTTGTGGTCAGCCTGTTAGTCGTAGAGTCATGGCCAGCAGGGATGTGGCATCCTCGCCAGATCCCTGTGCAGTGACAGAAATAAAAATAGGAGAGTTTTGGACAGATGTGTGCCTTATCTGTTCTTAAAACCTCTGCAGCCCTTCTGAGTAATTCTTTTAATGTCTAGCTGTCCTACTAACTAGGACGTGTTTGCTTGTGTTGTCTAAATAATTCTCGTTGTATTGTAAGGCTTTTATTTCCTATCCTAGTGGAAAAGGAAAGCAGTTTATTGTCCTCCTCTCTGTGGCAATCTTGTATGTACTGCAAGATTGTTATCTCATGTCCGGGCAAGGTGGTTCTTCAGTATTTGCATCATTTCCCTGAAATATTCTATAAACATGTTGGGGACGGAGAGTAGCTTATTCAATTTTGGAGCTGACAGAATGTGAAAACGTGTATTGATTCTGTTATTAACATAAAAAATGTTTGATCAGTTTTTCTCCGTTTTCACTGCACAATCCTCTGTAATGCTATATTTTATTTTTTATTACATCTTTATATTGTCACTGTTACAAGTTTAAACAGGATAAAAACAGAACCTATGGAAGAATCAAATATCAAAGCAAATATTTGATTTTTATGTAGTTTCCAAAAAGCAAAATTTATCCCTAGTGTGAGCAGATACAATTCTGTGGACTTAGTGGGGATATGCTGAGTTATCATGAGTCTGAACTGCCTTTCATTGCAATATTGTTTATTTTGTATGTGTAGCAGCCACAAATCTGCTCTCAGTAATACTCCAAGAAATATGAAGCACATAGGGACACATATATATGGTTCCATGGTTATATTATGATATTAGAAAGTAAACAGAGGCTGTTAGAGTAATGTTAGGTACCAGACTTCTGCCTGCAAAATCAATGAAACAAACTGTATTTTTAAACCAGGTTGTAGGGCATCAGCATTGCAGGATTTTCCAGACTGGTTTAGATAAACTGTTTCATGTTTAACAAGACACATTTAAAGACTTCAAGCTACGCAGAGCTCCCACAAGCTCAACCCCTTTATGGAGTCCAAAGGGAGAAATATTAGGATAAACAGACCTGCGTCTGTAAATTTATGAATGTATAGAATGACTTGGGGGGGAGGAAGAGAGGAAGAATGGTATCAGTCAACAAGATTATTATTCAGCAGAAGCAGCCAAAAATACTGATAATGATGTCCTCCTTATTAAAGATCTGAAATTGATCCCTTACCCTTTGGAGGGTGACACTAGAGCCCAGAGGACTCAGCTGGAGGAGCTGAGGGCATGCAGAGTGGTATCTGCATATCATTTCATCATCCCACATTTGTAAGGCTGAGCTCTCTCAGTGGTACTGATGCCACACAGAAAACAGTATGGTCCTGAAAAAGAGAAGGGAGGAACTGATAACAAAGGAGATGGTAGATGAGACTGTATCAGCATCAAACTTGCTAAGGGATTGGATGTTACATGACACAAATACTATACTGAGGCCAACTTCACTCTGGGAGCAAGTTGCTTTTCTGATACAGAAGGTAGAGTGGATCAATACACAACTATTATTTATGTCTGCATAGTATCCAAGTGGGTATAATTTATATTACATTTGACTTTCTATAGCTGCATGGCACCCTGGCTACATCACTGCGCACATTCACAGAGTATCTTGTCAGTTACTAATTGGACCCAGCATCTGAGATGGCTTCAAGTAAAAATCCATAGTTTTCAGCATCGTGTGCTGCGTGGAATCACACACATATCAAGGTGTTAAGGCTTAGCAGTAATGTTGGAATTAAAAATGAAAGGTGTAAGAATGTAGTTCTAGTGTATAATTAACAAGAAACTGGAGCTTATTTAAATACTTTTGTCAAGAGTCAGCATTTGACTTTTTAAAGGATATATGTCTTCATGGAGTGATTAGAATATTTATTCCTTCTTGTTCTGATTTTTCTTTCCCGTGTTTTCTCTCTGAGTAATATTAATCAGACTACATGATGTGAATTAGATGTTGCTCTTAAAAGACAGCGTCTTGGGGAGATACATAGCATGAAAGATCTTAGAAATAACTAGCACATGTAAACTCTGCTGGGCCTGAACGGTTAAAGAAACCTGTAAGGCCCTTTTCTTGATGCTACACATTTATGAGCAACCCCAAAAGTTGTATATGGGAGCAGATCTTTGTGGGAAAAGGACATAGCCATTGGCATATTTGAGATGATTGAAACCATTGACCAAATGCTTGTTAAAAGTTAGTTATTAATATTTATGCTGAGATTTTCAAAGGAGCCTAAGGGAGATGTATGCTCCTGACTCACTGAAATTCAAAAGAAATTGAGTGCCTAACTCCCTTAGCTTCTGCTGAAAATCCCTGCCTTAATCTCTGTGTGACAACCTGATTTTGATGTTTTACAAACCATACTCCCAATAATAAAGATATGCTCAGGAAGTTGGGAGAATGCTGTGAGTGCTTATATTTAGTGCCTTTATTTTGACATAATTGTTTAAAGGACTTTAGATGAAAATTTGTAAAGTGAAGCAATTTCCAGCTGAATGCCTCATAACACAGGCTTCAGTCTGTATTAGTGATGTAAGCACATGCATTAAACTTTGTAATGGAATTTATGAAACTTAATGAGCAAATTTTTATTGTGCTGTAATACTATGGTGAAGCTGTTCTTCCTTCTTCGTTTTTCTTTGCCTACAGCTACAAATAAATTTGACATGCCGTATTATTATGTTGTCCTAGTTCACTGTAAGTTTATAATGTTACCTGAAACCACAGCCTTTATTTGAAATTGCTGGCAAAAGTGATTGTGCATCATGCCTTTCACTCAAATGAGAGAGTGGTATACAAAATGCACCCAGTCATTTGAAAAATAAGTTGATAGCAAATATATTTTATCGTATTTATTTCTAATGCTCTTGCAACTGTGAGTCTTCAACTAACCAGGGCAGGCCAGTCAAATTCTACTTCAAAGACTTGCTGCAGCATTGCAAACACATACAACACAAATAGATAATGCTAATTTTAACTATCAAATGGTTGCTCTTGTTCAAAAGACTAAGAACTATGTGTCTATTTAAATTCAGTCCTCAGTAATACTCCTGCAATCCTACTATAGTTAATCTGGTTGCAGATGCGCAACCAAAGGAAAAATTTTCACTCTTACTGATGCCTCGGTGAGCCTGGCTCCATAATGCCAAACTATTATATTTATAAGATACCCAAATCCTGCCCAACTCTTCCCAGTATCTTCATGGAAAAGGTTGTAAGAGTCCATGTGTTCTAAATTCATTTTTTTTCGTGTCATTGCTGAATCAAAGCTCAAATTGGGTTTATAAAAACGTTCTTCTGAGGTTTGGGGAAATTTGGGTATAAAATTTCCAGTATTTTACCCAAGTTTTGTTCATTTGTGTTTTTTCACTTTAAGCCTGAATCCTCAAGCATAATTGAATCGAAGAAAGCCAGACAAAAACAAAGCTTCCTGTGGACCCAGTGAAATATCTGACTTCCAATGAATCCGAACTGCCAGATTTCACAGCTTGAGCTGTAACCCAGCTACACAGAATCAAAGGAGAATACTGTAGCAATTTGAAAAGTTTGAAGGGTGCAAATAATTTAGTATTTCTGCATGTGTTCAGCTAATTGCCTTCGCCAAAATGAAAAAAACCCACAAAGTCCAAATCTTCCTGCACAATTGGAAATTGTGCCAAAGCTGGTACCACTGGAGTGGTGGAGGATTCCTCACTGTGCCAGCGAGCTCCACCTTCACTAGCCTGGCCTGTTCCACACCATTGCTATTGTAAGGTATCAACTTAAATCACAGGTCAAGTGTGCTTATAGACTCATAGAAATTTCCTGTAAAAGCTAGGCTGATTGCTAATCAGTGAACTATTGTGGTCAAACTACACTGCGTTATAATGCTGGAATAAGATTGTTTCAGTCTTTCAAATGACAGACGGCATTTTCAAAATGATGATTCTTTAAGTTGAAAGTCTTGTTTTGAACCCCAAGATCTGTAACAAAGCAGAGGCAAAATATGTACAATTCACATTAACATGTTCATCGGTATAAATGGGGATGTGAGCTATAGAGATGTAAACAGTACACCTAGTGAGAGATGAGCTGCTTTATCGTTCTTCTCTTATGTGCTGCGCTAGTACAATGGGTCCTGGCTCAGGACTGGACTGTTTGGCTCTAGTGCCATATATTTGGTAAATATTAATGGAAATAGTCAGCAATATCACGCTTCACTGTGCTTGCTTAAAGAAATATATACTGAAATAGATCTTAAAGTTAATCTTATTGTATGGTTGAAGAGCTAAATACCTCCCTCCCTGGTATTTTTCTAGAGTATTTTCATTGAAGGCAATAGAGATGTTACTATTGTAGCTAAGGGACCACTTGACTTAGACTTCCCAGGCATCCGAGCATGGAATACATGGAAGCATTATAGCTCCAAGCTCAATTAGCTGGGGTATTTTAATATCCTTATGCCTAATTAAGAGTCCAAGTAACACAGAGCTGGCCAAACTTCTCTCAGTTTCAAAATGTAGGAAAAATAATTAAACAGAAGAAAAATGTCAACTTGTTTGTTAACACCTCCCCCCACCCACTATGGTTAATTATGAAGCACTTCCCTTTTTCAAATTTGAAGGATCAAAACAACCAAGAATGAACTATTCCACAATTTCATAGTTTTTCTTTCTTTTAAACATAGAAGTCTAGAACTCTAGAAATGAACCTTATACTTCCTACCATGATTTAAGTTTCTCTGCCCAAGGCACGAGAACATAAGATTCAGTAGTGATTGCAAACAATAACTTAGGTTATCTTGGCTTCAGCAGCTCCTTCCAGCTCTTCCTGCTAGAGAAAATCTTTGGTACTCAAAGATCACATAGTGAAATCCTAGCTCCACTGAAGGCTCCAGTAAAACCCCAGTAAAGTCAGGTGCACTTACTGGTAATAGAGTTTAGCATCTATATTTAGCATAGATATGCCCCAACCTATATCTGCAGAGGTCTTTTTGTAAACTTTTTTTTTTAATCTAACTATTCAACAAGGCAGTGTCCAAGTTGTAAAGCACCTATTAAGCATTGCCAATCCTGTTAACATCGTTGTGATGGACACAAGTGCAGTCAGAGCCATCTGACAACAGGCAGCAGGGCAAACTCTAGTCTGCCTAAGTAATTCTGCCCACAAAAGTTTAGAACAATCTTTTCATCCTGCTTTGCAAGTGGAATGGTACCTTTGTCTTCAGAAACATGTAAGCTGTCACTGCCTGAAATATCACGCTGAGCCTTGTCATGCCCGTTTATATGAGACTGATTGTGTAGTACTAATCTACAGGCTTTGAAACTGCTTCACTTCCTAAATCCAGTTGAAGACTGAAAAGTGCTTGATAAATCCCTAGAGTGCTTTAACTTAGAAGAATTCTTTTGCAACCAAAGCAAACAGGATCAGTACACATGGCCTCCCGTAAGGGAGCTCTGGATCTCCCTTGCACTGACAGAGCACCCTTGTCATTTTTCCTCCCGTTGGCACCTCTTGATTTGAAAGGTAAAGAGATCAATAGGTTTATAACAGCATCTTTTTAGCCTGGCCCTAATAAAATATCTGTTGAACTCTCTGTATTACAAGACCGTGCTTCAGGGCCTTCCAATTCAGCTGTAAAACACGTTCTGGACAACATTTTCTGATAGGAAAGTGTGTTGAAGTCAGTGGGAGGCTTTCTAATCAGTTCCAGTGGCTCTGAATCAGATTATAATATTTACTCTTTTGTTTTTCTTTCTTTTTTTGCTGTCCAGATTCTAGGTCCCTCACTAAATATATTCTACTATTAAATAAAGTTATAATTAAACCAAATCTCAGATGATCACGGTAATTAGGGGTTTACAGATAGTTTGGCTCTCATAAGTATTTTAAGTGACTACTTTAAAAATGAAATGCTACAAGCTGTTAAAGGTTAAACAATCTTGTGGTCCTTATGCAGGTATTTCACCTGTGTGCAGAAATGGCTTTTACCTTCCTCTGCATTTGCTGAGAGTACGGGCAACCACCAGTCCTTGTATTCAGAGGAGAAGCAGACTCTTCTTCTCTGACAGTTGGGAGATGCAAACAGGATGGAAAAGCAGAGCCTTATACTTACTGCTCTTTCCAAACATACATGTCATCATGATCCAGTTTGTAAAGGCAATGGAGAACCACCTTGTATGCTGCACTTTGTCTACAGAGCTGAGAGAGAGCTTTTGCTGCCAGGAAAATGCCTGGCAGGTTGCAGTGCTTGGGAATTTAGCTCATTCATTTTGGAAGTGTGCGAAGTCCCTCAGAAAGAATTCTGTCCTGGGATGTGAAAACACGAGTGACTGAATCACACAAAAGCCCTTCTCGACCTCTTAAATGCTTAAGGGAGCCTTGGTGCCTTTTGAAAGGCAGTGTGCCCATTTTGGTTGAGCCGAACACTTAATTCTCCCTGCAGCCATTCTACAAACACAGACCAGGTGTTCTTGCACTTGGTTCTCCAAGAAAAAGACCTGTGCAGAACACAGGAGCACACACTGAGAACAGCTAGCGGTAGACACTGGCATGCAAAGGTTGCTCTTATCAGACTCCTACTCTTTATATAAAGGTTGAACAGCTAAGAGCATTGCCCTAGGAAGTGTAAGATCTATTCCCTAGGCCTTCTTCAGGCTGAGGATGAACAAAGTCACATCGTGCAAGGAAATGCTACTAACACCACACTGCAGGCTCTGTTCAAAGTGGAGGCACCCTTGACACTTCATATGAGGGGTTCGTAAGTCTGGGCATAGCACAAACAAGGGTAAATGAAGGGGGTATGTCTAGGCAGAGCACTAATCATGCTGAGAATAGCTCAGGCAGCAAAAGTAGCATAGCAATGACACTTCTCAGCAGAGCTCTTTAACTCAGGTGGAGCAATGTGCTGAAGATCCACAAGGAGTGAGCTCAGATAGTCCTTTATGGTACCATACTGTGTGGAGAAGATACTCATAGAGACAGCCAGGTATTCAGAAACAATTCTCTGCTGAGCATTCCCTGCTCATTCATTGAGGTGTCTCGCCCCTCACTTAGAGCTCTGTCTCCAGTGAATTCCCTTCCTAACCATGATTAGTGAATTCTGTTACCAGAGCTGAGTGAATTTGAGTCTGGGCCTTAGTCTTCTTCCTGCCTATATAGTCTCTAACACAGTGCTTTGTAAATAACAGCAAATGCTTTGGCTTGCAACATTTTTCAAATCATGTTTAGCACGGAGCAAAAGCATCTTTGACAGCTCTACAGAATCAATTTTGAGATACAATAGACTCTTACATTGCTATAGTTTAAAAAGTTAATAGTATACAGTTTAAGAATTGCCTGCCTAGATAGTAACATAGCAGATTTTAAGAGGCTGTAAGCCTCTCAAATGTAAACAGTACTAATGAAAAAAATAGTTATTTTGAGCTTTTTTCTATTTTTGTAAGGGGAAACCCTGCAAAGATGGCAAATGTGTATGTTTAATTTTTCCGTCACTTTATAGAAAGGCAGCAAAACATACAGAAGAAAAGCCTTTCTCTCTGGCTGATTTCCCAAATGTACTTTGAGTTACCAACCACATTTAAGAGGCTGCTGGAGCTTCTTTGTACAGTGAGAAAGTGCTGAAACAGAAAAAGYATTGAGCAGAATATGCAATGACTTTGTCACAATTATGGGCATCAAACACAGGGTTTTCAGACACAATCCTTTATCCTGCAGATGTTTCAGCTCAGTGTGTTCATCAGCGCATTGCCCCAGGAAATTGCCTTCCTGATCAAAAGTGTCTGTGTGTGCTCCCCTTGCACATACCCAACACAGTCTTTCCAGGACGACTACTAGTTTGAATATACAGGAGCTAGCAGAATTGCAAAGAGCAGCTGAAACATTGCAGTGGTGCACCTTGACTTATTAGAGATGCTGCATCTATAATAAGCAAAAGTTGTCTTTGTTACAAGTAACATTAAGCACTGATGATGTGTGTAAGAATGCAACCTGTGCCTCTTTGTTTAATGCTCTCCCTTGGGGAACCAATGCCTTTTGAGGTATTGGGATATACGTTCTCAAACAGTCACAGTAACATTTAATTTTTCCTTTCAACTTGCTGTATATAAAATCAGTCAGTCTTGGTACTATAGACATGGGGCCAAATTCTCTCCTGGCATACTCTCTTTCACTTCAGTGAAACCATGTCAGAAGAAAATTTAAGTTTCTACCTCTGTATTGTGTCTTTTGCTGGAACAAACTGTGACCACCGTGTAAAGTTGACTGTTTTTTGTTTCTTTCTTCACCAGGAAGCATCTTTCCTTCTTCACCAAAGTGATCAGTGAATTTGTACCTCTTCTTTTTCAGATGCTCATCTTGTGCCATTTTGTATCTGAGTTTTGAAGATCCTGAGCACCAACAGCTCCTGTGAACTTTACTGACAGCTGGGAGGACTCATCATTGCGACTCCATCTGTGGGTGAGCACTCAAAAATGGAGTTTCCAAAAATCTGTGTTTTAAGGAGCTCTTCAGCCTTACTTGTGTGCCTGTGGTGATGAGACTTCTAGCTACAGGCTACCTCCCATCAGTCTGATGGTTAAGAACTGAGCAGTTGGGCCTGGGTTCACCTGCTTAGCTCTGGGCGTTTATCTGAGACATCAGGTTCATTGTTCAATGCCCAGAAAGTCACTGCTATAGGGAAGGCTGGTCAATGGCAGGCAGAATCTCCCACTCCCTCTCTCCTCATTGGCATCCCAGATTAGTGCCTAACATTAATGAAATGACTCTACWTTCATGCTGGGTCAGGGAAAAAGAATTTGTGGCGAGGAAACACAAGGAGGTGCACAGGTTGGACCAGCACTTGTGGCAAGGGGACCAGTGGGTCCATACCCCCTGGAGAGGGTGCAAGGAGAATGCAGAAGGACTGAATCCTTCTCCCCAGTGTCCTCACCTAACGTTCTTCCAAACCAGCTAAGCAACCAGAGGGAAAAATAAGGAAACAGAGTATCTCTTTGCCTTGCAAAATGGAAAGGAAGACTAAAGTGTGATTCGCCAGCCTGATATTTCCTAGAGCAGCTACACGTGGCCGTAATTCAGTTTAGTGCTCACTCATTAGTTCTACAAAGCATTTGCACTTTTATTCTGAAATTGGATTTGGTAAATCTGACGTGTTCTACTGTGGACCAGAGGGGAAGTTTGTTACAGAAATTGCAAGACTAAGGCCTTTTTAGCTCATAACGAACCTTTGGATTTCATTAATCAGGTGCCTTTGTCATTTACACTGATGATAAACATTTGACAAGTAATCAGCTCTGGGAGGAATATGATTTACTGCTGGAGTCTGGGCTTGTGCTGTTAATAATAATAATAATAATGTTTGGCACTGGTATAGCCAGTGTAAGCAAAGAACAGGACAGACTTCCCAAGCACTAGCTGGCTGAATGTGGTTTTCTGTGCCCTGTTGAGAAGGGTTTGCCAGGAACAGGCCTGCTGGGATGAATAGGGCAAGGAAAAACATGAGCAGAGACTTGGTGCAAGTTTGTCATTGTGTTTGAGGATGGATTACTGGGCTTGATAGGATTTCTCCCATTTTATTTCTCTCAGATGGATTTAATTTAAGACTTTGAGCTTTTCAATGCAGTGCTGTGAAGGGATTTAATTTTTGAAGAGAAATTTGAGTAGGATTCTGTCTAAACCATGCCGAAAATTTTGTCTTCATCTTTTCTCTAGCTGAAAAGTATGCATGCGTTTAGGTAATGTTTTCTTTTTTTTTTTTCTTTCACGAAAGGTATCTGTTTCTTTTAAAAGTAAAGGAGGTTTGTTTTCACTATAAGGATGAAAACCTGAAAACCTGAAACATTTATTTTGGTTGTGGATCTCACTCCCTCCTGTAGTAATTGGAGTTTAGCTGTTCAAACTTTCACTATTTTCAGGGAGGTGGGAAGGAAGAATCAGGACAGAGGAGTTTTCAAAACCTTTGATACTTGTGCCCTTTTCAAGGGTATACTCCTGTCTTGGATATATATGTTTGACTTTATTACAGACCTGTCTTTGATCCAGATATGTAACTATTTGCAGTGAAGATAATTCCCACAAGGTTCATTTCTGCACTTCCGGGTGGTTGTTACTTTTCCTATACTTAATGTACCGAGAGTCAGTACGGTTTCCTTTCTAACTCAGTTATGCAAACGTCCAGACAAGATTAAGAGCTGTTTGACTGACAGCAGAGCAACTTTACCATTAAACAAATGTGAATCACTCACATACATGAGAGCCCTTACCCTCTTGAACAGAAGCAGGTATTCACTGACTCGTGCATTGGTGCAGTGTTTCTTTTTTATGGGTGATTGCTTAAATGGTGCAGCTGAGACCTGCGTGTCCTGCTGGTGGAACATGATAGGTCTCAGAGGACAGCAAAGGTTATGTGGCATTTTGATGATTTTATTCAGTTTGATTCCTAACTTTTCAAAGCTGCAGCCCGGCCCTTTTCTGAAATCTTTCTGATAGCTGCGTCATCGCAAAGAACTATCTCCAACATTTTATTCATATTTTTACTACTTTATTGAAAAACTGTTTTCCTTTCAAGTATACCTGTTTGGAATGAAAATACTATTTTTGTAATGTGTTTAAGTGTTTTTCATTTTGTGTGGATACAAAGTTTGGATTCTCTTTTCATCCTTTCTATTACAAGTTTATAATATATTTGATTGATAGATTTTATTACTATGGTTACTCCTATTTGATACCGTAGATTTTATCTGTGAGAGTAGTATCAAGCTCTGCCCTCATTCARCCTGCTTTGTTTATTACTGTTTATTGTTTTTGTTTTTCCCACTGCTTTCCTTAAAAACAAGCTTGCCACAAAATAAGGAGCTTCTCATGTCTGTAAATCCACTGTGTTCAGCACTGCCACCTGACAGAGAGAAGAATCTTGTGTCCTGGAATACCAAGAAAGTTTGCTGCCCATAAGAGTTCAGAAATGAAAATTAAGCAGAGAGCTTCCATCTTATGACATGGCTTTTCTTCCCCTTAACTTTCAAAACTCTTCATTTAAAAAAGAGATCTTACTGGGCAAGTCACAGTAATTTGCTTGCATGCTGCAGGCTGATTTAGGATGCTTATCCGATCAGTCTGCTTCTAATGACACTAGAAATACTGTAATGGATGGAACATTCCTGGCCAGTTCTAAATTGGATTAGATGGTTTACTAATGTAATACAGGCAAGCCAAATCAGCCTGTGATGCCTTGGGGATTAATCTATAGGGAATATTTGATCTCTAATGCCCATGTGCTAGTTGAAGTGCAGTCATATCTTTTGATTTAATAAACTATTTTTATATTTCCCAGTGGTATGTGTGTGTTTGAGCTGGATGAGCTAATTGGTAGAATTACCCTTTTTAACAGAAACTTCATAACTTACTGCTAAATGGAAGGATCCTAAGTACTTCAGTCTTAAAAGATTTGGCTGTTGTTCACACAATTCTCTTTGATAGTTTAAACTCTAAGGACCACACTAGGATTTGGTGTTCTCTGTTAAAAGAACAAACTAGTGATGCTGATATATCCTGTGAAACGCTCATTCGTTACTGAACTGAGAAGTCATAAAAGGTACATATCTCCGTAAGCCCAGTATGTTAGATCTGGTTTTATTCTGTCCGTCACATGATTCCATTAAAAATTAACCCTTGCCATACAGACATTTACAAATTAAAGATCAAAAAAAAGATTAGGAAATAGATTGAGAAACAGAGAAAAATTACAGTGCTGTGTTCGTGGGTGTTATTTGTTAGCACTGGACTGTTCACTGAGGTGTTCACTGCGGACGTGTCTAACCTTTGGCTGCGAGATGGCTTGTGTGGGTAGCAAACACAGAGGAACAGGAGGAGGAGTGACAGGAACTGCAGAATTACAAAGCCAAAACTTCCTCTCTGCTTAGGTGTGTGCATCTTAGTGCACTTGTATTAATAGATAGCTTTTACTAAAGGCAATGTAAAATGTCTCCATTATGCCCAAGTAACTTTGCTGTTAAATAACTCATGCTGTACCCACTGAAATCCACTGTAGCTTTGTGACTGATTTTGATAGCAGCAGAGGAAGTCTCTTGGTGATATTAATAAATTAATACATATACATATATAAATGCGTGTGTTTGTATATTTATTTCTCCTGGGTATAATTGCCTAATTCCTATAGTCATGGCATAATCTACAGAGACGTGGAATAAACAAAATCTTTACCCTTCCCTTTGCCCTCCGACTTAGCTCGTTCTACAGCCGATATTTCAGATTTCCATACAGGTGACATAAACATGAAAAAGTGCCTACTACAATATTCTTTACTTTCTTCTACAAATGTGGAATTTTCCTCACCAAATTATACATTCCATACCTCTCAGACAGACACATCTTTCCCCCTCCCAGAACTGTGACAGATCCTAAACTGAATACTTAGTCTAACACCTGAGTTTGATGCACTTAGGATACTCCACAACACAGTTGGGATTACCAGTCTTCCAGTAATTTGTTTTCAAGTTTGTACCATATGAAGCATGTTTTTCTAACCTTGGCCATTCACAAAATATCAGAGCATAAAATAATGACATCCTAATATATAGGAAAATGATTTTAGATCTTTTTCATGGGTTTAAAGAATTTATTATTACTAGTATTTCTATCATTCCATGGCCTCTTCATAGTAAGTAAGTAAATCTATTTTTTTGAGAAGTTCTTTGAAAAACAGTACTATAAAAACAGTAAGACTCCTACAATTTTTTCCAAAAGCCTTTTCCAAGAAGCAGCATAAACAAAAAGCATGAGAGTATTTGTTGGTCTGTGTCAGATGTTTTGGCTGACTTATGCAATCTCTATATAGCTGGTATCAAAATGTCAGTCAGTACAATCCTCCTGCAGTACATCACTCTGCATCAGAGCTTGATTCTTCTCCCACTGGTTTGCTGGTAATTGGATGGGTTTTCAGGTACTTTGCTTCAAATGGCAATCTATCAAATATATCAAACAATAAAAATCATGCCATGTGTTTAGCTTCCCAGCTGGGAAGGTGGCAAGAGAAGTTCGATTTTCTGACTGCTACACTGAAAATTGTACTTCCCACCAAATCTCCAAGCATTACCATATCAGTTAGAAGGAAGCTTGGCATTTTATGTTACGTCCAAAGTGTTCTTGCTTGCTAGAGTTGCCATATCCTTCATTAGACCAGGTGTCTTCAGCTCATATATTTAAAATAGAATATTTTTCTCTGATATTGAGTCAGCACGGGATGTATACGTATTTCCCATAGGTTCCTCTGAAAGTCTTGTCACACTATAATGTTAGGTATCTCTGTTTCTCACTTTGTCTTGGTATGTAGGCCAGAATCTCACTCTGCAATGGTCTGGGTGGGTGAGGAGACAGAGCGGTAAGGAAACACTTGCAGAGGTTGTTTCCTTTGGCTGGTTTGGTCAATCATGGCGCTTTTTTTTCCATCGGGGAACTTTCTGATAGACATGGCCAGCTGTCCTTCAACTTATGCTACTAGCTATAAAACTTGTCCAGCAATGGTAAGACACTTGTGATAATAAATCAAGCTGGGAGAGCTGGCATGCATTATCTGTTGTGTTTGTATGCTACTGACATGAAGGGACACCTTTTTAAATACAACAACTTGAATTGTGCACAAGTATTTCCATGCAAGGACAGAGACTGAGTTTTGCATTTGATCAGAGCTCTGCATTTGTTTGTGTCTGTGCCTGAACAAATGCCAGCTGTTCTGTCTTGAGGAAGTACAGCTGAGCTGCTGATGTACTGGAAATTTGACACTCAAGGACATAAATCCTACAGGGCATGTGAGTGTTGCTATCAGGCTGTAAATTTTAACTATAGTAGAGTTAGTCAATTTAGAAGAGGAATATAGTTAGAAGTAAAGTCTATCCTAGAGATATATAATCTCTGGAAACTTTAGGAAAATTGAACTATGTGCAATTGGTACTTGCTTGTTAAAACTAAACTTTTTATAATTCTTGTATTGTTGATTATTAGTTAAGATTTACACAGCATTGCTAGATACAGTCATGAAATAACTATGTTTGACTTTACTTTTGAATAATGAGGAATAGCCTAAGTATTAGAAGTGGATTGATGTTACACATTAAGAGTATATCAATATATTTTTTGCCTGTTGACATATCTCTATGTAGTGCAAACATTCCTGATACTGTGAAAGAGAAGAGGCTACACTGCCTTTGCATCACGGCTATATGAAGCCCCAGGGGTCTGACTAGCTCTTGATACTTAAGATCTGCTGAAGAAGATTCATAAACATATCAATATAATTATTTATCCCATGTGCAGTGTTGATAAGCATGTGATGAATATATTTATTTAGCTTGATGTGTAGTAATTTGCAAGTCATAACCACTCTGAATGGAACTGAAAAGAACCAGGAGAGGAAGTGTTAAAGTAATTCCAAATGCCCCAACAACATCTAGACCTTGTGCAGTCACCTCCGTGACTGGGACACTTCGACCTGTATCTAGTATTTCCAAAAAGCTGTTATTTGGAGGACACACTTAACTTCTGAGCATCTGGGTTATCCCAGGCTCAAAATGAAAGATCACTTGTTTTGGACAATGATAGGGAATTATTAGATTTCCGGTGTGAAATAATAATAAAAGTAGCAGTATTAAAGATGTAGCTGTATACACAGCTGCATGTGTATAGAAGATATTTACTTTAAATTTGGGATTCATTTCCCTGTGTTCTGTCCAACAGTTCAAACTTCTGAGATACTTTAAACCTTTTAAAGACCCTGCCATAAATCCATCCTTGCCTTTTCCCACAACTGTGGCAAGTCAGGAGAAATCAGACTTTGAAACTGCTGCTCACTGGTGCATACATATAAGCTATTTGAAATCTCTTCTAACTTTTCTCACTGTCCAAGCCTTACAGCTGCTTCCAAAGACACCTGGCTTCACTGATGAGGAGCTACGATAAATAGTTTCAATAGATATTTCCAGAAATTTTCTGATGGCACTCAGAGCCACATAAAGGTAGAGTCAGTAAGCAGCAACAAACAAACAGTACATCACTGTTGTTACATTGCCAGCAGCACCTGCATAGCACTCCTGAGAACGTTATAATATACATTACCAAGCCCACCTTGCCTTGCACCAGCGAGAAAGAGTAACTGTAGGATGATGATGATGACTTGGAACAGCACAAGAATAATGTTCTGGTTTTGTATTCCACCACTTTGTACTCCTTGACTTTCAGAAGCGACCATTTCATAGAAGTCATATTTGCTTTCCTGTGATTTACAATTATTGAAATTTTAATAAGGATTGTGCAGCGACTCCAGACATCACATACTGTCAGTGAGGAATTATAACTTTATTGCAGCACACACTGACAGCCAACTCATAAAAATGAATGACATTCTATATCATAACATCTCGTAGGCTGTTCAGCATGTTAATAGCTCACTTCATCTTTCTTTAGCATAATGAGGCAGACAGTGTACCAATATTCAACGTGAAAATGAAGATTAAGAAAATTTGAACTGAAGCAAGAAAGTAACATTTAGCAGAGATTCAGACAACATTCAGATAAAAAGTTTCAATTAAAGTACTGTTAGGGAGCCTTTTATTACTGGAGCAAAGCTTTGTTACCAAAGACCAACACTTATTACAAAAAATGTCTGTTTCCAGCTGTACTTGGCTTTTGAAATGCTGCTTCTGACAGGATCTATAGTCTTTCTCTTATCCCTTATGATAATACTTTCTTTGTAGGTTCAATTATAAAAAGTTAGATTGATTTATAACAAGACATTATTTCATGGTAGATCAAATTAAAAATGGGAGCAATATTTAGGAAAGGGAGCAGACATTTTTAGGGATAACTCATAGCCGACTTTTCTTTATATTATTCTACAAATAGATAAAAATAATTTGGTAGTCAGCCTACAAACTATTGTAATATAAAGCATTGATTAGAACATATAAATGTCTCTGAAAAGGATATTCATAGATCTACTTCAACTCCAAGAGATGCAGTTACAATAGGAATATTATCATACAGAAGTACTACTTAAAGATATATTTAAACAAATGTCAAACAAAACCTCATGGCTGATCATCTGTCAGTTTGCATCACAGATTGKTTTTTTTACCATTTATTGGCAGTTCTATATATACCTACCTACACATAGACATAACTGCCCGTACACTGCCCCAAATCTGAGTATTATTAATCAATACATCTGTAATTGTAAGAGCCCTTGTTAAGACACCACTGCAGACTCATTGTAGTCAAGTATGAATGTATCTCTCCAGTATGATCCTGAATCAACCAAATGTAACTGCTTACATGAGTAAAATTATGCAGTAAAATTATGCAATTAAAGTTGCTGCTGGCTTTACTTTTGATGATGATCAACTAYGAACTCTCACTTTGAATTTGTAAGGACTCTTGTCTTCAGCTCCAAAAGAATCAAGATTAAAGACAAGTTCTGGAAAATTCCTAAAGCAAAATATTTACTGTTACATTTTCAAAATATATGTGCTTTTGAAACAAAGTTTTATGGATTTGCATTATCTATTGCAGCTCCCGAGCCAAATATAGCACCCTTGGTGTAGAAATATCTATTATATCTGTTGGAGGGGAAATGTGTCCAGCCACCTGGATAAAGAACAGTAGACTGATATTTCTTTCTGGAACAGAACAGCAGATTTGATCCTTTATCTCTCTGGAGGGGTCTTTCCAGTGGATTCTCTATGTGAGAAATGCCAGATCAGTACATTTCATTCATCCCAGAAATACTTGTGACTCACCAGCCTGCTTTGGGATCGGCAGTGACCAGTGGTGAAGGTTGTTGGTGCTCCAAGGTACCAGTCACTTCCAGCTAGACTGCCTGCCACAGAGAGCCCTCTGCTGTTGGAAGTGGCCCCAGACCCAGGATAAAGCAGTTTTTTTCAAATCCCAATGTTAAAGAAGACTACTCAATCTTCAGGCTTCTTTTTTTACCATTATTCAAACCAGAAAGTGATTTCTTCTGAGTACTCCCATAATTCTGACACCTGAAGTGTTGTCAACAGGGACTGAGGTATATAAAGTAACCATAACATCCTGGAAGCACTACTTATGACACATCCAAATTTCAGCTTATTTAATTGAATGCTCTATACCTGTTCCAAGTGCAAAGAAATCAGCACCATATGTTCCAGCTAAAAAAGACACTCCTAGTGATCTACGCTCTCTGTGGAGACCTGTATGCCCATATTTAATCATTCTTTCTCCTTTGTTTGTCTGAACTGCTTTGGCCACTGTTTTTTTCACCCTTTTGCTTTTAAACTGTTCTTCCTTCAGCCTACTTTTCAGTTCATGCCATTTGGGGTTTCTATCACCAACCAACCATTCATTCTGATTTGTTAACTAATGGCCTAAGCTGACTCCTGATTTGATTCTTCACTCATTAAGACTTTTCATTATGGGTGATTCTGAAATTTATGCTGATGCTTTGGAACATTCACTCTTACAAAGGTTTAATGATTTGTTGAATCTCCTTAGTTTATCACATTATGTTAATTTTCTTTCTTGCAAAATGGGCCATACATTAGATTTGGGTATGTTACTTAATCTTCATTGCAGTAATATACTGTTTTTTTTTCCTTCTCATTCATTTCCTCATTATGGACTAACTGAAGGTTTCTCTCCCTTTCCTTGCTTTTCCTGTGGCACTTGCTAGCTACCCAGGGCTCAGCTGAGCTTCAGGTTCTGCATCCTTGCTCCTGACACACAGGACTTTTGAAATCAATGAAGCTCCATGAAGACAGTTCTCGCAGCAAGCCAAAGCCTCTGCAGCAGTCCCTGTCCAGGACCATCCCCCTTTGCTCTTCTGGTCCTCTCCTCTGTGCCTCCTACTTCCCTCAGACATATGGGATTCCTGCTTGCAGTTCCTTTCCCTTCATTTGTTTGGTTCACTGCACTGTCAAGTACAAAGTGGTCGTGTTGGTATTTATCATATTTTTTCATGAAATTTTGGATTCACTTCTCTGTATTTTACAAGCAAAAAAGTTTAGACTACATCACTCTCTTCTGATGTTTTTTACCACACTTTCAGTCTTTTCTTTTTGTTTCCACAGGCACCTTTATTCACTGATCTCATTATGATGAAATTAAAGTTATGATTCAGAAAAATACTTCTCTTCAATCCTTTACCCTTGTTTGCGTTGTTTTAAGTAGGCTGTATCAATTCCTAAGGCAAATCATCCTTCTGCTGAATATTTCTTTTCACTCAAGGTCAGCTCCTAGCTTGCTACAATATACTGGCAATTACTTTTAGAATTAAGAAAGCTTGAATAGTCTGACTAAGCGTAGTGAGTTTTAATCCAGTCTATACCATTCCTTTTATTTCACTGGCAGCTGAGAAGGTGGTAGTGAAATAGCATTTGCAGCAGCTTCATGTATTTGATTTTATCGGTAAGTCTTAGTTCCCAGATCTGATTGTTCATTGGAAAAACTCAGAAGTAATTCTGTTAACTAGCGAGTCTAATTTATCCCTATGTCATAAGTGAGTTCTGCATAGGACTGGAGGTCTGATGCGGATAAGTACTACCCTTGAAGTTATCTGGCTTTCTGTAGGGTTTAGGAAGTATAGCTGCAGTGAAAAGTAACCAGAATACAACTACTGTCTGGCAATGTCACGAGCACCAACAAATTTCTTGAAGGAAGTACAGAGCTAGACGTATACATCAGCTGATGACAGGTGGGCATTGTCTCCTCGGGTAGTGGCATCACCTCTCACGCTTGCAATACAAATGTACCCTATAGCAGAAATTATTTGGATAAAACCAATGCCCACGGGATGRCTCCAAGCACCTGTTACTTCATTTGAGGATTGCCTTGAACTCATGAGTGTTCAGTAGTGTAAATCCAGTGCAGTATGGATAAAATCATGCAGTTTGAACCATTTTGCACCAATTCATAGAGTTTAAACTTCTCAACTGGTAGTATGTGGCCAAAGAATCTCTCTACCTGATTTTTCTATTTTTCTGTTTATAAAATTCCTTTCCTTCATGATCCAGGTGTCTGACATTCTTTTTTTGCTCACTTGGGATTTTGCACTGGCTTATCAAATTTTGTTTATCTGTCTTCTGTTATTATTCAGCTAATGCCATTTGTCTGAGGATTTACTGTTGCAAACTGCTGAATGCCATTTGTGGTCCCTTTTTATTTTGCATTTACACACTTCCCCCAGGTAACATTATTCATACACATTGTGGTGTCATTGGTGTGCTGAAAATACTCAGATATACTTTACAGCCTTCACAGATCTTGAAAAGCAGTTGATGTTTTGCATAATTATCTGAGGGATACTCAGGAATAGATGGCTTCAAATTCCTTTAAACCTAGTGGGTAAAGTACAATCAAGCTGTTACTGAATTTCTGGGTTTCCAAAAGAGTATTCAGGGTGAAAACAGCAGCTTTCTCCACTGTTTTTTACTATTAAATAAATACTATACTTAACTTGTTACTAACATTATCTTCAGGTGATTTGGGCTTTTTAGCCTGGTCTTATATCTCAGTATGCAAGAAACTTATTTATAGATTTTGTATCTTTTTTACAGGAAAAATTTCCTGCTTTTTATATATATATTATTCTGCTTTATAGATATAGATATAAAGAGCAGGAGAATTTGTATATGAATGATTTCCCAAGGAAATGTCTGAGTTCTTGTATGATTGGTGTAGTCTGTTCATGATTACTTTGGTTTAGTGCTAAGCTGTTTCCAGGATGTTTTTTCCTTTGTTTCAACTTCTCAGAGGAATGGAGTTCCACAAAGAATAGGAGAAATTAAACAAGCTTTTTATTAACAAAGCTTTTCAAGCACAGAACTTGCTCTCAGTAGTTCATCTCAGCATACAGAGGCAGAGAGCAAGAAATGGTATCCTACAGACATCTCCCATGCCTCTTTTAAGGAACCAATGCCCCCAGCAAATTTCTGAAAAATCAGCTGCAAAACAGTAGAAATTCAGAGACGACATTAGTAGCATGTTTCCATAATACCAGCTTTGAGAATGTACATCACATGATGGGGAGGAAGCAGTTGTGCCATTTGAGATCAGCTCTTCTAGTGGTAGCTGGAGAGCTACCAGGGTAGAGAAGAGCTGGAGTATTCAGGTGATAATTAGTAGTCAAATAGTTGGGATCTAGTGGTACACCATATACCTCCACTTTTTATGGAGAAGAAAAAGGGTTAATGAATATACCAGGAATTCAAGATGTTCCTACCGATGCTTGTGATCACTGCTGGTAACCCAAGTATAAAATGTGTTTGGCACTGGGGTATATTGGCCAGGAGGTCGTGGAAGCTCCAGCACTGGAGGTTTCCAAGAACAGGTGAGACAGGAACTTGCCAGCAGTAGTTTAGGTCAAATTCCTCTTGCCTTCCAGAAGCAGCTGGGTTAGATGACCTCAGAAGGTCATTTCTAGCACCTCTTCTGTATTTCTATGGCTGTGTTTGTTAAAGTATGTAACTGACTTTCAGGATCAGGAAGGATTATTGTTACATTTCCTATCAATTAGAGATACTGTACTTTTCCGTTAGGAGAGTGCTTCTTAATCCAAAACTTAATGGTATCTTTTGCTACATAGTTTATGAAATCTGCTCTTCCACCTCTGTCTTTGAGTGAAAGATTTTCCAGGCTACACAGGACAGCATATAGGAGTATCTCAAATTAGCCAGCCCCTTACATTTTAATTATTTTTAGTGATCTGCCAGGTAATTGCATTCATGGTTGAAGTGTGTATAAGGACAGTGAATGATTTATACTAGTCAGAGTAATAGCATTGAAACATTAGCAAGGATAATGTATGATGCTGTAGGTCACTTACTTATTTTAACTCTCTCATTAAAAAAGAAAGAGAGAATCTAATACGGCTGTCTGACAAACCCTCCTTCATCGTGTCTGTAACTTTCCTTGCATCCATTCAAGGATACATTTCTAAGTCTTATTTTAGGCACTTCATTTAATATTGTGTTGTTGTCCTCAGAAACACTGGATAAAACTTCAACTGCCTTACCATTGCCTTGTCTCTTTCCTCCTCTGTTCTGGGAGGTCAAAGCTCTCCATGTTTCCATTAAAAAGAACATTTAAGTACAGAGGAAAGAGGATCTTCTGTTTACTTTAAAAACACAATTTTCTTAAAAAAGCAAAACCAAAAGCATTTGGCATGGGTAAGTGCCAATCAGATATGTCTGTGCTTTAATAAAGAATACCTAAGAACATAAAGGGAGGGGCAGAGTAACTACATAAAATCAATAATAGATGTCTAAACTGAATGTATTGCCTGAAAGAACTTCAGGCTAATTTTCCCAATTTTAAAACAACTGGAACGGAACTGAGACCAACTCGATGAATGTCCTTGTCTGTCTGTGTCTCTTTCCTCATGTGTGAAACAGAAATAATAATATTTTCCTTCCCAATATGGTGTTGCAAATCTCAATTAACATGCTTTGATTGCATCAGCAATAAAATGTTCTGTTCTGTTGGTCTAAATCCAATGTAAAATCTACACTTGTGCAACAGCAGAATTTGACTCCATGGTATTATTAGAGTCCTAATAATCGTAAGTCAAATCATAGCTGATTTCACTTAGGGATTTAAATTTACAAAATGTGAGTTCTCTGTGTGGCTTATGAGATCTAAAGCCGCTGTTGTCCACAATCTGAAATGGGAAGATGGGAGAAATGTGAGATTAAACACTTGCTAAATTATTGTCAGTTGACAATTGCAAATTCTATTGTGTTGACAAAGCATTAGAATAGCCTAGAACTATTAAATGATAGTCTTCAAAATGTTTATAGGCAGACAAAAAATGGCTTTTGTGGGTTAATGCAAGGAGTCTTATGCTGCACTTTTTAAGCTAGACACAGTGAATACAAAGAGACTGAATATACTGATCTTAAGTCTGCAGTTAGGAGTGTTGTTATGAGTCTAGTATTGTAAAATACATCTTTTTGATTCATGGCACATATTCAATGTGTTTTTCCATATATTTCTTCAACTACTTTGGTTTAAATCACTATTATCTGAATGGAACATGTCCTACAAACCAGAACACAATGGATGTTAAATATTGACTTTTCAATGGGAAAGACATATTCATTATCCAGCTGGAATTACCCTATCTTAAATGTACATGAGGAAACAGAATCTAAATGCTAGAGAATTCCTCTTGAAAAGTAAGATTTGTAGATCAGTAAGATCAGTAATGCTCTTCTGACTCTGCTTGCTGTTACTTCTGCTGCTGTCAATTATCTGATGTTAGATACTCCCTTCCCATTATGGCTTAAATAACTTTATAATCTAATTTAAAATTGTTGTGCACAACAGACTGTTCTAAAAATCACTGTTAGAGGTTTCCTAGATCTGGCGTTACATTTTCTAATTTTCTGATACCAGGTAGAGTCATCAAATAAATACTAAAAGCTGTCCTTAAAAAGGATTTTTTCCCCCTCTTTATTTAAAAATTCAGAAATTATATGGAATTTGCATTACTTCAGTAACAAAAGTGCTGATTTATTTTTCTTCTTTTTTAAGGGAAGTTTTCATATAGGAAAATTTCAAAACTTGTTGGGCTATTTCTTTATAACTATTAAATTCCCACTAAGCAAAGCAGACAGGATAGCAAAGGAGACTCTAAGCCAGTGTTATGACTCCTCACATCCTGAGTTGTCTGAAGCCCAAAGTAGGACAAATCACTCAGACCTAATTTATAGCAACAGAAATAGTCTGCTAGCCTGAACTGAGGCCTATCAGGCCCTGCATCTGCCGGCTTCTGTCATTCCCAGTATATGTCCATTTGCAGACGATGAATTCAGCTGTCCCAGCTTTATGTTGCTAGCTGATTTTCCAGCAGTCCCTGTGTTGCAATGCCCAGGGGACTCAACCAAGACCAAGTGTCATGTCAATTCTATATATTCCTGGCATAGTCAAATCTGGACATGTTTTAGTTTAGCTTCAGTTCTGGTTCATCTTTAACTGGAGCTGTTCTATTTTGACATTACAGTTCAGGTTTAATCCTGACTGGAGAAAGAAGTAATGATTGAGACCAGTTTTGGCTTGGGTTTGATTTGATTCCCAGACTCACGTAGGTCTGCTCTAACCACCAAGCTATTGTGTCCATCCTTCYTTCTTGCATCTAATAAATATTTATGACATCAAAGATCAGCAGCTGTCCCATGCTGCTGATTAGGGCATTTACCTGGAATATTACCCCCATTCTGCATAATCCAAAGCAGAGACATAATCCAGGTCTCATCCGAGTATCTCAGCCACTGAGCTATCGACTATTTGGATCTTTCCTGCTATTTTTTTTCCAGAACAGACATTCCACACACAACTTCAGGAACCTTTCAAATGAAAAAATAACCTAGCAAATATCCTTGACCAGGTTTAACCTTCAGCCACAACAGTGACTCAATATTCAGAAACCCCTCTACCATTGCAAACTGCTGAGAGGAAGGACAAGCGTGCCTCACATCATGAGAATAATTGCTACCCTTGAATACCTCCAGAAGCGCTTTCCTTACGATCATTATTTCTATCCTATTTTAAGTGGGCCTGAGGCTGTGACCTTCTGTTGAGAATCTTTTCTGGGAGAAATTAGAGACTGAAAAATCTAGGTTTGATTAAAAGATGTAGAGCTGAGTCACTTCAGCAAACTGATAACGCTCATGTTTTACAATCATCTCCTTTGGGATCATATCAGCAGTAGTCGAGTTGTTGGGGGGAAAGGGAGAAGAACCCTTTGGGAGGATGAGCTTTTTAGTTATGCGAACCAGCAAGCTGTATTTCTGATACCTTAGATACCAGTTTTCAGCTTAGTGGAGCTGAAAGTTTTTATTCTTACAGCTTTCCACTCTACTTAGCTTCTTGCCAAGTCATAAAACCTAAAGTATTGCAATATTTAGTCTATTCATGTCTATATACAGAGCTTATATCTGCAATATCCAATATAAAGGTGGCTTTGTATGACTCCTGTTTAAGCAGACGCTTGAAGATCCCCACAATAAGGGAATATAAGAAGAATCATTCATCGTGTAACTGCTTGAGAAGTTGTAATGCATTTCCCTCCTACATCCAGGCATCCTTAAATGCTGATTATTCCAGACTGCCAGCATGGCCTTTTGTAGCCACAGGTATCAGATATAATTGAGAACATCCATCAGATATCTCTGAATTCTGCCAAGGCACTAAGCCACTAAGATCCAAATTAAACCTGGTAAAAAAGAAAAATGTGATGGAGCAGTTTTCCACTGGAAAATGCAGATTTAATTTAACCAAAACATTTCAGAGGAATGTATTTGCATTATCAAATTTTTTGTGATAATAAAATTTAGACTTAAAAACCACGTAAGCTATTTCATTTTGACTTCATATAATAGCATATAACCAATTAAAAGTAAGATTGAAATGATATTGAAATGAAGTGAAAGGCATTTCTGAGATGAACTGTTTCTCCAACATTATTTGACATTTTTCTAAAACATTCTTTCAGAAATTTTAATTCATAGGAAACTCCACATTTTTAACATGTTGTTCTGATTCAGGACGAAAGAAAATTTCAGAGTGGTGATAGGTGTTTTGCAGAAATTCTACAGTTTAAATTCTATGATAAAGAGCTCTATAAAATACTTTGAATTTCAGTGAAAATTGTGACAAAAATATCACAAAAAGAGTCAAGTTTTTCAGCACATTTTATGCAATTATTTATATAAGTACCTGCTTTGGGACCAGCTCACTTTCTGTAGAAATTTAGCAACTCTAAAGATAGACTTGAGGTTAGATGCAGCAGTCCCAGGACTAAGACAGCCCGAGGCAGAAACAGGAAGCAGGAGGCAGGGGCTGAGCAGGCAGGAGCGGGAATACTAGACGGAAGCAAGAACTAATGTACAGCTCCATTAAAGCTGGAGCAAGAGGCAAGAGTGGTGGTGGATTTTAAGAAGTGTCATTCCTGTCTGGTGTCAAGACGTGGGCGCTGTGGGAGCTTCGGTGGCAAGAGCCATTGCACTCCTTTGCTGGCGGCGCCCAGCAGCAGCGAGACGGGCTCTGCGTGAGCCGGTGTTGGTTCGTGGCCTGTCCCCTGTTACTGACTCCCAGGACGTCCCTGCAGTGGAGTGGGAAACTGAAGGGGTAAAGGCGGCTTCAGGTTTTGTAGTATGTTTTAGCAATTGCCTGTGTAAAAGATCCCTTTGTGGCATTAACTATGTGGCATTAAATGCCTTTTCACTTCATTGATCACCAAAAAAAAAATGGACATTTGATCAACCATGTAAATCTCGATTCAATTTTCCTCTGACTATATGAATGTTCTTCTTGTTATACTACAAGTGAAGACAGTGTCAGCTGGTACTTGAAATCAAGAAGATATTGATTAACATGTCAATATTTTTTCTAGAGTATGGATTTCAATATGGTGACATTATCAAGCGTATAGATAGAGGCTTTGCTACTATACAATATTCTGATCAAATGCAACATCTAAGAACATCAGAGCAAGGATTTTAAATTCAAGAATGGAGTTAGTCAGAAGAGGCAAACTGTATTCTACAGTAATCACTCAATAATTGTAAAGATCAGCTTTATAAAAGTCCATTCAATCCAAGCCTTGCAAAAACATATCAATCATGGCCATAACTGTTCTCTTGTAAATAAAGACAAAATAAAATTTGTATATTCACCACATAGACTTTCGATTTTCAAAACTGGGTAATAATTTTTGATGTCTCTTATGTCTGCATTTTTAAGCTAACACCTCTAAATTTATGGAGGTGTTAATCCACCTGACTTAACTTATGGAAAATTAGGTCCTTGTATTCTTTGGCTACAAGTGAATCACTAGCCACTTTTTAGGAAATGTCCTTGCATTAAAAGCTGTGATACACATGAAATAAATCAAGGGAGTAAGAGGCAGAGTTCCTACATTATGCTACTCTTGATCTCTGAGAGGAAGGGGACAAGTTTCAGCTCCAGCAGTAGTAAAATATGCTGGAAATAAATTTTAAATAATACTATGGTCAGCAGCAACAGTACTGAAAAGCCCTAAAGGGTGAATGTCACCTGCACCAAAAAGCACCATTAAAAAACAATAATTCACATTTGTGAAGAATCACTCTGCTGGAAGTGTTGCTTTCCTATTCTGAAAAAGCAAGCAGCAAGGAAAAGAATGGTTCAAGATAACCACATCCCTCCAAATACTTGGATAATCCCCAAACCAATCATTTTGAGGATGCTCTGTCTTTCCCAGATTCAAATGGTTTTAAAAGGTCAGGAAAAGACAGTCATTAATGTAAACTGCTTGGTTTTGGTTTCTGTATTTTTTTATGATATTTCTCCCTAAATGCTTGGGTACTGTTGCTAAAATAAACTGTGCTTTAAGAAGGTATCTGCTCTCTGCTTCCCACCAGTCAAAGAGTTCCAAAAGGAACTACAGCACATTTTAGTTGAAATCAGATTATATATGGACCTGTGTAATCCAGGCTATATCTGCATTACCTGGGGTACTCACACTGTCTTTATTTAACTACTCTGAATAGGTAATATAGACACTTTTAGCATAGTAGCCAGGACACCATGGTATTAAAATAGTTTGCAAAAAAATCTGAACAGCTGGAAAGGGGAGACCTACGGAAGGCCACCCCAGGAGAGGCTGTGGGACAAGAGCTGCTTCTTCAGGGGCAGTGGAGAGAGGACAACTGCTGGGCTGTGGCTGTGGCAATTCTCTTAAAAAAAAAAAAAAGAAGAAAGAAAAGAAAGAAAAAAATTGCTGTATTTCAGTCCCTGTAAAGCAGCAGACATTTTATTCAAAGTAGCTGCTGAAACTTTAATCTTGACTTGATTGTGTCAAGGTATCTGTTATTTGTGAATATTCCAACATCTAGCCTTTGATGTTATCTTTGAGCAAAACCTTATCAGTTTCTGAAAATAGCTTCATAGATTTTTTTTCTATTGTATTAGCCCTGTTTGAAAAGAACCTAATTGACCTACTGTAATAATAGGTTTGACTTTAGAGTTTGATCCCAACTTACAAGGGTTTGCGTCTCTTGGTTCTGTCTTTTGAACRCTTAATCAAGGGACATTTTTCAGCTTCTAAAAAGCTTTTAGCTCATGTATGTGTATGGACAGTACCTAATGCACCCTATCCATTTATTCACTGGGCTCCACAGCTATGAAATGTGATTCCTTCATGTTTTACAACTTCAAAATGCTTTCTATTTTTAGGTCAAAATGAAAAATCCATTTG
This sequence comes from Apteryx rowi, assembly GCF_003343035.1. Taxonomy (NCBI): domain Eukaryota; kingdom Metazoa; phylum Chordata; class Aves; order Apterygiformes; family Apterygidae; genus Apteryx; species Apteryx rowi. The sequence goes on from NW_020447974.1 coordinate 1,758,113, forward strand.
TCTTATTTAGCTTTTTAAATATTTATTTTATAGTATTTTACATTCGTTGTGCTTTTCCCTGGGGCATTTGTACAAAACATGCTTTAAAATGTGCACGTGATTGATTTGATTTTTGAGGCTGGCAACAGGAGTCAGGTTTCACTCCCTGTGAAACTGCAGGGAAGTGATGGGGCTGCGTTAGAGAAAGGAAATATTACATTTGCCTTGCAAGTAATAAGAGAAGTGATATTGAAAAGAAGAACATAATGGGACTTCAAAAAGAATGGGCAAGATTCTTTTCTGGAGCTCTGCCAGCTCTGCCAGGTGAGAATCTGGTCCAGTATTTTTCTGTATTCTGTAACCTGAGTGAGCCATAAAAAGTCAAGCCAACAACATTTTATTGCCCATACATCTGACTGCCTAAATAGAGAAATATGATGATTTATATTACCAGGATGCAGAAACAGATTCTCTATTTGCAATGGCTCTCAGACTTTCACACCATAGGCCATGGTAATCTAACATGTCAGGTCAAAGGATGGAAAATTTTCCTTCCAGAGGAAAGCGCTGATTGAACTGTTGAAGGCTGATTCTGCAGCTCGTACTCAGGTGGAGTGGTTCCTGCTCACTTACGCAGTCCTATTGATGGGGACTGGAGCTCCGTACTCTGCAGCCACCAGCCAGACCTGAACAACCTCACTCCATTTTTATGCAGTCAAAATTCTCACTTCCGTTAATGGGAATTGTGTGCGAACAACAATTTAGCAAAAAGTGAGGATGGCAGGATTTGGACCTCTACCAGACGCCTGGGAGAAGGCTGTGCTTCCTGCCCTCTCTGTTAGAAGTTGGGTGTTGTGAAGCAGCCAGTAATGCCAAGAGAGTTGGCAAGTGAGCAAGACAGAAATAATAGAATTAAAGGGGGGAAGGACTTTTTGTAATTAAAATTGCATGTACTGGCATTTCTAGTATGTGGCAGAGATCCTGCACATTTTACTCCTGAGTAACAAAGAACAGAGCTGTGTATGTCACCATGGAAATGTAAATGGAGCTCCTTTGACAAACAGAGAAATGTATGCCATTCCTTTATGCTCAGATGAACTGTTTGTAGTGGGATGCAAGAGAAGAATGAGATGCCTGTTACAGAAAAGATATGAAAATGTGATTGTAGTGCCTTATTCTCAGTTCTGTGTTATATTTTTAATGGGAATTTGCAAAATGCAGGACAAAATGGAGTGATTTATTTTTGTAATTCATTAATCAATACAGTATTTATAGCAAGCAGTATAAAATGACAGTGATCAAGCATGTGGGAAAGAGTGTGGAGCAAAAAGCATGGCAGTGTATGCGGTGCTGCTTCTACCTGGGCTCTCTGGCTGCCTACTTATTTGAGAGGGAAGAAATTCTTCATCATAGTGACAGGTTCTTTTCCAACTTAAGCAGCCAGCAGCAGCGGAAAGGATGAAAGGATATTTTAGAAAGGAATGGGCTGCTGTGTTACAACATTATGAAGTTAATTGGACGGATTTTTTGCTTAGTTATAATCAACAGATGTTTGGTGATTTCTGCTCTAATTCTGACTGCATCATTCTTTTCTTTCTTGGGGCATGATTATGTGTAGAGTACATGGAGAGAGCGATGAACAGCAACCTCTGTCAAGAGCTCAAGAATCTGTAACTTTTCTAATATTCTGCAGATAGCTGTTTAGATTTTGTTACATGGCTTTTGGGACAGAGAGCTAGGTAAATAGCATCAAGTATTTTCTGTTCTCTATGTTGCTGCTTTAACATAGGCTTGTGTTTTCCATGTGCTTGATTCCAGCATATACTCCCAGGTTCTGCTCCCTCAGTGACGGTGAGTGTCTAGCTCATATGTTTGCGTATTTGAACTAGAAGTGTTTTAGGAGATAAGCAATGGAGATGAGTTGCCAAGTCAGTTGCTGTAGAGTCGAAGCAGAAAGGCAATGAAAACAGAAAAGGATTTAAGTCCAAACTCTGCATTTACCCTTTGTTCCCCATGGAGTTATGTTTTACAACTGTCATAAGATGAAATAAGTTTAAACTCTACACCAAGTCAATAAACTTTACAGTATCCTGTTTTCCTCTTCAGAACAAGGCCTTGGACAAGGTTTCTGCAGCACAGAAAGGAAAAGCTTTAAGGTTATCTATTATTCACTTAATCTTGCTTATTTGCTTTCTCTTTCTAGCGGAAACAGCCCAGTAGCTTCTTCAAGCCATCTTCCTGATTTATTTTAATCCATTCAGGGAGTAGCAATGATGCTCCCCCCAGCTCATGTTTTGAATATCAAATCTTAAATTTTCTCTGGGAAGTTTCTCATCAAGATAGAGGGTACTTTTCATAACTTGCAGAAGTGATTTTTGAGTAAACCTGACTGACAAATTAATGGAAATCATGAGCACTGTGAAGATTTTCTAGTAACAGAAAAGGGTAGTAAATTAGTAACTGCCCCTCAAATATAACCATAAAGACTGCCTAGTGACTAAATTAGCTTATTAAAATGTGCTCAGGAGTGACCATTACTATATTCTTTATACATTATGAATTCAATCTTTTTTTTTTTTAATTTGGAAGAAATTTAGATTTAAGAAGATTCCGGAAAATACAGTACATTCAAGCATAATGATAATCACATAATTTGTGTAGACTTTTTTTTCCCCCAGAGTAAGCTAAGATGATGCTCTTTGTTTCTTTGGTACTAAAATGCAACTGATTTTGAAATGAAATATGGCAAGTGTTTGATACCAGACTGCAACACTTTGCAGTAGCTTGGGACAGAGAGTACCCAGCTAACAATGCAGAATCACTTTAGGGAAACAGAATATTATACGGTCAGAATGAAAAGTGCTGGGAAGAGGGCCATGGCAGCTTGTGTCATCACATTTCACACAGAATCTATTTCTTTAATTCCTTTAAAAGTTGGCACTCCACATCTTGGATAATGGTCCTTTAGGATAATTTCAAGGTAGTTGTCCCCTAAGTACCTTCTGAAAGATGCATTACAGTAGTACTGATCACCATGTCTCACAACCTAGATTTTGTCTTGAGTCCTTTTAAGTAACAGGATTTTGTACAGCTTGATGTGATGACAGACTGTAGCATCCTCTTTCCCCCCCGCTCCGCCATACYTATGTACTTTCTACTCCTTGCTGTTGTCCTATGGGCTTGTCTTGATGGAGAAGTTAAATGAGGTTGGTTTGTTACCTCTTCATGCAGTGCTTAACTATACAGAAGCTAAAGTCCCATACCACCTTCTTACTTTGACTTCAGTTTCTTTCTTGCTAATCGGTGCAAAGTTCTGCACTTGAGCTTAATGTTCTGGGAAATGTGTTGTGATAAAACATTTTGTTGCTCTGCTCCATGCTCTGTTTTTTGGGGGAGATTTTTTTTTCCACCTGGGCATACTGTAATATGTTTATGAGGAAGAATAGAAATTCTAGGATGGAATCGAACTAACAAGTGGTTTCCTTCGTGAAATCCAGCGGTTGTTAGGAAAAGAGTTTTTGCTGCTGTCTGTTGGCTGAGAGCAGCACAACCATGACAATTCTCGCGTGAACGGCTCTCAGATTCTCGTGAGCAGCTGTGGTCGGTGCTGCAACTTTGTAGGATTAGGATGCTGTGGGGATGTGGCTATAGCAGGAGAAGGAAGAGCAGGTAAATAAATTTGAAGAGATACATTTGCAGGCCTTTATCTGAAGCAGTTATAATCAGCTTTTAGAGTAAGCACACCCCAGTTATACTGGCATCCCTGGGGAGCTGCTTTGCCTTGCAGAATGCATGCCAAAATAAAGTATGCTCTTCGTCTCGAGTTCTCTTTTATGAYACCTACAGTTCAGCGTAAAGCACACTACAAAATTAATAGCATTCTGCAGTAATTGTTCTGAGCCCAAGGGGTTCAAGCAACCCTGAATGCATATAACACCTTAAAATCTCCATGCTTTTTGAAATGTCTCTGTAGCCTAATTTGGGCTACTTACCTCATAAAACCTCATCTTAACCCAAAGCTGAGTGAATTACTGAAACTGAGAGCCAGTTTTACAGTTGCTTTTCCTCCATCTGTGGCTGCAGTAAACATTTGCTTTGCAATATAGTTGAATTTTTCACCCATCGCCCCTCACCTTGTGATAAGCTGTGCAGGAAGAAGGTGAAGAGAGTGGGCATGAACAGGGGAACAGGCTTGGGAAGCAGCTCAAGAGGGACATATAGGCAACAAGTATGSCTGGTGCTTTTGGGATTTGTTACTGCAAGGACATAAAACTTCATAGCATTAGGTTTTTGGCACTTTTATGCTATATTGACTTAGGAAGGAGAGGATTAAAAGACAACAGGCAGAAAGAGAGCTTTAGCTTCTAATTCTTCCCAAAATGGTAATGAAGAGCCAGATCTAGAGAAATGAGATTTAAATCCCTCCCTGTACAGTTTGTAAGATAATGCAGTTCATTATATTTAATAATAGATCTCCTTCTGTTCTATAGATTTTTGCATAAGGATTGATGAAACATGTAAATCTGCTTTATTGTACAATTTCTGACTGTCAAGAAATGCATCCTCTTGGCCAGGTCCAGATGCCACAGGAGTGGCAGGGCTTCCCGGGGGCTGGCCATCCCCTCCCCAGGGCAGCTTCACGTGCGGGTAGCAGTCGGCCAGGGGTCTCGTTCTTTAGTCTGCGGCTGGTAGCTCATTATAATGGTTTCCAGATCCTCTTACTGTGGCCTGGTGAGAAGGAGTTTTAGCGCAGTTGCTCTTGTCTTCAGCTGATTTTTGCCAAAGCTTTTCTGCACTGGCTCACTGCTAAGGTCAGGTCTTGAAAGACTGAATTTCATTTAAGTTTACTGAATCTCATAGGTGCCTTCACTCTTTGGCAGGGGCTTGTTGTTTAGTTCGCCAAAGAGATAAATCAAATCTATGGCCTCTAGCACACACACAGGTACCTTAAAAACACCAGTTTTAAAGAGGATGTGACACTGGCTATGTGAACTCAGTTCTGCCTGGGGTCTGAAAAGGACTTTGATAGCCTGASAGCCTTTGAGGAGAGACAAGACAGCGAGTCCATATGAGCCCAGAAGCGCTGTGGATGCTCAGATGCAGATTTAGGATGCAATACAGTGAGAGGATCAGAAATAGCGTAGGAATATGTTTGCAGGTCCCCTAGGACAAAGAAGTGTTAAATGGTGTTACTCATGTTCCAGAAGAGCTACTCGCTGAGAAAAAAGATGCCAAAGATAGGACTTGGATTGAAAGGATTTTAAGGATAACGAAGAAAGATCCATCCCCAACTCGATGTGAAATAAACATGTTGTTTCAACATAATTCTTCAAATATTGAAGTCATATAGCAAAAGTTAATGGAATTTATACTAACTGGGTTTCAGTTGTCAGATTCTTCAGGGCTCGGGTCACATGCAGACTTCCCAAGCGCCTAATTTAACGTGGTGAGCTCTACTGAACCAATGTGGGCATGGTGTGCAGGTCACTATGGGCAATCTCATGCTGCAAACTTTGACTGTGAATTTGCTCTCTATGTAAAGAAAAGTGGAGCTTTCAAGGCTGTCAGTCAGGCACCATTCACAAGGAAAGACTTCATTTTAGAAAAGAAAAAAAGAACCTGTGCAGAAAAGACTGGTTTGGAGAGACAAGAAGATCAGCCAGTTTTGTACATTGTCTGGCAGGAAAGGATATAATAAATGAATCAATGGCATGGCTTTCTGTTAATTGTGGGGAAGGCAACACTATGACATGGGTCTTAGCAAGTTTTTTTTGAAAATGAATTCCAGTAATGATGGAATTCAAAAGAAACAGCAAGATCATTTCCTATATTTGAAAACACCTTTTTTAGCCCAGTTTCCCTCTATGCAGTGTAGGAAAGGGACACAGTGGCGAAGAAGAAATTACAGAGATGGAAAAACTCAAGCTAGCTCAAAAACATGTACCAAGAATCAAAATATGTAAGTTGTCTGTATCGCTTTTGGTAACATGGCTCTCATGGACCTCTAAAGTCTCACAGCAGAAAACAGTATCAAATGTATAAGCTGGTTGCAGTATATAGGCAGTGACACTGCAGATATATGAAATATATGAGGCTCCAGAAGAGTGATGTCCAGGAGAAAAACTACACAGCTGATTTCTCTAGCAAAAATTAAAGAGAAATTCTCACATATTTTTGCTAACTTTCTAAAGATTACAGTTTTTGCCATCTTGGTAAACTGGACAGCTATGTTTACAGGAGACCTGCTGTGTATAGACTTGTTGCTCTACTTACTATTATTATTAATATGTACYAGGACATCAGTTATAGACATGAATTAATATTGCTACTAAAACTAGATAAAAAAGTTATATTACAATGACTAATGTTTTACCTGATATTTTCTAGAACCTCAGAAAAGGCTCTTGTGTGAGATAAAGATTTAAATTTTCAAAATATCCTGTTCCTTAAAAATTGGTGCACAAGCAATTTTCTCTTTGGTCTGTTTTCTTAATGGGAATACCCTACATAYATTGTGTGCCCATCAGTAGGAAAACACGCAGTACAGAGCACGTGGCTCATTTCCCAACTTATTCTTTCATGGTATCAGAAACATAATGTTGGACACTAGGTTTGCAGGTGTAGACACATCTGTGAATGACAAGCTATTCTACGTTAGGAAGACTGGAAAATTCTCAGTGACGTAGACAGCTAGAGAGCTTTTCAAAGAATAATTTTATGAAAAGGTTCCAATTCACTGAATCTTTTTTTCCCATATGCCTGAACATCTGGAATAAGAAGAATCTTTCTACATGCGTGCATATGTAGATAGACAAAATGATAGTACTGACTCYTACCTACGAGAAATTGGTATCTCATTTGTTCTATTTGAATGCCCAAGGGATACACATAGCCAGGAGCTGACAGATACCAGGGATCTACAAAGATTTATAGAGAAGAGTTGAACAAATGCTTGAAGATAATGAAACAAAGAAGAGAGAGATAAGAACAAACTTGGAACAGTTACATTGTTCACATGAAACAAAGTTAAGAGACATCGCGTTGGTAACATCTTSTTCTACCAGTGAGAAACAATAAGCTGATTCTGGTCTAATTTACATTTGTGTGCRTCTGGGGTAATTTTATGGCAATCATAGAAGAACTCTAGACTTGCATGGTGAGTAAGTGAGATCAGTATCAGCTGCACTATTCACGCTATAAAATTCTGCAGCTTACTGTTACAACTTATTAAAAAAAAAACAGATTTCTACAGTGATATTTGCAAACAGATACTAAACTTGCTACCTTTAACCGGAATCACGTTTTTTTAATTAACCTTCTGGTTTAAAAAGGCTAGGGTACTGATTCATAGAAAATCAGTAATAAAATAAAAAATACAGCACAGTTATACCAGTTTGTCGGAAAAGTCTATTACCTTTTTTTTTTGGTGCCAAAAGTGCATAGCACTGCTCTTCACAAGAATGTATTTTTATCTGATAAAAGATTACACAATGAAATTCATTCATAAAATGAAGATGAAACAGTTTTCTTGTATCTCTTCTTCTTTCTGGAAGGTGGATCATGACAGCACTAATGAAGGTTAAGTAGACTGGGGAAGGCTTTGTAGAATAACTGTGGGGGATCTCAGATAGGTGTATCTTACAAAAAAAGCACTGTAGCACCTACCACATCATGTGTCATGTCAAGTGAGAAAAATCTTTCTTCAGTTCCCTAGGCATTTCAGATATAACTGCTCTAAATACAATGGGTGAAGAATCATATTAGTTATGAGTCAAGTGTTCAAATTCATCTTTTTCTTTCCCTCTGTTTCATTATATATGGCTGGTTTTTCCCCATCACTTCAAGCAGTACAATTGTTTTGAAGACTGTATTGAAATAATTATTGAAACTGAAGCCATAGGAAAATGTAAGAGATGCAACACCACAAGTCAGGTGGCTCTACGTGGACAGGACAGCAGGCAAGGAGCCTTCCTCTGCCAGGCACATGATCCAGGCCCTATCTGCATCCTTCTGTGTTAAGTTCAAGGCAGTGCTAGGACTCTGTTGGCAGACAAAGGCAAGAAGAAAAAAGCTTTGAATTATCTCTGTATCCATTGGTGGACTTGTCCTAACATGGGACTGGGAAAGCACATGTTGCAGATTGTAATTTTATGAGCTCTTTGTAGTGTGTGCTAAGACCCCATCTTGAGGACATATCTTCAACCCCAAAATGGTGAGGGCTGGCTAGTTCTGCTATTCATGAGATTTTATTTAAATTAAAGAAAAACAAATGCTCTTTTGACCCAAAGCAGGAGTGTTTTAAGTCTAGAAATAGGGGGCTCAAACTTGTAAGAGACTGATTCATTTCTATTCTTTTCACTGCTGGAAGGAAAGCTTGCAATGGAAGCACTGATATAGCCTAGGAGTAATAGACACTATGTAAGTATCACCCGTTAGGTCAATTTGTGAAGAAAGATGGACAAAACCAGGCAAAAAGAGCAGTCCAGCAAGTTAAAATCACTGATGCCAAAACAAAATCCTTCAAGCCCAGATGCCAGGCAAAATCATGACGTTAGAAGGCAACGTACCACAATAGGATTAGATAGTACTCATACTAGCCAGCACAGAATTCAAGAAGGATCATATTAAAAGTAGGAGAAATATTTGTGGCAGAAAATAGAAATGTAGCAGAATATAGAAAGGAAAGCCATGTAGCACTAGAACAAAAGTGAGAGTTTTAAACTCAAATGCAATCTCAATGCTAACATATGGCTGCAAGAGCTGGAGCTACCCCAAGTGTAAAATCAGACACCCTCAAAAACAAATGTCTATAAAAGATTGTGATCCTGGATAAAAATACTTATAACTGACATGGAGAGATGAGAAATCAAAATCACCAGGCAGCCGCTTATCTCTATCAGTATGAAGAGCACAGGAAGTCGACGTGGAGCTAGTGCTTTGGGTGCCAGCACGCAGACGCTCACAGAGTTGTCAGACACAAATTGACCGGTGTGAGGGAAACAGGCCGGCCAGGAAAAGTCCTTGAAAGACCCATTAGCAAGCAGGACACATTAGCAAGTCAGTCACAACACTGCGGAGCACTTGGAAGCAGCAGCAAATGGCAGAGTGAAGTGGAGAAGATTAGTTTCTGACCTATTCACCTGTGTTGGCAAGGAGTTATTAAGCCAAACAATACTATTATTAAAAGTGACCACATCCTTAGTTCAAAACAGTCTGCTGATTTTTTTTAATTCAGGTGAACACACCCTTTTACTAAAACTTTGAATTCTCTAGCTCTTGCAGCTGATCAGAAATATCTAATAACAGCTGCATCATTTGAATAACTATTTTCTACAGAAAACAGAACTTGTTAGAAAGAGCAAGATGCTTTAACAGCATGTAGGAACTAGCAGGTCAGGGTCATGKGTTCAAGGTTTGGCAGTCTATTTGCTGTATGTAGCGTGAAATGCATTCCTCTACAGCTCTGAGGGACCCAAGCAAACCATATCAAACGTAGGAAATCTGATGCTCCCCTTTTACTCTTGAAAGTCAGCAGGACGAGCACTGAGCCTGGTCCCTCCGGGTGGGAGAGCACCCACCCTCCCCTGCTCGGGGGCTCTGCTCCCACGTGCCGTGGGCACGGCAGGGCGCTGTGGAGCTGTGGCAAGGGGACACCCRGTCCCAGGTTGCAGAGAGGGAAGGATACCTAAGCTGTACGCACAAATGAGAGCGCTTTGACTGTTTGAGTTTGGGTGCACTGCAGCTCTGTAATCCAATATATTTTCAATTTCTTCATTAGATGTACATAAAGGCATCAGTACAAGACTCCATTGTTTTTAGAAGCTGTGCAGTTCTGCTTTGGAAGAATTTATTCTGTGAAGTAAATAAATACATAAACCCGACAAACTTGTATTTCAAAACTCTGAGGAACTGCGCATCGCCTGCTGGCACTTCTGAATTTGGAGTGCTGCATATCGAATTGTTTCTGCTCTCCTGTATTTTGCTTCCCTTTCAAAAGCTTTTCTACTGCAATTTGTAAAACATCTTGTGGACAATTCCTCTGCTTGCAGCCCTGCCTGTCATATTGCTTTTCCTTCAGAAATAGTAGAAGGAAATGGAGTATGACTCTCTGGGATGATATAGGTTCTTTTGTTGCTATTACATATGGACAGACTTGTGTTGTAAAATGATTACCACCTGTTTTCTTCTGAAAATAGGAAAAGCAGTCTTCTTCCTTCTTATAAAATACATGAAACATCTCATTAATTTTGCTCATATTCTCTCATTTACATAATAAATCCTCCTAGGACCACATGCTGAAATCTTAGGCAAAATTCTCAGTAATCTATTAAGACTTTGCATGTGTTTAATAGCAACATCTGATGATTTGGCCAGTTATGGGGGGGCCAGAGGGGAGAGGTTTCACATTCTGATACCGAATCAGAGAAATCCTGCGCAGTGTTCGCACTCACTTTTCGAGTGACATCACTGCTGTATTTTAGCACAGTGTATGTTCTCTCTCATATAAAGTCTTCCAGGACATTTGCTTCTCACACCCTACGGGTTGAATTGCGTGGTACCACTGAGCCGCTGCCCTTGCAGGCGGGTCGGGTCGGGCCGCGTTGCTTCGTGCCCTCGTGCCTGCGTTTCCCCCGGCAGTCTGGAGTCTGGCACAGGCTGCCCTGCCGAGACCGCAGAGGTTCCCGAGCCCTGGCTGTGCAGACAGCAACGGCATCTGCCGCAGAGAGGTTGAAGGCTTGTTGATAAGTTTTGAAATCTGGAGTTTTCACACTTCTTATCTCCCAACAAGGCACAAAACATACATACATAAACTCGCTTCCCTCTGCCCCATCAAAATGTTACAAGCTCTTTCTGTACTCTCTCAAGTAATTATTTATCATACTGAGAGCTGTGAGACGACTGTGCCACAAACACCGTTTGCCCAGCTTTGATTCTCCGATCAGGGAGGCGTCAGGTCAACAGCATTCCTGTTTTGGCTCCATTGGGAAGTTGAACAGAATGACCGTGGAGAGCGATTGAGACCCAGAAGAAGTTGGGACTTAATTACAATTAAATTCAAACCTTTTAAAACTTCTGTTCTCTCTCGAATCCTTGGCTTTTCCTTTAGACCCTTCAGTCAGTCAGCGCTCCAGCAGGTACATTCTGTTGCCCAGCGTCTTGTCATTTATGATAATAAAATACACAGTCATGAAGCTGCCTGGAGGAGGTTTTAAATAAATCTGTGCACATTTATAAATTCAGATGAATGTGTAATTGTTAAAGTCCTGCATGTTTATGTGATAAATAGTTCTCAGTTACTCCCCTCATTTTTAATTTCAGTGACAAAAACTTGTTGCCAAACATCTGAATAACAGAAAGAATTGTAAGGCACAGCAAAATACAGTTGATTTTTTTTTTTTTTAATATTGGATATGGAATAAATTTTTACAGCTTTGCTAAGAGCTTTTCTCCATGGACTGTTTAAGGGGAAAATGAACTATAATTGTGTAAAACATGGAGTTTAATTATTCTGCTTAGTCAGTGGCATGCTGGGAATATTGGTCTGAGGAGTGTTGGCCAGATAGCATTGCCTGGAGGAAGGCCCTGAATGGCAGGACCTTACTGCCCGTGCAGCAGACTGCGTGGCCTTGGGAGCTGGGAGGACTGGCTCTGTCGTCCTTCGTCTAGGGCTGATAAGGCAGGGAACGAGCACCTTCTGAACGGAGACGCTATTGCAGCTTCTTTGGACTTCAACAAGAACTGGCAGTACTTAGCGCCCTGACGGACCAAACAGTAGCCTAGGAACTGGAAAGGAGGTAAATTAGTTAATCTTGGGTCATGAATAAAGAAAAAAATATGGGAGAAAAGCAGTGTGGTAGTCAAGGCCGAGCACGGATAAATGGAGTTTAACCATTTATAGGGAGCCTCTCCAGGGATTATGATGCATTTTAGAGCAGGCTGTACGTGGCTGTTGAGTTGACTACAACAAACCAAAATTATCTGCAGCAAAATGTGACTTTTCATTGAAAATCTATTTTTTTATCTGAAGCATTCAAAATTTTTCAGATAAAACAAGTGGAAAAAGAACTGTCAATTTTAGAACAAAAGCTGGCTTTTTCACAGAAAGTTACCACCTCCTGCAATGTGGTTTTTTTTTTTTTTTTGGCAAACATTATTCTCCAATTAAAAAGATTGTCAGTAATGAAATATAATCTAACTATTATGCCAGCGTTTCTTGTTCATTTGAATTCTGAGGTGGTGCAGTACTGTGATGACTGGGAGTGAGTCGAATACCTCTTCAAAAAACTACTTTTCAAAGAGCAGATAAAAATAGCTCGGTCCTTGGCAAGTGGCTTTTGTTTTCGTCAAATTTTAGCCCTTCTTGGGGATATAAGGGGCTGTGGATTTTAGCTTTTTCAGCTCTAATGACTAATTCTGTGAGTTCTCCAGCCTCCTACCCTCTCTCCCTCTGTGAGATGCTACATGTCTCAACATTCACTGGAGTGAATTAATATTATTAATACTCTGACAACTCCAACTAAGAAACAGGGCTGTACTGTGCCAGCTACCCAGGCAATGTGTCCCGGAGACGTTATGGTCTAACCAAACGGTCTGCCTGAAGGAGAGGCAGGGAAACAGAGCCCCGTGGRTGACAGCAGTTCAGCCCCAGAGCGAGGGCTCCCTTGTCGGACCACACTGACTTCATTCTTGAACAAATCACAGCCCTGCACACTGGAGGCCTCCACTTGCTGCCAGGGGCTCTGTGCAGATAATGATTTTGGCAGCCATCTTCTAAATTAGTAAGAAAATTATGAAATGGATGCTATCTATGGTGTCTGCGTGCAAGGAAAGGCCTTAATATCCTGTGATATGTAGCTATCCTAAATTAATTCCAACAAGGTAACTGGTTAATTACATATTTCTAACTAAATACTTGTGTAATTTTAAAGGAGTATTTTTCCCAAGGTGGTCATAAATAGGAAAGATAGATTGCATTAGGCAATTACCATTTTGAAGAATAGATGTTTTCATCATTAAAAGTGGGTACTTAGGACATATAATAGCAGTGTCACATTCGTCACAGCATCTAAGAGACAGGATGCTTAAATGCAGTGAGAAGGCTATTAATGCAGAAAGGTTTTAAAACTGCCATCAGGTCTCTTGTAGTCAATACTGGTACTTTACATAAAAATTGCCTGCGCTGATGATAAGGTAACTTGTCTGAGCTCGAATCATTGGAGAACAATCAGATATGATAAATGATTGCCAGGTGCTGCCATTTTCAAAGTGGAGACACAAACTTATGCTAATAGAGCCAAGACAAAGCACGGGAACTTCAAGGGGGTGAACCCCTTCAAGGAGGGTGTGATTCCTGGCACTCAGGCAACGTAAATGATACCTGAGTTTTAGGGACAATAACAGGTGTGTTTTCAATACATATATAAACAGCTATCTACGTGCAGAAGGCACACTCTATACTGAAAAGCAGCATTATATGGCCAAATTATTCACATTTATTATTTAAAATTGCTGTCTTGGCATTATAGAGACTCATATAAAATACTATCAGACCATCTGAGAAGATATTCTGACAGGTTGAGCAATTGTGGTTGTTGTTAACTTTGTTCAAAGTTGAGAGTGCACAGCACAGTCAAAAATGAGGCCTAAATGAAGTTCAAATTCAATGCATCAGCAGAGTAGGCATTTTAAGTGAAGTCTAATTTTGATTTTTTAATACAAAATTGTTATAAATATTGTATACTTTTATACTTAGCAAAATTCCATGCAATCACATGCAGCAGGGTGAAAATGTACCTAATTTTTTCAAAAAGAAAGGAAACACCTGTTTGGGGACCAATTATGAACTTCACAGAACTATCAGTCCTAATTACTAAATAGCTACAAGATTCTCATTTAAGCAAAATCAACCATACTTGAAAACTAAACTTAGAATGTAAATGATGCAATCATTTATAATTCATTCTGCCACAGTACACAAAGGCAGAGCCTACAGTAGGCTCTTTTTAAATTTTTGTGCATAGATTTTAAAAAATTGTTAAGGAGAGACAGACCTTTTAAGGATACTATTTCTTACCCAGCATTTTAAAACTGATCTTAAACTCAGATGTATGTGCTTTAAAAAAAGACTTAGAAAAGGGAAGATTATAAGTGGTTTGTCTTTGAGGAGAGCGATCTGTGTTTGCTTCTCGACTGAAATATTAGCTGCTCATTAAAGAATATGGTTGTATTACTATTTGCAAGATGCATACTTACTTGTAACTGGTAAGTTAAATCTTAAATCTGGCAGTAGATTTTATACTGCCCATACATTAGTGGAATCAATGATCCAAGGTAATCCAAGGATAATATCTCTGGCAAAATAACTGAGGGCAAGACCTCAAGATCTCAGATGTGGCTACAGCTCTCTTGGGGAATGAGAGAAGACTCTCAGCATCAATCCTTGATTTGCAGGTCTCAGCCTCTTTGCAGGCTAGAACAAGTGTGCAAATTAGTTGTTCAAGCTCAGGCTGAGGTTTGCTGCTGTTATCCTCATCCGTGGAAACTCATTATAACAACTGAATATCAATTCATGTTACGTGTCATTTTTATGTGAAATTGCTTTCTGCATTCAGATAAATACTACCCTATACACACACAAATATTAACCCCACAGAAAATTGATTACTTAGTACAATGAATTCCAAAGAAGCATTTCTGTGGTTTATAGCGTTATTTACTTCTGATGTGCAAAGTTTAGCTTGGAGCTGAGCAGTTTAATGTCTATGGCATTTCTGTGTACCAGGACTAAGTACTGTGTAAGCCATTATTAATCTTGTGAGCAGCTTGGGAAAGAATTTGCAGTAAAAATATACAAATCAAATTTAGTCCTTTTTTCCTGTTTGCAAATTGCTCAAACAGATTATGAGATCTACTTATTTGTTTGCTATCAGTTATTCTATACCAAATATTTTAGTGAGGAAAATTGAGCCTACTGATTGATCAGGAATTGTTTGCTGACATTGTAAATATCCTATATATATAATGTATTCTTATATATATATATGATGATTTGATATGCCATCTGTGTGATTAGTCACTTCAGAAGACATTATTCAGTTCCCTGTGCCTTAACCTTTTTTTCAATACAAAATGTTACATTTCTCCAAAAACACTTTCCACAGACATCCCTAGTAACAGAACTGTATCTCATGTGGCTTCTCCACTACCTGACCCTGTGAAGTCTATCTATTTATTTCACAATCTGGTGTCCATTGGTTACATGCAGGGTTGGTACTATCAGTCGTCCATATGTATATGGCATTAACAAGGCTGAACAGTGATGGAGTCAAAGCAAAGTTGTTCAGACTTCCTTCCCCAGTAATGACTGGAAACATATATTCTGCTAAAGCTCTTTGTCAGGAAAGCTGAACTAGGAGCTTCTTACATAGAAGCCTGATAGATTGACCAGTAGAGTAACCGGCATTCGTTTTGTCATGAATAGAAGTTATAGCATCATCTTTTTGTTGTTGTTTTGTTTTGAGAAAGACACAGAATTCAGTTCAAGATTCTGGAATTTGTTCGTGGAATTCCTAAAGCATATAAAATGTTGTGGATCTCACGCCTAATTCTTCTTTTATCAAGTTTTTGCTTTTAGTATGTAAAGTCTTGTATAGGTAGTGCCCTTGTATCAGTGCAGTGGGTACTTAAAAAAATGATCCTCTGGACTAGACTGCAAGAAGCGTGTAAACTCTATTTACTGTTGTTTACTCCTGACTGTACCACATCAATCCTGGTGATACTGGATATTGCCTCTTTTTATGCTCACTGGCAAATCTGCTTAAATGGGACCTTCTTGCAGATGGTCCCTGTATGAGTACATCTGTGGTTGAAGACAGGTGATGTTCCAGGAGTCCAGGAAACCCTGGATTACCATCCTTCCTCGTATACTCAATGCCTATATATTCACTCAAGCTTTTTGAAGTAAGGTCTGGGAAGAGTTAAATTCCCTCAGGGATCTGACCAGATTTTTAATTTAATTCTGATTAATTTGACAAGTACAATGCATTTGTATTTTCACATGCATGTAGTAGGGCATAAAAATAAATGCTGTAAATGAAATTTAACCCCATATTTTAAAAATCTGCAAGTGATTTCAAATCTGTTACTGGTCCCTTTAGATTCCGTTAAAGATTAACAATATGAACAAATAGCAAGCCACAGTATTCCTTCACAATTTGAACATATAACATTACAAATRATCAAATGTTAATTGTCTAGAGGTTCAAGCGAGTGTTTCCATATACAGTAATTCATATAACCAAAAAGAAAACACTATTGTCCACTTAGTAGGATGTTAAAGGTGAGGAAGTGGGAACATAAAGTATGCTGTGCAATCTAACTCTTGACATAATGGCATTTGTGTTTGTTTTGTGCAAAAGACACATAAAATCATGTGTTTTAAGAGTAGTATTTACTTTAAAGAAATATTCTTTCTGCACATATATTAATAAATGTAAAAGGAAAATGTAAAACGAAAATGTAAAAGTTCTGTCGCTCAGTATGTTTAACCATTTATGAGTTATTTATTAATATTTTATTAACCAGTGCTTAAGAGAACAAGAAAAATGCTGCTCACAGTTTAGAGAAAGTAAATCATCTTTAGCTTAACGATTTAACATATAAGATTTGTGAAATTATGAAACCTGATTGTTGCTATGTTACACATGCATTTCTCTGACAGAAGAGAGAGAAGGGTAACATAATACACATTGCTTTCTCTTGCATGAAGGATAGCATGCTCCTTTTATGTCTGTCTGATTTTTTTTCCTCCTACAGACCTCATGTCCTATCTTTACTCTTTCTTACTGTACAGCACTCTTTGCTCATGGTAAGAATGTACCCAGCAATTGAACTGCCCCCTTTTGGGAAGTGGACAACCTTGTGATGCACAGTTTAAAAGTACCTGCAGTGTTTACAGTAGTTGAACTATGACAGATTTTGAAAGATTGTGAAAATTTTTGCCATTTCTGTCATGAAATGTAGCAAAGCAGGAAGTGTTTCATGAATGCAAAAGCTGTACAGAAAACAGAGCTCAAATTCATACTTAACAGGGTATTACAGCATCTTGTACATAATCTTTCCTCATTTTCTGTCTTACTCTACAGGACATAAACTTTCATAAACCATTCGTAATAATAATAATAATAATAACTAAACTAAAAAGTAGTTGTCATTCTGATTACAATTGTCTTAAAATATCAGGTAGCTATAACAGATTGTGCAGTTTACTGTTTGCTTGTGTACAGTCTGAAACAAACTGTCAGTAGAGAGGGTAAAAGTGAAGTGACTGAAACCTATCAGATCATTTGTATGACTGGAATGTTAAAATCGATTGTAATCTCCAACATTCAAAGTTGGTAGAAAAAAATTATACTGGGAGAGGGGATGTAATGTARTATTAAGGACATTTAAATTTATAGACAACTCAGAAGAGCTGTCTGGGACAACCTGGGAATTTTACAGATGAGTGTGTTGACTAGCAAATTCCACAAAGGCACACCTTTTCCAGCCTGGATTATCAAATCCAACTAAAGAAAAGATGAGCACATCCTTAGTGCATAACTGAGGTGAAAAAATGAGGGTATTTTGGTTAACTTGATTTGGGAGAAAATGCTGGAGGTTGCATGCGAACAGTATTAAGGGATCGTTAAAGTTCCTGAAAATTTACAGAACATTTTCTATTACAAAACCAGTTCACCCCAACTCAGGCCATTGCATTTTTGCTTGCTTTTTTTGGTGTGCACAAAYAGGACGATCCCAACAATTATCAAAAGGGGCTTCCGTGGAGGAAATTATGATCAGGAGGAAAAAAATTATGGATGTGTAAATGAAAATTCCTCATCAAATGAGCTTACTGCTAGTGAGTTTCTATAGGGTTCAAAGGGAAGTGTGAATCTTTTCTATAAAGGTTTGAGAGTATGTATAAAACTTCTACTACTACAACTCATGTATGAGCCAAAGGTTGGCAGAACAGTAAGTAACAATGAAGGCAGGATACCCAGGTGAAATAATGGAAATGGCTTGAACAGCTGCCTTAAAGGAGTACCTTAAGATGGGCAGATGCCAAGTTGCTCATCCTGGRATGAAGGAAGCAGGCCTTCAGGCCAAAGTGTGCCATGGAGATATCCAAACAAGCTTTAACCAAGCCAGCTCAGCTCTGGATTTACAACAGCTGTGGCAAAACAGAGGCCTAAGCAAACTAACCCACGCTCCCAATGCTTGGTTAAAACTCTTTGGAGTATTTTGGTGGTATGCTACAATGTGCGATACTGATGTACTCATAGTTTTGTAGATACGACTTGCGTATCTGCAAGAGATGTCTGGTAAATGCTGGATTCTTTCTGTTTGCTTATTAGGCTTTCTTAAAGTTCTGTAGTAGCTCATCCCTTGCTCTAGGCATGAAGACTGAAAGACGTAATTTTCATCTGCAAAAACCTCCTCCGATTATTTGCTTCTGTCAAAACTTTGCATAAGGCCTGGAATCTATACTAGGACTGTGGATAATTACTGTTTTCTCTGTGTATTTGTCCTTTTCCTTTAAACATAAAAAACAGTCCACATGCAGGTACAGAAAAGGCTAACACTTATCAATGTAGCCTAAAATATATTTGCTCGTATTTCCCCAATCTGTGTGTGTGCTTAGAGTAGGACTATTGGCCTTCATTGAAAATGCTAGCATCCAGGCTCTCTTTAAGGCCTTTCTCATCTAACTTGTCAAATTGCAGGTCTTGCTTCTAACCTGGAGCATATCTTTGTTCTGAAATCTTAGCTGCCACTTCTTTGATGGTTTTCATCAGGTAATATTAATGTTTTATGGCTTTATTTAGATCACATGGATCAGTTTATATCTGTGCTTATTTGGATTTGCAATTACAATCATAGAATGAAACCTGTCTGTAGGCTGGTTTACCTTTTACATATCTCTCAGTTCTTCTATTTATCAAATTCTTTTTAAAATTTATTTYGTAAGGATTTTTTAAATTGGTGTCTGGTTCACTAGAGATACTGACTGATTTGTGTTACACCAATGGAGTATTCTCCTTTAAAAGGTTCGAGACTAGAAAAATTTTGAAACTTTTCTTATTAACTCTATACACTTTGCACTATCCTGTGGAATTTTGGCAAGCATCTTTTTAAACTAACTTCATGTCTAAGCAGGTTTTATCATAAAACTGATCATATAACAATTTACTTATTATTAAGTGATGTGGAAATTTAAAACAAGATATAAAAGTTACTTGCCCTTTTACTGGTGTTTTATGCCCTGAATATGAAATAAGTTTTGACTTCCACTTTAATACCCTTTTTTAATCTGAAATATTAGCACAAGGATAACCTGCCATTRTGTGTCATTATCTGCTTTGAAACAATTCTGCTATTAACGTCTAGTTGTATTCTGCAGTTTGAAGCAATTTGCTGTGCATTCACAGGGACTGATTCTCCAAGACCCTGAGCTTGGTATAATCAGAATAATATTCCGTATGAACCTTGCTTAAGGGTAAATGATGATAATTAAAGGTAAATAAAATGTATGTTAGGAAAGATCAGACCTTTCTGCTTTGCAATTTTCTTCACAAAAATGTGTTACATGCCCTTGTTAAGAGACATTCTATCTTCCACTTGCTTCACATATTTGGGTTAATATTGCAGCTTGAAGAACTGAACAGTTGGAATTCTTTATATGAAAGCTGAAATTCCCAAGCATTATTCTGTAACAAGAGTCAAATTCTTTCAGATTCCATGATATCAGAGCATGCAGAGATTCACTTACCTGTTGCCCATTCTAGATTGGCATATTTTAAATGTACATTATGTCTGATCATTACAAGGAATGATATCTGAAACACTGAAATGGCTAATGTATTTAGATAATTCAAGAGAATATTCCTGTTTGTTTCCTGACACAAGAAGCAGAACTAATAAAGGAATAGATATTTAAATTACAGACCTAAGAATTTTGCCACCCCCACTTAAAAGTTTGGAGACTTTCTACTTAAAGATAAGATCATCTGTGAGACACCTGATTAAAGAAGAGGAGATTTTGGTTGGTTTGTCTTGTTTTTGAGAGGAATATGTAGATTCTAACGTAATGCCGCAACCAGGTCGGCTGAGGAAAAGAATCGCATCAGAAACAACAACCACTGCAGAAAAAATACAGGGCCATGCAAAGCAATTCAGATAGTAGGACAGGGATAGAGACTGAAAGCCTAAGCCTGTGCATTTGCAATAGTGAGAAAGAAAAAAAAAATGCTTATACGAGATGAAGAGTTATGGGGCAAAAGAACCACTTCATGTTCCACTGCAACAGCTATCCAAAAAAAGGGAAAGCACCTACAGTGCTTGAGAATATTGTGAATTCCTGGGAGCAAGAGGATATCTGCCGTATGACCTCAGCTGCTGCACAAACTCTTGATTTAAATGCTCTGTAGAAAAAAGGCTGCTGTATTTGCAATTGAGCTATTAGATCAGCAACCAATTCAATTCCAGCTGAATCATGGGACCAGCTGCAATATGAGCCCCAGAAATATTGATAATATTACAAATATTACACAAGAGTAATGTAGTTGAGTGCTGGTGATATATGGTATGTGTACACTGAGTCCTGTAAGCAAAAACAAGCTGTTAATAAGAAATCTGTGAAACAAGTAGCATTATCTCTTGGTGTCTGTAACAGCTGACAAGCAGGAATACCTTGCTGAGCAACGCCGTAGCATGAAAAAGAGCAATTTGCTCACCAAGCACCATCAAAAATATTCCTAACTGCAAGAAGGAGGACAACAGCATTCCTGTATGATGGGGGCCGTCCACTGCTCCAGCAGCCCTAATAAAGCAGTTGAAGAAGGACCTGGCATGTCTTCAAAGCAAAGGCATCATTACATCTTTTGAAATGAGCACAGTGTGGATCTGCCTCCAAACAGTGGGGACAAAGGCTTTGGTAAACTAGCAATCAGCATTGGCTCAGAAGCACTTAATAGTGAAAAACAACATTACTCGTTAGCAGCCCCTGAGGAGCTCCTGCCTGCTTGACTAGTGTTCAGGAACGGCAATTTCATGTTCAACTAGACAAGCCCTCCAGTCACCTGACAAAGTTTTCTTCATCTTGTGGTAAGTACCTCCAAAAATGCATACCCATGGACATATTTTCCCTCCCAGAAGTATTCTAATTTAAACTGAACTTAGTATAAACTGAATGAGGTAACACCTCCAAGTGTTCCGATTAGAGCAGATAATAGTTTTATTTTATGACATGGAAAGGGCAAAGAAGAAGTAATTCAGGGCTCTCACACCACATTACAATGACTCCTAACTAGGAACAAAAAGAAGAAATTAGGCTGAGTGGAGAAAAGCTGATAGTAAGGTTCTCTACTTTGGACAGCTGTTGATTTCTTTGTGAGTCCATCCAAATCCTAAGAAACTGGGAGAAGTACTACCACAAAAGTTAAAAGAATTTAGAATTTAGCATAAGCTGGCAAATCTTCCTGGTTTCTACATATCCGTTGAAAAAGTAACTGATGAGTGCACCSAAGAAACAGGAACTAATATTGAGATATCTGGTGCTACCATGCGAAGAGAAAGTACTACCTGCTACTCCACCTGAGATGGTGGAGTTCAGGATGCTGCGAGGAGGAGGCAGGGCACCAAGTAGGATTGCAACCCTGGACTTCAGGAGAGCAAACTTTGGCCTCTTCAGGGACCTACTTGGAGGAATCCCATGGGTGAGGGCCCTAGAAGGAAGGGGTGTTCAAGAGAGCTGGTTAATATTCAAACATCACTTCCTCCAGGCTCAAGAGCGGTGCATCCCT